>NC_089685.1:27251271-27571450 GCF_031753505.1 Anomalospiza imberbis | reverse complement strand
CCTCTTGGGAGTAATCAGTCAGACTGACCACAGTATTACTGAGGATGAATCTCATGAAGAGGAGCTCCCAGTAAGACAGGCAATCTTTATTTTCCTTAACAAACTATTTGGCAAAATACATAAAGTTTTACAGACATGAAACAGGACAGAAGCAGAACTGTTTTCATCTTGCTGACAAGCAATGCATGGTGGTGTCAATATTTCTAACAAATCTCTGTCTAAAATGTAGAGACCAAGAATAATTTGTTTTTCGCTTAATTCTAATGGTATGTTCCACTTTGCTGTTTGAGTGAGAAAATTTTTAAAATAACCTCAGTCATTTTTATAAAGCATACAAAGACCTATAGTTGTCTCCTTATACAAATATTTAATTCAATTTATTCAGGAAGATTCACCCTTGCTTTCTAATCATGCTAAGAAGCAGACTACTGGGGTCAACTACATACAATTCTAACATATTCTGCACTATGTTGATTCGCAGCAGAGGCCCTAATTGATGAGAGATATAAATGCCATCCCCCTACACACCAAATTTCTAACAATTAGAGAAAGAACCAATTCCCTTATTTAGGGAGAGCCAGAATGCTCCTTTAGATTCCTGAAATAAATACATTGTGCTCATTATTTTGAAACGCTGTCTCAAAATTATGATTTATCTTTAAATAGAAAAAAAAAAAACTTAAGTTACTTGTCATAAAGAGTGCAGTGAAAAAGGAATTTCCCTTGAACTGGCATTGGGAAAAATACTAGAGAAAACATTTGTACACAATATGAAAATTAAATGCATTGGTATTTATATTATTGAATGACACCAATATTCAATTTCCATTACTGCATTCTTTTACAATTAAAGAAAATCTGTACAGTATTTATCATTTTCCCCCCTAAAAACTAGCAACACCATAATACAATTGGCATACACCCAAATGCCATGATCAATGCTTCTGAGAACTGTCAATACTACTGCTCTTATATGCAAAACATTTGATAATATATTTTACATTCATCAGAATGAATGCCTGGCTGAGGCAGACTCCTAGGTGATTATCTTGAATTATTAACTCATCCCAGTGAGTCATTAATTCACAGAAAATGACCTGCTGCTCTGAAGACATCACTGAATTTATGGGTTTATGTCAGATACAGAAAATGTATGCTTACAGGGTACTGAGGAAGTTTGCTAAATATTAGTGGACATCATGAAAGAAGAATTGTTTGGCAATAAAATATATTGTCAGATATTTCATTAAAAGCATAAGTTGTGCATGACAGATTACATTGCTGTTGTTACATACTAACAACAGCACACATCACAAACACAGTATGCATTTTAACCATGTTTTCCAAATGATGAACTGGCTGTAATATTACAAGCAAAGATCACAGTGTGTAACCTAAGAAAAAAATGGGCCCATGGCTGAACCTACACTGACCCCAGACACAGACCCAAACCCAGGTTCTCTTATGATACCTGTGAAGCATGGGTAAGGCTCAACAGTACAGTTAAAAACCCCAAACCCAAACCAATCAACAAAACTCCTCAACCCACAGGTCTGAATAAAATCCTTCCATATTCAGACGATGACAGGATACTCAAGTCTTGAAGTTTTGTCCTTGCTGACAACATTCAACTGAGGAAGCATGTAAATAGTCTATTTGCTATGGCAGAATGTAATGGACTAAGAAAAAAGCTCTAGGAGCTGCACAAAACAATTACATTAATATGAAACCTCTACAACTGAGCAAGGAATCTCAGATACAGAGATACCCTAATCTTTGTGAAATGTGACCATGTTAAATTTTCAAAATTCTTTATATTTTATTTCCCAAGATAACAATCAAAATATTTAGACTCAATACATTTTTATACCAGTAACTTGATCAATATAATTGCTATTATATATTAATATTAATTTTCCTAATTAATTGGTCTACATTTTTTAGCTGCTAGCTTATTAAAACAATAGCAAAATGTCAGGAACTTCAAAATGAAAGAAAAACACAGAAAGACTTGTAGTGACCCCACAGGGAATGTAGGTAGCTCATTATTGGATATATCACTTATAAATGCTACTTAAATTTTTTTTCTTTTTGATCTAAGAAATAGTGGCTGCAGCATCAGAACATGAGTGCAGAACCTAGACTGTCTGTACAAAGATTACGGAATGGACTCCATTCACAGTTTTCCACTCTATGCAGCCTCCTCTGATCTTACAAGATTTGTTTTATAGCAAGTATTAGTTGGTCAACAGTGTCACAGAAGATACATGGACTCAGAAGTCTAAGCAAAGAAATAGTTAAATGATTACAGCTTATTTGAGAGCAAAGTTTTATTTCTTCTTTTAAATAAGTCCTCTGAAGATTACATTAGGAAAACATAATTCTAAAACAATTGAGATAAAAATTAAAATGCTTCCAAGTTAAATGCCTAAACAACAGACACTCTCAGTTTCATTATACTAAACAAATCTGCCAATAATGTGTCACTTAGCATGCCCCTGCAGGGAATCTTTCAAGCAGTCTGTTCTGCAAAATACTATTGATACAGCAACAACAGCAATTTCTCAATGGCTGGTAAACTGCACAGTGAGTGTCCACCTTCAGAGCTGTTATCCAAAGCCATAGAATCCATAAGAGAGAAAGAAACGCAGATATCCATGTAACTTACATGCGCTAGTAAATTCCCTTTTCCTTAAATAGTAAGCAACACTGCCTTGAGGGCTGTAGGCAAATATGTATGGCAAAAAGACAGAGAAACAAAGAAAGAATTGTTTCTATCATTGTGAGCACAAGATACACCTATTAAACCGCAGCCTGCATAAGCTCTGGTACATACTGATCACCGTGGCATATCCTAAGAATGAAAAGAACTTCAATGTGACCTATATTCTATGTCTTCTTAGAGCCTGGGAAGCACCCTTGAATCTAATTTTAAAAGCTACCATGTAAAACCGATTTGGGTAGGATGCACTAAGCAAATAACTTTTGAAGGCCTCTCCTGTAACAAGTTATAAATATGAATTGGCCTTACAGATTTGCTACCTAATAAAAGGAAAGGGAAAGTTTGAAAAATATGTAAAAACCATGAATTATCTTTTTCCAATTAAGGTGAGACTTCAAATTTTAGTTATATCATACTATTGTACTACGTATATTTTTTATTTTTAGCTGGTATTCTCACCACATATCCTGTTACACCTGCATTATTAAAACTCCACTAACAGACTAGGTGTCAATTTAACTGCTTT
Source organism: Anomalospiza imberbis (assembly GCF_031753505.1). NCBI lineage: Eukaryota > Metazoa > Chordata > Aves > Passeriformes > Viduidae > Anomalospiza > Anomalospiza imberbis. The sequence goes on along the minus strand of NC_089685.1, from coordinate 27,568,202 downwards.
ACTATCTGATCTTCCTCAAAGAAAACACATTTATTGGAGCAATATTATACATCAACATCAGGACTATAATAAATGGAATTGTAATTCAACAATGGATTCATGGGAAGCTGTCAAGAAAAAAGTGATGAAGTCCTTTGTTTTAAATTTGGTGTATTTTATTTGAGAAAAATCCGTGGCTTTGTTGAATTTACCACCATCACATACACAATCCCTACTGCCCTTTAAATTAATCCTGTGGGATGAATTTAATTTTTACTGTAAAAGCTGTTAAATGAAGTGTGCATAATGATTTTCTTACATTCTGAATTTCTCTTTTAATTTAATTAATAATTTCCTCAGCATACTTTACTGTCTACTGAAGTGACATTATTGAGTACCTCAAATGTTTTTCACAGTACAGGGAAAAAAAGGGAAAAGGAAAAAGGATACAATGAATAACACCCCTCAGTGGGAAGTAGAGGGGAAAAAAAAGTCACTGGATGTAGCAGGACTGGGGAGAGGTTAAGAGTCTTCAGTACTTCAAAAATACATTTTAAAATAAAGGAACTGACATGTGGCAATACAGCTTCTATAATGTAACATCATGACTTGGTCTCTCTTGACTTGCAGGGTTCCCGAAGAAGCATGTTACAGGGATTAAATCCCTTTGAATGTTAATGTGTTCCTCTTTTGAACCACAAAGAATATTAATCCTACTCCCCTCATCTACCAACAGCTGCACTGTTTTTTTTTCTTACTTGACAGAGCAGAACCAGATAGCATGGAATGACTGACCTGAATGCAAATATTGCTGTTTGCAACAACTGATGTCTTTTTGCAGAAACTTAGCAAACCAAATCATCAGCTCAATTGCAGCACAAATAAGTGTTCAGGCACCTAGAAACCTCTTCCTAAACAATGACATCAGAAAAACTGTAAAACTGATTTATTATCTTATTTTAAAAATGAACACGCTTTACATTGAGAGTGTCCAGTAGAGGAAATCAAAGTGAAATGTTTCCAGTGAAAGGGCATGCAGGTGTACACAAATACACATGCACATGAAACTCTACAATTACGGAAAAGTGAGTCAAAGCCAATAGCTCAGTTCAGCCATGACTCCACCACAGACATCTGGAGTCATACCTAAGAACTTCAAGAATTAATCTCAACCCTACACATAACTCTCATTCAGCTACTTCATCCAGTTTGTGAAAGGACTCTGATTCCAACAAAAGCTAGATAATATAACATGTGAATATGCAGAATGACCCTAAAAATCCACTAAATTTCCATTATCAAAATAAGTATTTTCACATATTTGAAGAGTCTTCAGTCAGATAACTCCAGAGTGTTTCTCATTCAGATTTAAATGTACAACTGAAAGATAATACAGATCCTGGACTCTATATAATGCTTAAAGAGTCACAAACTTCAAAGCTAGGAAATGAATACTGTACTTATTATTGTGAATTTTCACATACATTTTGGATACCTCTGTTCTTGGAATTGTTTAGCAATATCAACACTTCAGAGGGAGGCTATATATAAACTAGTAAGAAACCAGCACAGTTTATGTTCAGAAAACAGATTATAGTGATTAACGGAAGTTCCCAATCAATGAAAAAAATCTTAAAAGACCATCTTTCTGACACTATACTGCAATTTTGAAGCCTTTGGCATAAATTATTATTTACACTTAATGCACATTGTGCTGATGCACTTTTCAAAAATCACAGTACTTTCAAAAACAACTAACAATGTTATGCTTCATTTATTCATGTAGTTCAAAAGCAGTTCAATCTGTTAAGACAGTGAACATACAGAAAAGAGCAAGAATCTCCATATACACTACATACAGTGTATACTGGCCAAGGAACTTAAAATTACACTTGCAGTACATTTTCAGAATAAAGATGCTTAACAAGAATCTACTATTCCCATATTTATGATATGAACTATAAAAACAAACACTTACCAATATTAGGATATTTTAATAAGAAAGCTATTTTAAGAAGGAATATGACTGCATTTAGGACTGCATCTATTTTAAAATGTATTTATGTGTATGTATTTCTTTCAATGGATGTTGGATATTTCAGCAGAGGTAAAACTCTTGAATATCTTGCTTCTTCCAATGAGGTGCCATTATCTCCCAGGAAAGTAAGAGTAGCAGTCTGCTACATGCACAGAGACTCTTACCCCAGGGTTAAAACAAGGCAATTCAAGGTTGTTTCAGAGTGTGCAGTGGATTTATAATCTCTGCTAGAAAGCTGCATGAAGACAGTTATGGAGCTTTTGCAATGTAGTAACTTGCTACCTGGACATCCAAGTACCCCCCACACAAAACAGATAATTATGGAAATAGAGATGTGGTAAGAAAAATGTAATCTGGGGAAAGAAAAGAATGTCAGACATGAAAGGTGGTTTCTATAAGAATTCAAATGTTTAAACATTCCTGGCTGAGGAGAAGAGATTTTTCAGATTATATGAAAAAGTTTGAATCCAAAAATTTAGCATCTAGTTGTACTACAATAAACTGCTTCAGTACTGACAACATATTTAATTCTTTATGGCTGACAAAGGTGAATTACATCCTAAGCCCTTGCTTTCTAGTAATTATAATACATCAAATAGAGAAGAATGCTGAACTTGGGAAACAAGGTTTGTAAGATCAGATGAAGGGCTTTGTCTAAAGACTCTGGAGAAAGGAAAAAAATAAAGTAGACTTCATTCCAGTCTTGTGTGTCTGAAAATACTGAATCTGATCTCTATTAACACTAATTATACATTCCCTAGTCTGGTAAACCGGACTTAAAAGGGAACATAGATGAAATAAATACCAGCCTTACTGCATTTCACACAAGTCTGGCAATTCAGAAACTATGTTAAGACAAAGAATTGTGTAAACCACTGCGTAGAAGTTATAAAATCATGTTGTTTATTCAGCTATCTTTCATGTAAAAGCACAGATCAATTTCCAAGTACTTTCAATTCAAGGAAAGAAGGGATGGAAAGGTGAGAAGAGAAAGAAAACTTCTTTACATAGATTAACACTAACCTATCCCATCAGTTAAGGAGCAGCTTGGAACAGCTCCCAAGGCTAAAGCAGCTCCTTTCCCAGTTTTGCTTGTCCAGATGGAACATGAACACATTTCAGGATTTCAAGCAGTGCTTTGGCTTGGAATCTGATGTGTTACTCCACTTTTAAGTTTAAAAACCCGTCAAAATTTATTTGGTTATTTCAGATAGTAGTTGATTAAAATTTTGATTTTGACGACAAGATGCACCGTACCGGTAAGGTTGTGGGGGTCAGTCAGGTAAAGGAGGGAGGGAGGGAGGGAGGGAGGGAGAGTGTCTAAACAAAAGAGGGAAACAATAAAATGAAAGAAACTTCAGAATCTCTTGAATCTGAGTCTCCATGGGAGCCCTTCCCCATAACCCCTTAATTTCTTTTAGACAGCTGAATTATTTCTTCACCTTATAAACGTTGAATCAAAATATGGAAATATGCTTCTTTATTAAGATGAAATTCTAGCTGGTTTTTGCTTGTACCCATGGGCTTTTTACCATCTCTTAATCTAATGAATTTTTCTCTATTTCATCTTATACGCATTTATCTGTTAGCCTTTAAATTTCAGTACTACTCAAGCTAGGGATATTACACAGTCTTCCAATGGGCACCATCAGAAATTCTGTATGTGATCCAGGTACATGTTATTATTCAAAATATGCTACTTGTTTTCCAGCATTTGAGGCTAATGCCATCATATGAATTAATACAACAGAAATGCAACAGATGCTTCCATTAAACTTAAGTGTCAATCCTGTGCTCTCTTTGTTGAAGGGCTCTGGTTCAGTCACCCTTTGTAGTCTTTTCTGCCACAGATCTGCACAGATCAGGTATTTATTAAAAGAAATACTAATAGCTTTAAATTAGTATGCATTGCAAGAAGTATTCTTTGAAAACCTGAAGAACTGCAGAAGAATACAGGGGCACTGGAGGATTAAAATCCCATGGTTAAAAAACTGCTAAAGAAACTAATTTGCTTTGTTCTTGACTTATCAGGGTCACTAACAGAGGCTGTAATATAACAAAATAGCATGCAGTGATGATAGGAGACACTGCTTTAACCTCAAGGGAATTTCTTTTACAGTTGTCCTCTGAGTTTAATCTTACTTCTGTGGCATCTCTTACTCTCCTTACTAGCCCAGAACCAGGGTAAAGCTGAATAAGCTATCAATGGAAAGAATTAAAAAGTAGACCATAAACTGAATTTGTGCACTAATAAAAAGAATGCTGAAGTGTATAATCTGTTTTTTTTCACATTTTACAATATTGTAGGATTTTTAAGTTACACCACCTATTTAGTGAAATAATGCTCAACGAAATACCAGTTGCAAGCCAGAGGCAATTTACAACTCATATAAGGTTTCCTCCCAAGCAGAGAAGAAAGCAATAGCAGAAGAGCTTAGGTTTGTATTGAGAAGACTAAGATTTTTAAGTCTTTCTAGTTCTGTAAGGGCTATAGAAGCTAAAAATATAATTTCTTACCCCATCTGTCCTAGATTTCCTTTGTGCTACCAACTTATTTGCTTACTTTTGATTCAGAGATTCAGACCATGTTTTTTCTCAGGTGTAAAATTGGAAAATATTTACTCAAGGAGAAGATTTCAATTTACCTGATGAAGATCACTGCCCAAAACATATTCCTGGAAGTAACCTGGTGCAGCAGATGATGCTCTAATTGCTTGCCACAGCTTATACTGACAGCCTCCAATATAATGGGACTTAACGCCAGGAAAGTGGTTGTAGTTTCTAAACACAAATGCTTTCAGTGGTGTTCCTCTGTTTACAATCGTGCTTACTGCAGCTACCTAGTAAATGAGGAGGGAAAAAAATAGTTATATATGATGATAAAAAGCATAATATGAGAATGAAAGCTTCCCACCATATTAAATCCAAAGTATAGATTAATGCACCTCTGTAATCTTACTAGGTTCATTATTTATTTATATTTTTATAATGTACTACCTAAATTTTAAAAAGTGAACGTAAAACACAAAAAAGAGTCCCAAATCCCTAGAGAAAATGCTATTTTTAACCTGCAATAAATTGTTTCCACTGGCTATTCTGTTTGTACAAATATCTATGCTATTTAAACAAAATTCTGGTGTCAACTATATGATTTTTAAATACTTTTACTTTTGAAATAGTATTTCATTCTCAGGAGCCTATAACCAGCAATACAACAATGCCATTAAATATGAATGTCAGAACTGTCAGTCAATTTCTTTCCCCAAGAAAATGATTACTTAATATTGCAACCAGAGTTGAAGAATTGGAGTAAGAATCTCTCCTGCACAAGAACCAAACATAAGTCTTTCAAGGCTTTTTTTGTAAGGATACTAAAATGTCAGTAACAGTAATCACATATGTTCACCTAAGTGAAATGCCAAAACAGTATTTCCATTGAAAAAACCCAACTATGACAGCAGAAAGAATGTATCTTACAGATCTAATCACAAGGAGAAAGTACATGTAGTTACGGGTGAGCGTTAGAATGTGTAAGACCTTTAGAGGTGATGCAGCTAGCCTGGCTGGCACTGCCAGAACAACACTCTTCAGCAGCCAAGTGAGTGCTGAATTCTATCTTGTTTACTGTTTTACAGAGTAGGGTGTTTTCGTGAAACGTTACTCAGCAGCGCAGCTGATGCTGTGATATCACTGTATGCATTTTCTCTCTTCAGATACTTTATTTAAATAATTTTACTCACTGTAAATTCATCCTTATAGAAAACAAAAGTGTAATTTCTACATTACAATGCAAAAGCAGAACTGCCTGATTCACACTCCATCATTTGATGGAGGAAGTTTGCTGTTTCTCTCAAAAGGAGGGTTTTGTTCTAAGCACTACCAGAATCAGTAAGAAAAATAAATACAGAAAATGCAATAGAAAACTTATTAAAAGGATTCTTTCATTTCTGGCAATACCCATATACACTCCATGATGCAGTCTAAGCCGCAAAGTGCTCAGCACCTTCTGGAAAAACCCATCTTGTCATGAATTTAGCAGCAGCAGAGCACAGAACTGTGTGCTTTATTTTGATTTTGCTGTGCCTTGTAAAGAGTGCCACCACTGACAGCACTATAAAGAGATTAGTGGGAACAGCTAGTTTCAGCTCTATTTATATTCACATTTTATTACTGAAGAACATGGAAGGAAGCCAAAGATCCCAGTTCAAAGATAACTTTCAAGTCAACATAGGATAGCTTCTCTCTCAGAAAGCAACATACTACACCAGCCTTTTCATGTCCTTGTTTTAGACACGGACTAGGAACGCAGTCAGTAAGGCACACGTTTCTATGTTTAGAAAAATGTGAATATCTTCCATTTAACAGTAAAGCATTGAATATAGTGCTATGACACCAAAACACCTGTTAATTACAGATTGTTCTGAAATATATCCTATTATATTTCTCTTCTTTCTTCACACCCTCTCCTTCACCAAAAATAAAATACCCATGCTTTCTCATCTTTCACTCTCATGCTGCTGTATGTAACACCCCTCCTATGACTTAGAGCCTTTTCTATCATACAGGAAGAGAAGAGATCTTGGAGCCCAAGAATGTGAATGGAGAAAACCAGGTATTCCAAACAAAGTGAGAAGAAACCCTGTCCTCTTGCAACACAGTAACACAGATCACAGCTACATGACAGAATCTCCAGACACTAGAATTCTTACATGAAAAAAACAAGCTTAGCACAACCCCAAAATGCTGACCCAGTATTTCTATGCTTACAAGTTTTTTAACATCTCTGAAATATATTCCAACTAGAAATAATAAAAATATCAGAATTTGCTGCCAAACTTTAGGAATCTAATTAATTTTTATCCTTTAAAAGCGTGGGTTATCACATATAGAAGTCTGAAAAGCACTTCAACATTCATGCTGTCTATCCAATATTCTTCTAGGTATAGAATTTACTCAGAATTCTTAAGAGTACTTGTGAAATATACAATTAGTATTTACCTTTGAAAACTGTACTTACCTTCGGACATTTGGACTTTCTTGCAGTTTCAATCATAAGATTTGAGCCCATTTTTTCTCTACAAAAAGTGTAAAAAATTGAAAACGCTCCATCAGTTTAGCACGAACAAGACGAACATTTTTATCATCCTTATTTCTGAGACCTTTGCATTTAAAAGAAGCAATGTTTGTATTTCACTTTAACAATCAGATTTATACAATTGACTTCAATGGACCGACACGTCAAACCTTCTTGTCTGCTGGAAATAAGTCTGAAGAGTGACTGAAGAGGTCTTGATTCAAATTACTCAGTTCACATACTTAACCATAAATCATTACAATTACTCAACTACATAGTTAGACAAAATACTTTGCCACATTTAGGAATCAAAAAATCAACATCCTTATTAAGTGGTTCTACAGTAATGAAAAATCACTTCTGTAGTTACAGAAAAAAAAGCTACAGAGAAGATGGCATTCCAAATGATTTAGAAGAAAGTTAAAACATCTACATGTAGTCTTCCATAACAGTAATCCAATATTCATTTACCATTCCTTTCTGAGGTAGTATTTTTTCACATGAATACCTTTTCATAAATCACACTAATAGTCAGCATTGTAGTTTCTCATCATATCAGGGTCAGTATTCCCGTTGTTAACTACAAGATAGCTCTTCTGCACAGCAGAGGAGACTGGAGCAACCTACCATACTAGCCAGTAATCTCACCTCAGCATCTACTTCAACTTTGGTTTGCTTACAATATAGGTATAAAAGTCCTAGAGTGGGTGGTCAGCGATAATGATTCCAAATAGGCTTTCCTTTAAATCAGCAAACTTTCTTCCTCCCCTAGAACACAGGCCACCCACTGGTGGTGCATCTGCCTTATTCTGCGATGATGGTTTTCCATACTGCAACACTTTTAAAGTAAAGATATTCCATGCGCTGTTATTATGAGATCATCTATCTACAGCTTGCACCCATGACAGGAGGGAGTAGCACTTCCACTGTTAAAAACAACATGTTTATCGACCTACTCAGGTCAGAAGACAAAAGAAGCTTTAATGGCTACCATAGCAGCAGTCCTCCATGCAGACAGTAGACTGTATGTGCAATTAGGACAATTTGCTGCTCTTCTAGTGGATATTTGTGCTTGAAGGATGGCTGCATAGATGTCCTTAACAGGGAGGAAGGAAGACAGGTTCCAGTCCTATGATGGAAAACTCCTGCTGACACAATTCTTGTACCTGTAGAACTGTTTTATTTTTGCTTTGATTCTAGTCTCAGAATCACCAGCCAAAAGGGGAAGAGTGACATCTGCACTCATTAACTGATTACAGAAGGAGATGAAGGCACACAGAACCATGAAGTAGGAATAAAAGAAATGATACTGACAGAGGTGAGATATCAAAGACATCTACTGATTTGCATCACTTTCATCTACTTCTGAAATGTCTGTATTAGGTATTTTTTCCCAAACCCCAAATGCAAAGATTAAAAAAATGCATAAGCAATATCCTCTGCTTAATTATAGGAACCATCAAACTGAGTAACTATCTCATCACACCCTGTTTTTTATGAAGGCCAGAAACTGATACTCCAGAGTAGGTACAAGAAATCCTTTCAACTACTGTGCAACTTCAAACATTACAGTCTAAGGTGAAAAGTTTAATATCACCTCCACATTTTGTTTAGTTCTGTTGCTACCATTAATACTGTAATTACATATTAAATAAATGTATTTGTCTCACTGTTTAATTTTCTTTTATGAAGTCACAGCAGAAGTAATTCCACAGTTTATTCACATATTGTGTTAAAAAAGAAAGCCTTCTAATTTTATTGAATAGTCCTCTGTTACCAAAGAAAAGAAGAAACTGGTAATTCTCAAGATGCCTTACTATCTTAAATTACCACTTTAACTCACTTGCTTTTGTTAATGATAAAGACTCTCAGTGTGTATTGTCTTTGGGCCACTGGTTACTTTTTCCCCAGTCTTGCAACAGAACTATTCTCTAAAATGGGGAAACCAGGACTGTAAATAATATCTTAAATAAAACTGTATTGTAAATTAATATAATGGCATTATAGTATTTTATGTATTTTCAATCCCAACTGTCACACACTGAATCATCTTGTCTGACCACAAGCATACAGATGTTTCATTAAACTGTCTATGACAACCCAAATCACTTTTGATATTAAAGTTACTTGAAATCCTGTAAGCATTTTACAGTTTTCCACTCATCGGTTATTTTGCCATCCTATTTTTCCATTTATCTACTTTGCTTGTCTCTGTCTGTGACCTATGTCCTCTAGACGTGACCTACTTAAACAATGAGTCTCTTTCACAAACATTGCTCTTTCATTGCTGCAAGTCACTAATATTGCAACACTTATTTCAACAATGCATGAAGAACATATTGTCAACCATATGCTGGAAGAAATATTTTAATGGACTACACAGCAGTGATGCAAATATTCTAGAGAAAGAGCACTCAATGCAAAAGGCAAAATTGTAACTTTCACCTTCTTCCAACAGCAACAGTAGTACCACAGACTTTTATACCATGTGCTGGTATGGAATGTGTTACCCATCTAGTGACTAGAGAGCAGTATCAATTTATATTTCACTATGCAAAACAAATACTGAAGTATTATTGCTTGTATTCCCAAACACATACATTATCCATTTTCCTACCAAAAGAGAACACATGATTTTTATCCTATGCTTCATACAGTGACCGATTGCTTCTCAAGACTATAAATTCCCAATATGAGATTTTAGCTAGCTTGTGAAAACCCCTAGCTGCTCACCAAATTTCTCCAGTAGTTTCTTAAGACAGCATGCAAGAAGAAAATTGCATATGTCAACAACAGTCAAAAAAAACAAACAAGTTGGAACTATAAACCAGGTTCTTACAAATGCAATTCAATATAGCATTACATACACTGATAAGTTGTAAATAAAATCTTCTGCATAACGTAAATTATTAAAACCAGTCCTCAAATTGCAACTCAAGAAATGCATAGGAAGAGTTAAAATAGTCATACATAGAAGATATGAAATTCCCTAAAGTACTCTGAATGAAATGTCAGTTAACCAAAATTAGTTGTCATTTTCTGAAATGCAATTTATAATATACCCCATGAATGCATAGAACATTAGTCTGATGAAAAATTAACTTAATTATTTTCAGCAAGAATACCTTCTGGCAGAAAATACCACCACCGATATTGTGGTAGGACTAAACATGTCTTACATGTCTGTACATGTCAATGAATTGTCTCTATTTCAAGCAAGGCCAACAAATTAACATTAAAACTACAAAAACACACGCAGCACAAGAAATGCTTTTGAATTCAAAACAAAGCATACAGCAGTTTCCCCATGCTATAACAATGTCAGACCTGACCTTCAATATTGCTGTAAAGAGATATTATATAACCTTGCAATTCCCTTACTAGCTCTAGGCCCCCACACCACTGGGGAGCTTCTAAGAATCCCTTCAACAAAATGCTGTGCAGGCATAGCATCTCTCTTCAACGTTGCAGTTGACCAAGAAGTCATTTGTTGATCAGCACATTTAATTTTTAATTTACTCTACGGATAACATATTAATTGCCTGCTTTTGTCTATTTCATAGGAGTAGAGTTCTTTACCTCCCTCATGTGCTACATCTAGCTGCAGAAAAACAGCAATATTTTAATTAAAGGCATGTAAAATACTTTCACATTAGGTTATTGTGATTTTCACAAGACTTCATTTAATTGGGTGGGGAATGAAATGATGGAAGACAGAGAAAAATTTAATTTCTAAAAAAAAAAAAAACACACCTTCAGATATCTGAGAAGAAAAGCTCATGATATTAATTGATAAATGTACTTATTTCTAAAAATATGCAAGAGCACAGAGAAGTGCTTAGAAGTTTCTCTCTCCATTTCATCAAAGAAGTAAGATGCTTAAAATTCAGACACTACTGGTAATTCCCACTATTATGTCATAAAAATTCTTTTAATCATATTCCCAAAGGAACTTGTTATTACTTATCAGAAGGAACCTTTTACCCTTTTACATTTTCTCTCAGAAAAGACTGTTCAGTTATTTCAGTGGCAGAGTCAACTTACACTGGTTGGGAAACTATGACATTAGTTTGCTAATAATTATAAACAATTGAACTATCAATACAAATACAGATTAATAAAACTAAGAAATAAAACCTGTAATATAATAACTCTTTCTAGTGGCTTTTCCTGAACAGCCATCAATGTAAGTGGATACACTTCACAGGCAACTCTGACACTGCAGATAATTTTTCACTGCAACCCTTACAGCTCATTTCCCTTTCAAAGAAAGTGGCAACGGACAAAGCCCTCCAATATAACAGCAAACATCAGAAATCCCTACTACAGCACATTATTTCACTTCTCCCCAATCTACTTTACTAAAAAAGGCACAGCAGGTGGTTAGTAAAATTTGTAGCAAATCTGTAATGAGTCAGATCAAGCAGAGCTGGCAAGCATACAGGAATATAATCAGAAATCAGTGCAGTAAAGCTTACTTTATTCCCCAGAAACGTAAATCATTACATTAAAAGCTTCCAGCATCTTGGTAAATACAAAAACAACTATTTCAAAAGAACGAGAGTATATATTAATCCCTTCTAGTTTTTTAAGAATCTGCACACCAGTGAAACAATAACAAAACCAAATGCAGTCATTGCACAATTATTTTTAATCTAATCATCTTTTACTTACTTGAGCATTTTTTCCCATATATCACTGTCATAAAAGGCATGGTTCCAGCCCATTTTGACTGTTCCAACAATGACATTCTGCTTAAAAACATCTGATCCTAACTTATGGTACAGTTCTTCACAATCATCCAGGGGGATATGGAACAATCCCAACATAAAAGCTAGTATAGCTCCTGAAAAAAAAAAAAAAATTGCAATATTACAAAAACATATCCTGGAATAAGATTACAAAGATGGATTACCAGTTAATGTAGTTCATAGGTTAACAGAATATCTGTCTTGAAACAGCAAGACCAACTGACGTTTATTTCACTAAATTCCTGCTCAGAGATCACAAACCATGTTTTAAAGAACATATTCAAGATAGAAAAAGTCTATTTTCAAAAATACAAATATGATTAGTTAAAACATTGCATTATTTCTTTTTGCAGATTAGAATAAGCATATGGCAGAAAGCAAATGAAACCCACTACTTTACTTGGAAAGAGAAATGAGTAAGAGAAATCTACGCTGTGGAACTAAAAATTTATTTGGAGCAAACTCTTAAATCAGTAGACAGATATTCTAGGAAAATTTTGCAAAAAATAAAGGAGATTCCAGTAGTTTGGATTACATTTAGTAGCAACCATTTATAATTAGTTTCATACATACTGCCATCTAGTGTGTGCCTAACAAAAATTTTGACCTACCCTTGCAGGAACAAAATAACAGCACTCAAAAAGCATTGCTGCTAAATACCATTAAAAGGACTGTGGAAAAATACAATTAATACATCATTATAATTCTCAGCTATATTAAATCAAAAGGGACACACAAAACCTTTAAATCTAGTTGTGCCATACTGTGAGAACATGCAATTAATCATTAGGACATATGATTTTTTCAATCTGGAAATAAATGCCATAAGCTTGAATAAAGTTAATTTTAAAAGGTGCCAATTTTTGAAATAGAGTAAAAATACAATACACATGCAGGAAAAAACTACATGCAGGAAGTTACAGATGGCTTTAAAAGAAACATGACTTCCAAGCCCTTTTTCACTCTAGCAGTGCCCACCAATTGTGATAGCTGAGCATTAGTGGATTGATAGTCTTAGTTTCTTAAAAGGCAGCACATATGCTTAAGGCAACCTGGGCCTACTTGACACAAAGTTTCACCATACTTGACACAAAGTTTCATCAAGAGAAACTATCTCAATTGCCAAATCACCAGATGCCTATATTCAAGGCAGACCTAACACCTAGCAGCAGAGACACACCATTTTTCTGAGTCATGCAAGTCTCTGCCACATTCTCTTCCTCTAAACTCTCCAACACCAGTTCTACAGTATCATACATTTGCTATTTTGGTGAGCAGATTCAAAGTATGCAGAGCCTATTACAGCATAATTGCAATGATCTTTCTGCCTGCATTTACACCCAAATGAAGAGAAGCATGGGGAAGATAACTACAAAGTGATGCTGAATTCACAGCAAGGGCATTTCCAAACTTGAAAGGTAAAACAGCTGAACAATAGCAAAAATACAAAAACTGCAGCAGAAAAGAGAAGTGCAGTGCACAACAGACATCATTCCAATCATTTAATCCATCACTCTTGTAAAGCACAGTTCATTCAACTACTGGCATATGTACTGTCAGTACAAACAGAACTGCCAGCAGTGATGGCAGACATGCATAGCCTCACCCAGCTATGTCTTTCCATTTATTATTGCAAACTGGAAACCGCAGACAAAAGCTTAATTGTGTAAACAAAATTTAAAAGAAGACGCTAAGTACTTACTAGCAGTTATAAATCCCAAAATTAGAGGAAGAATTAAAAACAAAGTTCTAGTCACAGTAGTGGGAGTAAATTAAGAACACGAGGCCTCTCTATCCAAGGTAAAACACCTTTATTCATTGAAGACAACAATGGAGAAGTATTTTGTAGGGAAACCATCTTCCAAAGAAACAACCACTTACTGCTAAACTAATTAACAAAGGATTTATTTGGAAGACTATTAAAAATGTAAAGCGGGGAACTATATGGTGACTACAAATGAATTCTGTCTAGGAGACCTAAACACTCTCCTCCACTATTTTCAGTCTATTAAGCAAATCTCTTGAAACACACTTCATCTACTGAGGGTGATCTGTGTTTACTATTAATTTCTGATCGAATATAAGTATGACAAAAAATTTGAAGAATGTGGGTTTCTAAAGGAAACTGAGCTAGTAAACTACAGCATACCTCCCATGTTAGAAAACATACTTGTGCTGCTACTGGTCTAACAATTTCTGAAGGAGATTACTGTCTTTAAAGGAGAAACTTATGCTTTGGAGTTTCCTACTTTCTAAGGAGGAGTAACTTATCACTGAGTCACAAGTGTAAATAAGTCTGGGTGGGACCTGTAGACATCATCTAGTCCAACCTCCTGTTCCAACAGGTATAATTAGAATAGGTTACTCAGGACTTGTTCAGCAAAATTTTGAGTATCTCCATGGACAGAGATTACAAAGCCTGAACAGGCAACTCCTTCCGGTGTCTGACCACCCCTGCAAGAAAAACACGATCCCGTACCTAATTATAACTTCCCATACTCCAACTTGTCTGCTGGCTTTTCTCCTACCACTGTACACCTTAAAAATTATTCTAGATCCATCTTCTCTTTATTTTCACATTAGCTGAACCAGAATAAAGGCCCACTCTTAGCCTTCTCAAGGCCAAATAAACACAAATTTTGCACTCTCTCCTTTACATGTCATGAGCTCCAGTCCCCTGGCTCTCTGCTAGACTCACTGAGTACAAAAAGACACCCAAAAGATTAAAAATCTATAGAGGAGCCCATAACAAGACATTTGTGGCCAAACAGAGATGCTTCAATTGTTGGGTAGGCTCTTGTCCATGCAAGCCAGTGTGGTCAGCTTTCTTTGCTCTAGAGAACAGTGATGATTCATGTCCAACTCGTTCCAAACAAGACCAGGTCCTTTTCTGCAAAGCTGGTTTCTAGGCCATCAGCCCACCTCAGACGGAGAGCTTTGTATTTGGCTTTACTGAACTTGTCAAGCCATTTCTCCAACCTGTACAGACCAATATGAAGAGAGGGCACCACAGCATTGACCACTTCCTCTAATTTAGATCATTCAAGATCTTGCTACATGCATTCTGTCCTTCTGGCAGGTAATTAATAAAGATAAAACACTGATGTTAATAAAGGAAACACAACTCACTCAGTATCAGTTCCTGAGGGATATTACCTTAGTAGTCTGTAAAGCTCTATGAATACCAAAAATAACTGTTTCTATGAGCAAATTGAAGATTTCACATAAATTCAAAAAATGACAAATCAGTTTAAAGCCAAAAGTTTGTCATGAACTGCCCAAAGTCCTTATTCAGAAGCAAAGACTCTAGAAATCACAACTGTACTTTTCCAGCTTACACTCTAAGTCAGAAAATGCAAAATCTCTATTTATTCTCAGATGTTCTTTTACTACATTGATAGCAAAACTCCAACTTGTGGCTTAATAATTACCTGTGCTTACGCCACAGATGTAGTCAAAAAGCTGATGAACCGGCTTTCCAGTTAATTCTTCTAGTTTACGTAGAGTCTGAAGTGCAACTAAACCCCTGAAACACAAAATTCCCCTTCACATACAATGGCAGTCTTATCTTACATAGCTCTAATCACTTTTCAATCACCTTTGGTTCATTATAACGAATTATAATTGAATAACTGCACCAGTAAGAATCTTGAATATTTCAGGAAATAAAAGAGCAGCGGAACACAGATCAGAGTTAAAACAGAATGATGAATACTAAATATGAATGACATACTCAGGCATACCAAACATAGTATTCAACAGCTACAGCCATATTGTTTTATAGCAAAGGCTTGGGGGGTGATCAGCTTCTGTGGATGTACACTAAGGATAGATTTTAGTTGCTTTCCCACTATGAAACACTTAAATTTTGGTCTTTACAAGGCTATATAATGCCCCCTGGGGCATAGTATTTTCCAGTATGGGGTTTGCTTGGCCTCAATTCAATGTATCTGAAATAATGGGAGAGATGAATTAGAGACCATGAGATTTGTGTTTCTCTATCAAGAAACAGTATCTGGCATGCAGCAATGTGAACTCTATTGGGATAGAGCGAGATAACTGTGTATGGCAAAATGAGCACCAAAACAAACACCATTCAAGCAGAAATGCATAGAAAAACAATACCCATCCCTTAGATAGTCAAATGTGACAGAAATATAAATTGCCTCTCTGGGCATTTATCTACCAAAGAGACACTGAAATTTTACTTCTAGTTGCAGTATGAAAAAGGTTACAAGTATGCAAAACCCCAGAAGTTTTACCTTGTTCCTCCTCCATCAATGGTGAGGACTCGAATTCCCCAGCCTTTCACAGGGTCTGTATAGCCAATCAGAGCTAAAGTTTCTCTAACAGCAGCCTGAAGACTTTCATCATTAGCCTGTCTCAGTCGCAGCAGGCATGGGATTAATTTTTCCTATTGATAAATACAAGGATATTTCATTCTAACCATATGTTTAAACCAAAATAATCCATTCCTAAATTTACAAGCATGGCATTAAAGTACAGAAGTAATATACTTGTTAAACTTGGAAGAAAAGGTCTTCAAATCTGTATTTACCCATGTCTTTCTCTAACAAGAGAAAGAAAGGATGTCAATGTTATGCTGTACACACCTCATTGCTATAGTAACTACCTATCAGAATTAAATAATCAAGATGATATGTAAATATTTTTAATAGCTAGGAAAGCTACATTTACCAGTTTCGTTTTATTGACTTAGTACCACATCAGCCAAGTGTGATACTACTCGAGTATGAAGCACACCAAGTACAGGTAAAACCCCAGATTTGCTTAGTAAGTACTGCACTGCTTCAAAACAAGAAATGCCTTCCAATTACTTAATACCAAAACAAAATTTAAAGTGCTTTCCCACACAAACTATTTTTTAAATGGACACTACCACAAAGATACACAGCATTACAATAAAAATGGGAGCAGTGAATACACACTTTCATAATAAAGTAATTCACATATATTTATGGGAATGCTTCACCCGTACCCTACCCAGATGATTCATCTGGCCTGCACTCCATTCCCAAAGGCTACTTTTTCCAGAAATTCTACAATCTGTGTCACAGGTTTGTCACATCTTGTGGAAAAAGGCACAAGTTTGACAAATGCTGTGATTTAGATAGTACTTCTAGAATAGTCTACCACCCACCTTCTGCCCTGTCAATGCAGGGAAGAAAACAAGTACAACTAGATTACATTAACTTATTTGATGGTTCTCTTGACACCTCTCTTCGAAGAAAGCATGTAAACAAGCATAGAAAGTACTATGCATTTACAGATCAACTGTACAGCACATTCCCATCTGGTCAACTGCCACAGGGGACACAGTGTACGACCTTTATCTACCACTGGAAAAAGCTATACTACCTATCCACATGACCATGTCGTACGCTTCTAAATTAAACACTGCAATCTTAAGAGCCTTTAGCTAAACTCCCAGTAGTTTGCGTATGAATCTGCTTGAACCAGCTAAAAAGTTATAAAATGAGACACTCAAACTGCAATCCTTGCAAACAGGAAATATGACTAGTCCACAAAAGCACAGAGGGTGGTTTTATGTTATTCTATATCAATAATTTGCCAGATTGTTTTTAATATAAGCATAAAAACTATTTGCACCTTAATTGCAACTCCCCTGCTCTCTGGAAATTCTAGAAGATGATAGGTCAGTTCTTCAACCCTGTTGATGCAGACTCTTGGATTAGAGGATCTCCGTAGGGCTTGAACTAAAGCTCGAGTCCTGTTATCAATACTCACTCTTGCAATGATCTAAAGAAGACAAACAAACATAAGACTACTCTGAGAAATGTGCAAAATTTGTCAAGACTAATTTCAACGTGTTATTTTAAGATTTCTCAGAAGCAATGCACAGCATGTTGTACCAGAGATCTCCTACAGGTTCCGAGTAAGCACTGCTTAAATCATCAACAAAAACTTTTTGATTCTTTATTTAGTAGAAAATGAAATAAAGTTTACAGCAAGAATACACCAAACAAACATGTCAGTATGTATCCAGATGGATTTTCAGGGCAACTCTCTGGTATTTAAACCATTAACAAACCATGAACTGTAAAATTACTATAACCACAAGAAATAGCACAACTAGATCTGTCTGTAATTATGGACTCTATGCATATATGAACTAAATACATGTACCTACAGCTCACACACCCGGAGGTGTGTGCATATATATACACTTACACAGAAACGATATATACATACACAGAAACTCTTCATATATAGACTTGCATAAACCAATCTATACCTGCATAAAACATCTATCTAATACTGAAACACAGATGTATCTATACCTACTTTTAAGTACATATATATATTTGTAAGTTTACATATAGTATGCATATATATATTAAAATCCAAACAGTTTTATATATATATACTTATTTATCAAAGTGCGCAGAATGAATCAGAGAACAGTTTGGGTTGGAAGAGGCTTTAAAGAGCATCTAGTTCCAACCTCCTTGCTGTGGGCAGGAACACCACATATATACTTACATGGAAGTACAAATATGTATATATAAGTAAAAGGACGTGTACATATGTAAGTATATACCCAGGTATATACTTATTTACGTAAGTAAACGTTTATCTATGCTTAAACATAGGTATATACACTAGTGTAGCATATATATATAGACACTTGTACAAAATATATATAGTAATAATACATAAATTAACACTAAACAAAAACTTGCCTTTTCTCTCTGAAGAGACAGATGCTTTTCCCTCTCTTCAGCAGTCTTGACCTCTTTTGCTTTGTCCTCATCACTCTTCTCAGACACTTCTTGTTCTTGCTGTTTACTCTTTTCTGGTGAAATAACTTTTGCATCAGATCTTAACTTTGGAACCAAGCCACCAATATAGCTGTCAACAAAAGCTTGTACACTGTTACTGGGATACGAAAGAAAGTCTGCAATACTTTTTTTAGTGGAAACTGGGAGAGCAGTATTTGTCTTTTCAGTACCCAAGATCTCTGCTTCAGGAGCTAAAGTACCTGCTGAATTCGCTCTCTTTTCTTCCCTTGTTACAGTATTTGCTGACGAATCAAGCTTATTCCTCTCTTCACTTCCAGAGTCCTGTAATAAAGCATTCCTTTTTCTTCCTTGTTCCATAACGGAATTATTAAAGTAAGAGTTGATATGATCTGCTACAAAGTTGTAAGTCTCTCCAAAACTTGTAGAAAAGTAGCTTATATGAAAGAGGTGGTTTTTAGTAGATGCTGTAACTTCTGGAGTATCTTGACAAGTGCTACTTGAACTTACTGACACAGATTCCAAGTTTTCACTTGCACAAGTGGATTCCTCTGCAGCTGGGCCTCTGTTGCAATTGTCCTGAGTTCTGACATCTGTAACTTGTTTATCATTTTCTAGATTTGTGCTGATGTTATTTGCATCTGCACTACTTTTATTTGCTTTACCCAAAGTACCTGAGTGGGACTTTAATCGAGCTATCCGTGACACCAGCTCACTGTGAGTGCCAGACACTGCCTTTGAAACAGATTCTATAGTATTCTTAATTCGTGACATGCGAATGCTCAGCCTTGTAAGTCCTTTAGAAGAAGAAGTTAAAAGTTTGGAAACTCTGTAGTATAAAAACTCATGGCTATAAATATACTTGTTATACCAAAATGTTCTGCTTCTGGCCCACTTACACCAAGGCTCACTTGTATGAAAAACTCTCAGGTGTGCAGCATGATTTATCCTCCAGCAGGCTTTAGGTCTACAGAAACACAGGTATTTGTTTCTCTGCTTCCACCAAAGACTTTTTGGGTTAATCAAAAAGAATAAATATGCATCCAAGGATAAATGAACTGTCATTACTTATAAATAATTGCACCTTTTCTATGTTGCTTTCTACTTCATTCCAAAAAATATATGTCAATAAGTAAGTCCTGTAATGTAGTGTTGTCTGAAAAAGAAAAAAAAAAACAAAACAAAACAAAATGAAAACGAACAATGGAAACCCCAAACCAGAAACAAGTTAAACTAAAATCACAGAGATGTTTAAAACAGATGAAGCTTGTGTATCCTTTTGGTAAAGACAGATAAACATTCAAATAAAATCAAACAATCTCATGGGAAAATCTACTGCTCAGGACATTTGGTAGGTAGCTCACCCCAACATTTCAACACAGTACTCCCTATGGGACAGTTTAATCTCATCTTGAGCAGTGCGTGACACTTCTCAAAAGTACTTAATGACAAATTGAAAATCGATTGCTGTTTCTTCAGCAAATTACCTTGTGCAGATACAACGTTTCAAATGTTGTTATATTACCACCCCTTAGAAGAATTCCTCACAGGGGAGAAGCGACACCAGTACTTCGAACCAAGTTCAACAAAACATGCTCATCCTAAGAGCCAAGGGCAGGCTATAATCCTTACTCTGCAAAGAAAGGTGCAACTGGTGGCGCAGCATTTTACACAGCACACCAGAGTTGTGCTGATATCGCAGGCGCAAATCCATTATTTGCCGAAAAAGCAAGCCCAGGCTTCTCCAGCGCCCGTGACAAATGCCGAGCAGGGCTGCCAGGCAGGCACGCAGGCCAACTCCTGCGCAGGCCGACTTCACAGCGACAGCAGAGGTGAAGCCCCGCCGGCAGCGCCATCGTTACTTACAGTCTCCTCTGCCTAGGCCGTGCCTGTCCCGCCGGGTGACCGCCGCGCAGCCGGGCTGCGGGCCCCAGGCCGGGCCGGGCTATATAAGCACGGGGGCGCCTCCTGCCCCGGGGGCAGGCGCGGCCGCTGTTCCTGCCTTGCGCCATTTCCCCGAAACGCTGCCGAGAATGGCGACGTAAACAAGCACCGAGTCCAGGCCTCGCTGTCCCCAGCCCACCTCCCGTTACGCGAGCGAGTCCCGTGTGCCCGGCACGCGTTCATCGTGTTCCCCTCGTCCTCATATTGCCCCCACGACCCGGCGGAGATGCGGCCCGACTCGGCGGCGACGCGGTCCGCCCTGGAGGCGGTACCTGCTGGACAGTGGCTCCCGCCTCCCCCCTCTCCCCCGGCCGCCGAACGCCAGGCAGGGGCCGCGCCCTCACGAGCTGTGCCGGCCCGGCGGAGCGGGCGGGAGGCGGCGGGGCCCGGCACCACAACACCCGCGGCGCTGCGCCTGCGCCTGCGCCTGCGCCCGCCCCGCGCGCCGGAAACAGCTGGGGCGCGCGCCAGCGCCCCACGGGCCGCCGCCGCCGCCGCGGGTGGGGGGGGGCGGAGGGGGTGACGCGAGACGGCTCGCGGGGCGGGGCGGGGCGGGGCGGGGCGGGGCCGGGCAGCGCGAGGTCAGGGCCGGGGCGGGGCTGCCGCGCCTGCGCGCGCGCCGGGGCGTGCGGCGACGTGCGGCGCGTCACGCGGGAGGGCGGGCGGCGCCTCCGGCGGGCGGCGAGCGCTCACAGAGCCGCCGGGGCGGGGCTTGGAGTGGGCGGGGAAGATTATCCGGGCCCAACCTCCCGCCCGGCTGACCAGGCCTGGCCGCTGAAAGCCCCGTGCAGCCTCCCTTTGAGCACTGCCAGGGTCAGGGAACCCACAGCCCTGGGCGGCCTGTTCTGGTGCCTTTCCACCCTCGCAGTAAAGAATGTCTTCCTAATATCTAACCTAAATTTCCCGTCTTTCAATTTGTGTCCATTACTCTTTGTGTCCTGTCTTCTTTGGCTTCTATGTCGGTCCCTTTCAAGCACTGGAAGGAGCTTTGAGGTCCCCACAGAACCTTCTCCATGCTGAGCAGCCCTCACTTTCCCAGTCTGTCTTTCTAGGGGAGGTGCTCCAGCTCCCTTACCAGCTTCATGGCCCTCCTCTGGGCTTGCTCCAAGAGGTCCACGTCCTTCTTATGTTGAGGACCCCAGAGCTGGATGCAGCACTCTAGGTGGGATCTCACCAGAGCGGAGTAGAGGGGCGGAATCCCCTGCCTTCGTGCTGCTGCCCGTTTTGCTTTTGGTGCAGCCCAGGACATGTCTGGCTTTCAGGTTGGGCGCAGCGGAGCAGGTTGTGCCCCACGCCGCTGGGCTCTTGATGCCACACCCTGTGGAGTCACTGGGAGCAAGGGGCTGGGAAGAGAAGCATCCCTACCCAGTCTTTGTAGCTCCTCAGGGCAGCTGCCTTGGGAATATGCTCCCCTCTATCTCCTGCTAAATACTTAGGGAAGGATGGCAGACATGTTTTTCATGGGTTGGACAGGGTTAGGGGACACTTTGGTCTTCTCCAGCCAGGGTTCAGAGCAGCAGCAGGCCATGTGGTTCCTGCCTGCATGGCCTGCCTGAAACACAGTTTTAATGAAGTTGCCAAAACTTCACATAGCAATGGCACAAGAGGATGGATGCGCTGTGTGCTCAGGTGGAACAATGGAGGCTTTGCCATGAGGGTTAGGAGGGTCGTGTCACACAGTTTCAGATCCCAGTTGTCTGCTTTTGTTCTTCCTCACAAATAAAGAAATAATGAATTTTCTTACCTTGCATTTTACTCCCCAAAGGAACATTTATACTCCTTACATACTGTAATTTTTATCATGTATTTTTTATAACTTGAACAGGTTAAATTACCTACATATCCCAGAGCAGGACATCCCTATCTGGATACCAGGTGCCCACCAAAGTCACTCTGTCACTCCCTTCCTCAACTGGTCAGAGGAGAGAAAATAGAACAAAGGGCTTGTGAATTGAGGTAAGGACAAAGAGAGATCACTCACCATTTAGCATCATAGGCAGAACAGGCTTGGCTTGGGGAAATTGGTTGAATTTGTTACCAATCAAATCAGAGTAGAGTAGTGAGAAATAAAATAAAGTCTTAAAACTTTCCTCCCACCCCACCCTTCTTTCCAGGCTCAACTTCACTCCCAAATTCTCTCCCTGCTCCCCATACAGTAGAGCAGGAGGATGAGGAATGGGACCTGCAGTCAGTCCAACACATACTGTCTCTGCCACCCCTTCTTCCTCATGGGAGGATTTCTCAACTCTTCCCCTGCTCCATCATGGGGTCCCTCCCACAGGAGACAGTCTTCCACAAGTTTCTCCAGTGTTAGTCTTTCCCACAGGCTGCAGTTTTCACAAACTGCTCCATCAAGGGTCCCTTCCACAGGGTGAGTTTGTTCCTTCAGGAACAACCTGCTCAGAGTGGATCTCCTGCATAGGCACAGGTTCTGACAGCAAACCCGCTCCTGTGTGGACTCCTGTCTCCATGGTGCCACAGGTCCTGCCAAGAGCCTGCTCCTGTGCCGGTTTCCTATGGGGTCATAGCCTCCTTCAGGTGCCTGCATGCTCTGGCATGGGGTCTGCCAGGACCTGCAGGGGAATCTCTGCTCCAACACCTGGAGCACCTCCTTCCCCTCCTTTGTCACTGACCCAAATGCCTTCAAAGTTGTTCTTCTCACATATTCTCACCCCCCTCTCCCAGCTGCTCTTGCACAGAATCTCTTGGAGCCTGCTGGAATTGACACCTTCCAACACAGGGGCAGCTTCTGATGTTTTTTTTTGCAGAAGTAGTAGGTCCCACTCCCCATTCTTCCCCACCAAAACCTTGTCACATTAACCCAATGCAAAGACAATTTTACAGTCAAGGCATGTCACTTCCTTGGTGAAGTACTCAGTGGCCACAAATAACTCACGAGCCACTTATTATTAGGATCCTTTTGCAGATTACAGTGGCAGTTCATACCCAGGTGCTCATCTGTTCCCTATTAAATGTTTCCAGACTTGCTGCCTTCTGTCCTGTTCTGCAGGTATGGTCTGCCTGCCTTGTTTAGTAGGCAGATTACTACACATCCAGTTGTATTATCCAGTGGTGGTATACTTATGTTTTCAAGATTTATCTACTATTCTTTAATTTATCACAGGATTTCATTATATATACTTAAGCTAATTTTTAAACCAAATACTTCAAGCAGTAGTGGGGTCTGCCCTAAGTGCCAGATGCAGCTAAGCAGGGAGGTTTCGCTGCCTCTTGATGTATGAGTTACTTCATGTAAAAGCCTGAAAACTGTTATGAGAGCAACACAGTACAGATACTTTTAGAATGTGTAGCAATGTTAGCTTAAACAGCTTACTTGTGTGTGTTTGCTCTTCTGTAAGCCCCAGGGCTCTAGTGCATTTGCCAGTGTGCTGAACCGAGTTGGATCTCATCAGATGACTTAAGAAGCAGTCACCCATCTGAAGCCACAGTCTGAGCTGGCTTTAAGCAGGGTAGCTTGCTTTCTTACAGCAACAAAAGCTAAGGCAAAACAAGATCTACAACTTCAGTAAGAAGGAAGTTTGGACATGCTAAGCTTCATCCTGCCAGGGCACATCCTGCCTCTCTTTGACCGGCAAATGGGGTATTTGAGGTAGGAGGCAACTGATCCCTTTTAGCTGCACATGGTTCCTTCCTAAACAGTCACACTTTATCCCATAATCTCATTTTAAAATTCTCTTCTGTGCCTGCTCAGACATTTGTCTCACCACCAGGATATATACAATGATGTGTTGATTCACACCTTTGCTAAGGAAAAGATTCAAGGATTTCACATTTCTGGTCCAATCACAAACCCAGATGTTCTTGCCACATCACTCTCCCCAAAGATGGGCAGACCTGTCTGATCTGACATGTGCAGAGGTGCATGATCCATCAGCTTCTCAAAACAACCGTGAAATACAAAATAACTGAAAAACAGTGGACAGGAAAAGATAAATTTATGTATTCCCACACACAAATTCTGCACCTTCTCAAATGTTATGCCAATATATTATTCTCTTTACTGTAGTCATGACATTAAGAAGAAATTATCTCAAATTTGTTTAAAAGATAGAGTAATTTTATAAGCTCTCTTAGTAGTCAAAGATGAGTTCATTCTGTTTGACTAAATACCTACTTTTTAGATAAGAGAGATGAATCCACCTATGGTATTCAGACAGCGGCCAACTCTGTAGTTGTTTTCACATAATATAGATATCATCTCATTTAAATGATTTTGAGATATATTTAAATTTTAATAGGATGTATATTAGCTATTTGAAAAATACTTCAATTTCAGTACTTTTCATGGGAAGTATTAAGAGAGAAATTTGTTGTTGTTATTATTGATGGGTTTTTGTTGATCTCTATTAGGTTGCATACCCAGCACTCAAGCTCTTTCAGGGTGGTCCCATGAAACACGATTGTTTTCAGTTTAGGAAACACTGAGAGTAGTTTGATTTTAATACATTCTATCTCTGTTACTAAATTCAAAAAATCAAAGGCTTTCAAAAGATTTCCTCATTATACCTGTTACTACACGCTTTTGTAGGTAGGATGAAAACTTGTAAATCAAGTTACACGTCAATTGTGGTGAATCTTCCTGTTTTAAAGAAAGAGAGTTCTTTGGTGTACGTGATTTTTGTCGTGTTATAGCCAAAGTATTGTGGCGTCAATAATTCAGGTGAGTTAACTGTGTTCATTTATATGCATTCTATGCTTTTCAATGCCATTAGTTATTTCTAACATTCATATTTGTATGTTTGTCCTGGACTGCTGCTTGGAGGGAAAGTCATAATAGGTTATGAGGCAGTTTGATAAAAATTGGATATTTACCAGAAATAATGGCTTCAAAATTTGTCAGTCTAGGATTCTCCCTCTTGGTCTATGAAATGTGGAAGTTTTTATTTTGAGAAAATAGTTTTACACATACTCTCACTCTGTGTTTGATAAAAAGCTATTATATGAATAGCATTTTTATATATAGTGTTAGTTTATTTTTACTTGCCATATTGATTATGGATGGTATTCTGAAAATACAGAACTATCACCTAAGAGACTCAAACAAATTAAAAAAAAACCAAGTATTTCAAGGCACTGTAACAAGTTAACATATATTGGTAGAGCAGTATTCTGCTAATAATGGTGTAAGGAAAACATTGTTTTGTATTTTCATCAGCATAATATGACATGGGCAGAACCTGTGTAGTGCTAGCAAATATTTTAGGCTTTGCAAACACAAGTATTCTGCCTCTTAACACTAGATGGCAGACAAAAATGGGAAAACATTTCATTGTTTTCAGGGATAGAATGTTGAATAATTAATTTCCAACTTGAATGAACATTCACTGAAAACTCAAAGTAATGAGAATTAAGATGATTGAACACATGCTTATGACAGCATGGATCTTTCTGCAACCTTTCGTTTGGATGTGTTTTTTGGCACAAACACTGAAAATACTCAAGTGGAGCTTTTCTACATTATTTTCATATTGCTTTTTTATCTGTTATTCCCTTCAATATTTTGCTCTTGTCAAAGAGCTAAAAATTCTAGAAGCCTTAGAAAGAGTTAAGCAACTCAAATAAAAGAGAAACTTTCAAAAAAAAAAAAAACTGCCCTTGCCATGTAGTCACATCATTGTGAAATTGTCTTCTGTAAAACCAAAGAGCAGATGGTGCAAGATATACATTGCAGCTGCTTAGTATCTTTGCCTTGCTTCAGTTACCCAAAGTAATTGGGCTGCTTTGCTCCTTATTGTCATTGAATCTTAGACAATAATGTGGAAGTAACATATTTGCTGAGAGGGCAACTCTCTTCATAGAATATTATAGTGTGCCAAATATTATGTAATCAGTTCACCTAGAAGCCAGTGAATATTTTGGATTGTTATCCCCTTCCTCTCCCAGATACATCCTCCAAAAAAGAAGGGTCAGAATCCCCAAGATTCTGAATCTTACTCTGAAATGTCAGTTTTAGCTAATCGTGATGTGCATACACAGAACTAGAACTGTAACAAATCCCACCAAATCCCACCTCATCTTTCTTCCTCAGTGCTTGATTTCCTGTGTCTACGCTGCTCATAGCTGATGGTCTCTGCCCTTTTGTGCATTCTAGAAACCTATCTGCCAAAACTAGAGTGTACCAATCAAATAATTATATACTAGATATGAATAATGTGGTTGATTACTTAGAATTTAAAATTCAGACTTGTGTTAGAGGTCATATTATAAATTCCTCTTCAGCTCCCTGTGATTATCATAAGAGTCATTCTGTTACCTTTGAGCATTCAATAAGTGATAGATGTGAATTTTTTTACTGCAGCATCTGGTTGAGTGTATGATTGTACAAGTGTCACCCTAGGTTTTTTGTGTAAATGGAAAGAGATCAAAATGCAGACTCTCTTTAGGTCTGGTGTTAATTCACTGTACATAGTGTTTGCAACTGCTTATTCAGTATTGCTGGAGAGACTGACTGTCATTTTTATTTACATTGTCTTTTAATTAAATTATTCATGTGGTTGATCTTTGCTATGGACCTCTCAGTATTATACTAGGTACCATCTTAGCATTTTTGCCTTTAATAAAAAGCTCTGTTTATAGCTTATTATCTGTGGAAAAAAGTGCCTTGTAATTCTTCATCAAAATAGTTCCTTCTCCTAAAGTTACACATTATTTCTCCATTTTTATTCACTCTGACCAACCTTGGTGAAGCTCCTTTTCTGTCAGTTGTTTTCCATGACCCCAGTGGCAGGTGAGCTATCAGGCCATTTAACATCCTAATGGAGAACCCAGACTGTCTGGAATACTGCAAATGAAAAAGACAGTTTTTGGCAAAAGCCTATGTAACTGATTTATAATGATTCATTTCTGCCTTAAAATAGCCTGATGGAAAGAGGAAAGAGAAGAGTAAGAAAGAGTAAAAGTTCTGTACTCTGTGGGTAAACACTTTATTAAAGTTGCATGAAATTTTACAGCAGCAATAGAAAAGAAGCATTACTTAGAGAATGGCTTACAAATTGTGAAAGATAATTCTAGCACCATAATAAGAACATGAATTAAGCAAACTGGTTCCAGGCTTTGGACCCAGTAGCACCCTCACTCACTGCTGTCAGTAACAGCTGTAAAATCAGAAACTTACCTAAAGAATGAGGTCAGCAATAGCAAATAATACAGTTCTTACTAAAACAGGTTAAAAAGTTATTGTTTCAGACGTAATCTCCTTAGGGATTAAAAAGAGGCACGTAGTACTCTACATAGTTAGTGGTACTGTTTTGTGGTGAGTATCTGGGACGTGCCTAGTTACAAGTCACAGGGGGCCCATACATATTTTTTTTCCATCTGGCTTTCATGCCTGTGGCTAATTCCTACTAGAGGATGCACTCAATTAAGAAAGGTCTTGTTCCAAAATATTGCCTAACAGTAAGTATAGTTGTTTGATGTGTTGCAGTCCTGCATTCTAAGGTTGTATAGACCTGCATTTGATTTGATGTAGCCTTTAATCTTACTAAGTAATACCCTCTTCCTTCAGATACACAGCTAATTTAGTCTTTTGGGAAATGAACATAGTTTCTTATAAAGTGAAAGACATCCGGGTCATGTGTGTGCAGGAGAGCAGCGTTTACATGCGCATAACACGTGTACACCAAACACAGATGTGCACAGTTCCCTTTTGGTGTATAAGCAGGTCTAGCAGGACAAAATGTCCTGTGTTCATTCTGATATTAATTGGAAAAGTTAAGGGTGGTACCTAGTTAATCTTGACTGGAAATGGATGAGATTTCGTGTTGTCCTGACATTTTCAAATATTCTTTTGGCTTCACTAAGAGCTCTCCTTCCTGACCAGAATTGGTTTTGTCCGAATCAAATCTTAACCCTTTCTGAGGAATAAAGTTATTGATGCTATTCATCATTTTGTGTCTCCTTGTGTGGTGACAATGGCATTGGTAGCTGCCTACATTGCATGACTCATTGTATGCTGTCTGTAATAGTGTCTGTGATATATTTGTCTCTGTCTTCTCTTGGCACGTTGCCTTTAGATGTAACTTTTTAATGATGTAAGGTTGACGTGTACTGTTAAGCCAGGTCCAAAGAGCCTTCTATATTAATATAACTATTGTACTAATGGTGGGATTTTTTTTTAAGAATCCAGAACCAAAGGGGATTGTACAACATCATTAAGGTGTTCATAATTTTAGTCCAGAAAAAAAAGATTTACAGCAAAGTAGTTTATCCATCATGCTCTGTAAATAAGCAGTATTACATTAATGAAAAATTTTCATTAATGCTGTAATTAATTTACAGATGCTGTAAATGCATCTGTGCTACAGGCTAAGTATTGAACAATATTCACGTGTAACTTTGATTAATCTTCTGTAGGAAAGAATACATTTGCTATCCATCACACTACTTCTAGGAGCAGTTCTCATAACATTTCTTGCTACTGATATGTATTTACATTACTTAATATGTTTCCTCAAGCATAGTCTCTATCAATAGGGAAATTTCAATGCAATGCTATGTTGATTCCTTTTATTTACCCTAGAATATCTTACTAAGTAAGTATTTTATGTAAAAAAGTATTAAGAAGTAAATATTTCTACCATCTTCTTGGTAACTGTATTAGAAACTGTTTTTAGAAAGTGGTGAAGGCATTTAACCCTCAAATGCATATATTTCTGCTTCCGCATATATTCCTCAGCTGGCTTGGCAAAAAAATTCTGCAATGCACTGCAATTCATGCAGTTTTTGGAAGGCAAAGTTTGTGATGGGACTTCACACACGCACAGGTCACATGGAATTCATAGGTCAGGGGAAATGTTTATTCCCCACCAGCTCAGCACTCCCCACTCACCACACGTGGAATATTTCTTCTGGAGCCCCTGCACAGGAGAGGTGTTGATGAGCATGAGTGAGCTCAGCATAGCCCTGTGAAGATGATCAGAGGGCTGGAAGATGTAGCCTAGTGAGGGAGGCTGAGTGAGCTGGGCTTGTGCTCTGCACAAGAGGGTGCAGTAATAAAGAGGGTAGTACAATAGCTTACTTAAAATACCCTTTCTTAAGGTAGGGTAAACCTCAGAAAATATGGATAGTGAGGAAATCTTAGATCCCTTCCAATGCTGGGAACTCCATTTTTGTGCAGCGTCAGACAGACATTACATGGATCTTCCCATGCACAGATGCCATCTGTGGAGGGGTTCCTCTTTCTTCCCACAATGTGAAGCCTTTTCTTTTGTGTGGCAAACTATCACATGTATTTTCTCCTGACAGGCTGGGATGTCATCTCATTCAAGATATTCACCACTGTCAGCGCAGGTTTTAAGCACAAGGCTCAGTAGAACAGACACGTACTGTTCAAGATCACTAACTCCTTGAATACAACATATTCCACAATGCTCTCGATGTAGCTTGTTCAGCCTGGAGGAGAGACAGCTTCAGAGGCACTAACAGTGCCCATGCAGTGCCTAGGGGGATGCTGGCAAGAGGTCCGAGCCAGGTTTTTACTTAAGTCATGCCAGAAGAGGGAGAGAAGGTGGCCCAAATGAGGGGAGGTTCTGGTGACACATAAGGATAGCTTTTTCACAACGAAAATAAAGATTTGTAACCAGTTACCCAGGGAGGTTTGGGGTTCTAAGCTCTTGGTGGTTTTCAAGACCTGAATGGACAAACCCTGGGTAAAGTGTTCTGAATTCAGTGTTGTCCCTTGCCCTGAGCAGCTTTGTGATTCTGAAATTCAGAGCAGACAGCTAAATTGGAGTCTTAATCTGTAAGCTGAATCTCTCCCTTTAGCTAACTAACAAACATTAGATGACAGTCAACACTGAGAAGTTCAGCAGAAGTTAATTAAAATAATTTAGGAAAATAATTGAGCTTGGACAGGTAAAGTTTGGAATGCAGCAAAGCTGGACAATGGGAAGACAATATTGGCATAAAAGAACAGCTAAGGCTGCTTAAACAATTTCATCTGTTATCTTAATTTTCTTTTCTCAGCAAGTAATATTCCCAGAGTGGATTAAATTTTAATTTAACATTATCCTGACTATCTGCTTGCATGGATGCAAAAGACTGAAAGGGCACAATTATAAAGTTATGAAACCGTTAACATGTATTGAACTGATTATATGCAAGATGGATTAGAGTCTTACATCACTAGGACAATTTGTACAAGGAGGGCCACCACCCTTTTTATAAACATAGCGAAGGCAACTTGTTTCACAGTGTGCTTGCCCTTTAGCCTGTGTCCACATGCTGGATCCGACACCTGGGCTGTTGCCCAGACACTGTGTGCTGTGTGTATGTGTAGACCAAGGAGCAGTTGTGTGTTTCCAGGGATCTTGTTGGGCCATTCTAGATATAGCTGATGAAACACATTTGCCTGAAATATATGTCTATCCATACCTTATGTATTGTGAAAAATCATACAAATAGGTATGACATTCTGGTTAGTTTTCCAACAGTATCCCAGAATTGACTTCTGTTGTATATACTGGGTTTTTTGCATATAATTTCTTGATATTGAAATATAATAATGAAACATAAATTTATGTTTATCTTCCATGCCTGATCCCGAACTTAATATTCTCTTCAATATGTTCCTGTTTCAACCCACTTAATCCTTGCTCTGCTGAGATGTATGTATTTACATCCTATCTTACCGGAAGAATAAAGATCCCACTTGGCTTTTCATTAAGTTGTGGAGTGAAGATGGTCAAGGTAAATGATTTTGAAGCACACACCTGAAACTTAGGCTCCATCAAAAGACAGAACCTGAGATCAGCCCATCTGCTCTCCAGTGCAGTGTTTGCCATCAGCAGCATTTCCAGGGGTTTATTGTTTGTGGTCAATTCAGTTACTCTTCCACAAGTTGCTGGGTGAAGGGAGAGTGAGGGTTAAGGCAAACCCATTTTTTCTCTCATGGTCTTGCTATGCCATTTCCCACTAACTGAGCTAGTTTCCAAATTGAGGGGGAAAACTAAAAGGAAACAACCTCAGGAATCCAAGTTTCCTACAAATAGGCCTTAATTTAGGAAAAAAAAATATCAGGTATATTAGATTAAGTTGTGATTCATAGTCTTTGCAACACAGTCTTAGAGAAAAGCTTTTGTAGACTCAGACAGCTGCAGCAGTGTTCAGCCAAGTCTAGATAATGGATACTTACAGCTGCTGTCAGTGGAAAAGCTTCCTGAGATTGTTCAGCTTCTCTGTTGTCTGTTCTCATAGTCGTACCCTTTCATGAGCTGTTAACATCCATTGCATGGTGGCAGATAAGGGGGAAAGAGGGAGAGCAAAGAGGTCATGTAGGTTTTTCAAACTTTTGTAGTCTACCTCAGCATCCTGTTTATGAATTTTGCTCTTCACCTGTTTGTTGGTACATGAAAGCCTTTAGTAGCATAGAAGTGGTAGTCTGTCTGTGAGCTTCCTGAGCTGGTTTTATAATATAATTGTGATCACAATGATTATCAGCTTAGGTTTAGTATTATATACTATATATGCAACATGGATATTGCTTTTCACCTTAATGGTTTCCTCCTCAGAAAGACTTCAGTGTCCTGTCTGTAACCAGAAGGATATGAGTGCCCTAGCTTCAAGTAAGATTGCATACAAATATCTGTTATTTTTTATATTAAACTGATCAATTTTACTTAATTTCTCTTTTGTGATTAGGAGGGCAGGCTGAGAGATAAAAAAAAAATCAGCTTAAATTTTCTATTCTTATTTGCCACAAACTTTATGCAAAAGTCATATGGGAAAGTTGAAGAACAATGAATTTCCTGTGTTCATGATAAAATTTACATTTACAAAAATGAAAAGGTTTAGATACTGAAAAATGATCTCGTGGACTTTAGCACTATAATAGAACAGAGACCTTTGGGTATTGTTTCATCGTAGAGACCTTTTTCTCAGTTGGATTTGCCACTGAATTTTCACTTTTTTTCTTCATTAAATTCTCAATAGACTCACAGTCCCAATAAAAGTAATTTATTTCACATGTGTTATTTTTCATTTTGCTGAGAAAAAACCTCTAAGTCTTGACCCTGTTTTGAAATAAAAATAACATTTTTTTGGGGCAGTACAAATATTTTTATTTTAGAACCAGGTGACTCCAAAAAAGTGAAGAAGGTAAAAAAGGGCTATGGAAAAATGCATTTCTTTCTCTGTGTTGCATTTAGGATGTGGTCATGCCCCAGGAGCCTGGAGGTTGCTTTTACGATGCGCCTGAGCTCAGGAATCCAATTTTATCTACGTATAAACCTTCCTCCCACTTCTCCTAAAGTGTGCTCCTCTGGTTTGCGTAGAAAAATTTTTGCAACTCTCCCGAGTAATGTCATTTGAGTACAAGTCTGGCCACAGCTATTTACAAGTTCGGGTTTTGACTGAAGGGAGTACTTGAATCACATTGAGCCTCTGAAGTTTGCCTTTTATTTATATATTTCCCCCAATTGTGTGGCTCGGTCTGCCATTGGCTGCTGTCCCCGCAGCCTACCCGAGGGCTCTGCAGTTACATAAGGCTCTGTCTGCTGGGAGCCTATATAAAGCCTTTTTGTATGCCAGCAAGAGGCAGAATCTTACCTCGATCCAAGTCCCACTGCTTTAGTTCACATGAGCAGGAAGATTTGCTTGAAGATATCCTGAAACTCGAACCCAGGGTGGTTTGTTTGCCAGCCAGTGCTTCACAGCTGTCAACCTCAGTCGCAAGTGGCAGCTACTGTGACTAGCTTCTGTGCATTATGAAGAATTTTTCATTTCCTATGCAGGATAACACTCATCAGACCGAGAGTCCTCCTCCTCACAGATTCCTGAGTTTGACAAATCAGTCAGATCCTATTGGAAGACCAGAAAGAGATGAGAAATTAGCTCAAGTAGAGATTGCTGTACTGGGGGTCATATTTCTGACAGCATCTGTGGGCAATTTCATTCTCATACTGGTGCTGTGGCGAAGAAGAAAGAAGCTGTCTAGAATGTATGTGTTCATGCTTCACCTCAGCATTGCTGACTTAGTGGTAGCCTTTTTCCAAGTGCTGCCTCAGCTCATATGGGATATTACAGATGTTTTCATAGGGCCAGATTTCTTGTGCAGAATTATCAAGTATCTACAATTGCTGGGCATGTTTGCCTCTACTTACATGATAGTGGTCATGACAGTGGACAGATATCAAGCCGTTTGCTACCCTATGGTCACTTTCCAAAAGAAGAGAGCTCTCTGGAACATCCCCATTTGCAGCAGCTGGTCTATAGCACTGATTCTTAGCCTACCACAGGTATTTATCTTTTCTAAGACTGAAATATCTCCAGGTGTCTTTGAATGTTGGGGTGAATTTATTCAGCCTTGGGGCCCAAGGGCATATGTGACTTGGATTTTTGTAGTTATATTTTTCATACCCTCAGTAATCCTTATCACATGCCAGGTGAAGATTTGCAAAATAATCAGAAGAAATATAAATGTGAAAAAACAGAATGAATGTGAAGCATCAAATCACAATCAAGTCCTACCATCCCGAGCAAGCAGTGTGAACTGTATTTCAAAGGCTATGATCAAGACAGTAAAAATGACAGTGGTGACAGTTGTTGCGTATGTTCTCTGCTGGTCACCGTTCTTCATTGCACAGCTGTGGTCCGTGTGGTTCCCCAGCATCCTGACCGAAGGTAAGATGCTCTCCCTCCTCAGTCACAGCTGCAGAGCAGGCTAGCACACTGCTGTCAAGTGCTTTATGTTTGCATTTTGCTTTTGTGTAAAGGTTGCATGTGGTCATTTGAGGAGGATTAAAAAGAAATACCTGGATTGATTATCTCCTGTATTTAATTAGGTACAGGGAGCTTCTTGTGTTATGTGATCAAAACATCATGTGTCTATTTTGTGTGTGTGTCTTGAGTGATTAACAATTTAAAGATTCATGGTGAAAAATATTGTGTGCTTCAGCAAAGCCTCAGACTTTTAAAGGTTTTAGGTATTATAGCAGCAGTATTTTGGGTTCTTGAGGTAAAAAGGAGCAATTGACTATTCAAAGTAATAAAATTATTTCTTATTTACTGGGTAGAACAGTGGTGTTATAACACATCTGATTTTTTAAAATATTGAAATCATATTGATGAAATCTTTTAGTAAACTATGAAACAACCAAAAATTGTCAACCAGCTGTTTATAAAGCAAAAAAGTAAGCCTGAGAGAGTTATCAAACACCATGTTGTAAACAAGAATAGTCCTGTCAAATTTATACTATTGCCTCTTTGTGAAAGGCAGACTCTATATGTGACTTTAAATTCACCTATTCTAAATAAAGAGGTAAAAAAAGAGAAAAAAAAAAAGGTCCTGCCTGATAAAGACATTAGTTTCTGAACTTTAGGAGTTCTTCCTGTCAGTGTGAATTTGAGTCTTATTCTACATACATTTATGTCAAAATATATATCTGTATTTATTTGTATCTGTTTAACACCTTAGTAATTTCTATTAAAATTAATGCAACTACATCCAAAAAGAGTTCTATGAAACTATTTAACTCTGAATGCACACAATAAAGTGTGCTTTATACCTTCAGCAATTGCAAATTGCATTGATATGAGAATTTCCTACTATTAGATTAGTTTTAACATATTAATAGATACAGCAGAAAGCAGCAGACTGTGAAAATGTGACTTATATTTATAAGAGTGTTTTATTTTGTCTCTTATTCCTTTAACTTTTTTGTTCTAGGTTCGGCATTCACCATTATAATGCTCCTTGGCAATCTAAATAGTTGTGCCAACCCATGGATTTACATGTATTTCTGTGGCCAGATTCCATATTGCACAAATAAGCAGCTGGAAAATACCTCGGCTCAAGAGGAATCTGTGTTCACGGGGAGCATTCATCTCGTAGACAGAGACCCTGAGGATAACAGTACTTCTGCATAAATGCTGAGAGCTTTTTTTTTGTTTTGTTAAATTCCCTTTATTCACAACACATATTGATATTTTTACCACCATCCCTTATTTTGTGTCTAAGGAAGATGAAAAATTGTTTTTTGTTGTAAAAATATATTTCTCTGCTGTTCTGTAGCATATTCGGGAAGTTTCTGTGTTGTGCAAGCCTGACTCAGTGCATCAATCACCACCGTCTTATAAGAATGAATTCCTGTGAAGACTGACAAAGATACATAAAAGTATCTTAGATATTTTGTGTCCTAAAGTACTTCCCCATCTGTGATTCTGGATTTCTAAGTAGTAAAATTTTATTACTATCTGGTCCAACAAATTGAAACATAATTGAAAAGGAACCTGATCTAATTAAACTTGAATATGTTTTCAGAGTGAACCATGAATTGTTTATCATTCTGGTGTGATTAAGGGACAGTGACAAATCTTGAGAAGGCAGCACAAAGTCAGAAAAAGCTTTTGCCAGCTCTTACTAGCACCTGGTTTAAATTAACTCTTTATGTACATTTATAAAATGCCAAGCAACTTAATATCATTAAAAAAAAATAAAATAATTTGGCGTGCTTGTGACATTGAACCCCTACTTCAGTTTCAAATTCCATTGTGGATTGCAGGTATCAGCAGCATAGCAGCAGTTCAGGTTTTTTGGCTTCACACCATGGGATTTGATTTTCCATGCATTTCCTGATGTGTAAGCAGTTAACTGGACACCTATGCACACCCCATACACACACATATATGTGCTCTAAATAAAAGTGGGTGCTAAGAGTGACACTTTCATTTGGCATTCAGACCCATTTAT
Organism: Anomalospiza imberbis; assembly: GCF_031753505.1. Taxonomy (NCBI): domain Eukaryota; kingdom Metazoa; phylum Chordata; class Aves; order Passeriformes; family Viduidae; genus Anomalospiza; species Anomalospiza imberbis. The sequence goes on along the minus strand of NC_089685.1, from coordinate 27,531,928 downwards.
TCTAGCATGGGATTTATTGGCAGAGAACCAATTATTATTCTATTCCTTAGTATCCCTTTATGTTCAAATTCAAGTATTTCCCTTTGCTTTAAAAACAAATCTGCATATCTTTATTTCAAATGCCATTTGGTTGCTGGTTTGTGGGTGTTATATTCAGGTAGCTATTTATTTCCTTTTAATGTCTGCAATCTGATCAGAGGAATATGGAAGGAATATCAGCAAGGCTCTTTCAGGTGAGAATGGATCTGCATTCCCGGGGACTCTTTGTGGCATTTACATGTGGTGACATGTAATTGTCTACATACTGTGTTTCATCACATTTCAGTTTTCTGAGTGCTAGCAGTCTCAAATATCAGTAGAAAAACTATAAAATTATGGGGTTTTAATAGTCTTTAAATTGTAGTCAAAGAAATATTTATTTAAAGTAAATACTGATCACACAGTGATAAATTTTGCTGTACAGTGAATAGTTAAACTTCGGGTTAATTTATGCTGATATGACTGCATATTCTATGATTTCTATTCTCTGTATAATTAGACCAGATAAGGGCAAGAACCAAACACTGGTTCTTTATAATGGGAAAAGCTAATGCCTCAACCCAGCTGACAAGTACAGGTCTCCAGCTGTTAGGAAGAGAAGAAGGTGGGTGAAGGTAGTGCCAGAGCCAGGCAGGAATGGGAAGGGTTTGTATGAAGTCTCTTACTATAATTACAGCGGATAGATTTTCTTACTGCTTTCCCCCCTCCCTTTAATTAGTAGTTAATAATTCTACCACACAAAAAATTCCCTGTTTGAGCAAGTCTGTAAGTGACTGCCCTCATCTGGGGTAAGAATATCCAAGATACAATCCATGCTATTGATAGGATATTGATACAGCCACTCACTGACTTTCTAAGACTTTCAGTCAATTAGCTCTCAGTGAAGTTTTTCCTTATGACTTAATCCAATGATTAATGGTGGGACTTTTTTTTTTCCATTTCCTTTGATTGTAGTTAGTTACACAGCATAATATGCAGACTTGAAAGGAACTGTAAACAGAAATGATTCAAATGCTTGAAGGAATCATCTGTGTCACTGTACTACTGTATTGGCAGCAAAACTCCTCAAAAGGCATTAATTTGCAAAGAAAACAGGCATTCAGATTGTGTGCAAAGAGTCATCCAGCTCCAGAACTGATGGAAGTCACAGTTCTGTTCAGATACCACAATGTAGCTGTGCCATTTAGCACCACCTGATCCAACCTCTGATAGAAGTCTAAAGATATAATTTCTACTACTTACATTTCTGCATTGCTGATATATTTGTTACTGGCTCTATACATAGAATTAAATGTTACTGTACTGTGGTGCAAAGTAAAGGCTATGGATACTTTTAGTTTCAGTCTGTCAGGAGGTATTTGAACACAGGTATTCCTGCTTTTTCTCTTAGGAAAATTAACTGGGCTGCATTTTCCAGATGTATGTCCTTATCCAACATGCCTGCCCTGCCTACCCCATGGGTAGCACTGACTAACAGTTTAATGGGGAGTTCGGTTCAGGTCCACTGTTTTTCCATCAAAACTCATTTTCAAATAATGGGAAATTAATTTGGGTAACTTTTTCCCTTTGCCTTTAAAAAAAAAAAAAAACAACCCTATAAAGTGCCCCTTTCAGGACTTTTCTTATTTCTTACAAAAAAAAAAAAAAGATATTTAAAAATAAAATAAAATTTATAAAATTTTTCTCTTTGTAAATTTATTCATCACTGCTCTTCGAAGCTGTTGTTTGAACATCTTGTACCCTTGTTTTACTTTATATTTTGAGTCTTCATCTGAACTATATATTTTTCAATTCACTTCATCTAAATTTCCAACAGGTATTGCAGTATCTCATTAAGAGAGAGGGTTGACTTTGGCACAACACTGTAGTCAGGCAAGGGTGTTTAATCCATATGGGAGAATCAGTAACTCAAACACATGAGTCCCTAGGAGCACTGTGGAAGCCCATAAAAATGGAAAAAATCCAATTATCAGATGAAAGACTTTCTCATCAAAGCCTAGGTTCTGATTTCTCACACAAATAAGTTCTGAGTAAAAAAAACCCTAGTGTTCCCAGTCCTGAAATGAATGACTGTGTTGTTGATGCTGGCACTGTGACATGCTTTCTGGTTATCTGGGTGGGGATTTTTTTTTTACTTTTCATGGTTTTGTTACTACTTGGGAAAGGCGCAGTTCACTAAAAGGAATTAAATTCTTGCTTAAAAAATAGTTTATATTTTGCAGTACAGATAAGAAGAATGAAAGACAATGTAATCTATTGGTTGTGCATAAATTTATTATAGGAAAAAGAAATTGCAAAAACAACCTAGTAGAATGAAAAGAAAATCCCAACATGTTTTGCATTCTTAACAGTATATTTTCATAATTCTTTTATTCTACAGAACTGCTTCTGTATTTTCATAGCCAGTCCCAGTTCACATTCTTGCAAATGGTGAATACTGAAGATAGAAGTGTTGCATGATAATCTTTTTAATCTTGCAATGAAATAATGCTGAGGAATTTTAAAGATGGTGCCAAAATAATGTCCTGACAGTTTCACTTTGATCATTTAGTTCTTACAAGAGAAACCAGTTATCGAGTCGAATAAACTCAGGAGCCTGTGTCTGCGTTGCTGGGGGATGACTGGCAGGGTGATGTGGAGACACAAGTTGGAACTGGCAGGGTTTATTCTTTGAGGCAAACATGACCGTAATCTCTAGCTGTCAAACACATGACCAGGACAAAAGTATCCTCAAGAGGCTGTGAATGTTAGCTATTTTTGGCATAAGGGTGTCATGAACTGACAAAGGCAGAATTGGATGACCCAGCTAATCAATTAATGCAGGAAAATTCAGTTTGGGTTGGATTCCTTAGAGTAGAAAAAAAAAAAAAAAAGAAAGAGTTGCTTTCTGACTTCATAAAGTAGAGATCTGGGGCTGAATGCCCTGGCTATCTACAGGAAACATCCATGACTATGAACCAGATTGTTCATACAGCAGCAAAACAGAATTGCAAACAGTTCAAATAGGAATTGTGTTACTTGTATAATGCAGCGACAAAAAATTTATTCTCCAGCGAGGATCTATTAATCATGATCCATAGCTGATCCATATAGATTTGGATTGAAAGCAAATCATGCTGTTAGAAAATCAGAAATAAAAACTGATGTAATCTATCCTACCAGATCAAAACTCTGACTGCCATTCCAAATCATACCTCTTCAGCCCTATGTGTGCCCAGCAGCAGGTCCCTCTCTGCTCTCCTGGTCCCTGGTAGAGCTTCATGATCTGCAAAATATTTCCCAAACTCTACCTGCCTTAATCTCTTGCTAAGGTAGCCAAGGTTGTCTTCACTTTGCCTCTCTGAAACAAAAGGACAGAAGCTGTGTCTTTTCCCTGGGCTTATATGATGCTCCTGCAATTACCACTTGAGGACTTTCTGTAGGTCATCTCATTAAGGGGGCAGATTCTGGGCATTTTTACTACCCCTGCATAAAATTTTTATTAATTTGCACTTCACTCTTTAGGAGCCAAAGAAAAAACAGACTTTGAGTGAAGCTAAGTAGCCACACCCATTCCCTCATGCTTCCTTTTTTGCCAGTGCAGCAGACCAAAGCATACGCTTTCTGCCAGTAGGTTGTAGCAACTAATTTAACTAAGGTGTATCATCCGTCTCTGTAATGAACTTTGGGGCCAATGAAACTCTAAGCAAAGGCTTCTTGCATTTCCATCCAAATGTTGTCCTAGAGATTCAGTGCAAACCTATTCAAGTGCTATTGTATTCATTAGGAGCTTTTTTATATCATGCCTCACAATTTGAACAATCTTCAGCATTTTGAATTTGTGTTTCTCACATCCATTTCAGTATACCAAAAATTGTTAAAATTGTGTGTTACCCAGATTTTAGCTACAAATCTTCTGAATTCTGCATTAACAACACAGGAATCAGTAGGACTTTGTGGAGGAAACATTACATTGCCATCTGGAGAAGTTTTAAAAGATGCCAAACAAAAACATTTGAACTTGAAGATCTCTGGAAATTATGGCTGAGGAGGTGGATATAACTAGAAAGACATCTCCTTACATGCCAGTGACCACTTTTCAAGACAATCGATGTAGTAACAAATACAAAGACCCAAGAAAGATGTGATATTCTTGTCATCATTGTTATCATTTCCATCATCGTGATCATCATCATGATCATCAGCATCATCACTATTATTTAAATGAAATCATCATATGTAATACAACAAGTTTCAAAAGAAAATAAATTTAGGACAGTGTGACATACATAGATCAGTTATGAAGCTGAAAAGTGAGAACATTTATTTCAATTACAAATGTACATATTATATATGATGCTGCTGTTTTATTTAGCTAAAAGAATAAAGAATTTTTTTTTAGTTCCAACATTATTGTTGTGCATTGAATTCCATGAAACTACTTTAAGATGAATTTTGGTATAAAATGTTACAAATTTGTTTCATGTCTACACATTTACTTGGATATTAAATCAAAATTTTTGCTTTAAGGTGCTATTCTTGTATTCCATAGCTTATTCATGTGTTCAGTTATTGTCTTTATCACCACCTTTGATATATTTAGGATACTAAATTATCTGCTAGCTATCACAGTACATTGGAAATATTTGCCCATGTCTCTCAATGTGTTAATAGATGTTTGGCCTCAAATGATTTAATGCTGAGTAACTGCAGCTTTTGACTTACTGATGGGAAAAAATGTACTTTTTAACAGAGAATACAAGCCTTCTGGAAAGCAGAGTCATGATTTGAATGCACTGCCTATTGATACATTTAATACAAATTACAGTCTACTGGGAATGTGATTCATATTCCTGATCCTGACAAGATTCATGTTCTGAGATGATATGTGTTTATCTGTAACTATCTCTTCTCAAAAAATATATAAGAAAAACCTTAGAAAAGAAGTTCTTATTTTTTAGCTCAGCAACTGTGAGTACTGAATCTTGGAGTTCAATGCATTTGCTGTGACAGATGAGGTTAAAAACATTATTGTCGCATTTGAGCTTGTTTTGTTTGCATTCACACAAAGAATTCATGCTGGATTGTATGATCCTTACATGTAAATCGTATCAAAGGAATGATACCACAGCAAGTCAAACACTTAGACCTCTGGACTCATAGAATCATAGAATCATTAAGGTTGGAAAAGACCACCACAATCATCACGTTCAAACATTAATCCAGCACCACCATGTTCACCAGTAAACCTTAATCTCAAGTAGCACATCCACATGCCTTTGAAACTCTTCCAAGGGTGGTGATTCCACCACTTCCGTTCGCAGCCTCTTCCAATGCCTGACGATGTTTCCAGTGAAGAAACTTTTTTCTAATATCCAATCTAAGCCTCCCCTGACACAACTTGAGGCCATTTAGTCTGGTCCTGTCACTTGTTACCTGGGAAAAGAGACTTATCTTTACCTCACTCCTGCTTTAATGTTAGCATGCATGTGCATAATACACTAGGTTAATGCCACGGATCTGCCACAGGAGTGCTCTGCATCTGCTCCTGTGGATCATGGGTGAAGCATGCCCAACATGTTCTGTACACAGTTTTTAGGAAATTTCCCTCCCAAATGCTCTCTATGCAGGAGTAAGATGGCACTAGGAGAGCACATACGCTAATGTTGCATACTGTAAGGGTGAAGCATTCTGTGTTTATATTGTGAACAGTGGTGACCACAGATGATCAGAACTGGACCATCTGTATTATTAACAAGGCTATCTGCCCATGGAAATATGAACACAAGCAGGCAAAGTGATCAAGGAGCATCTCAAGTGCATGTCCATACTGAAGGCACTAGTACAGATATATCCACAGGTACTTTCTATGTGTTTTTTGTGTCATGAAACAATGCATGAGTATCCAGCTGGGCATGGACACACCAAAATGAGCAATCAGTGTGTGGAAGTTGACATCACTGTGGACAAGTCCTGCTGGGGTGCCACTGCCTATTTTAGGAGTCCACAGGGCAGAGGTACTCTGTGGCCCAACACTCTCCCCTCCTTCACCTCTTCTTTATTCCATGAGGATGAAAGAAAGAGACAGCACATAGTTGCATCTCTGCAACTTAAAAATGTATAGATGTGTAAATATCTTCATCTTTTGACTCACTTCACTGAAATGTCACCTTAGTCTGATAGTTCTGGCATTTCTCCCAAATGATTCTGCAAGACAAGGACATTAAACTGTGATAGAAGTTTTGTTCTGCTAAGAATGAGACAGTTAAACTCATCTGACTTGCAATTTAAGCAAGGACTGTATGCCATGAAGACCTGAATTTTTTATTGACTACCTGAGGGACACTATAAAAATTAGATTTTTCAGTCACTGAAATTAAGAAACCAGACGGACTGAACAGCTGATTTATTTATTAATTCAGTAGCTTCATGTTCTCCTTTAATAAAGATTATTTTCTGTAAATGAAAGTGGATGAGAGGAATATCTTAAATGTAAAATTAGTCTAATCCTATTGAATTTTAAGCTGTGCCAAGGCTGCAAGATAGAATTAAATCATTGATAGAAGACAAAGAATAAACTTGAGACTTTGATATTTAAAATAAATACAGTATTTTATGTGAAACCTTTGTAAAATAACTGGAGGCACAAAAGGACTATCCATAGAAAGCAATAGAATACTGTTTTATAAGTCAATTTCTAAGGTAAGTCCATAATTTTGCAATAAAAATATCCATGCCAGATATAGATATGTTTATATGTTAAAATTTAATCTGGTGGTTTGATACAAACTGCATTTTGTAATACTCTGATTTTTTTCTATAATATGCTCCAAAGATGAAATTTTTTCTCTGCCTTCAGGTTAAGAAATCAATTACAAGTTTATGAATGCAGTTTTGTCCTGGAGGGAAATGTGGAGCTGATTCAGACAGAAGTCTCAGAACTGAATTGCATTCAAATTATTCATGAACATTTTGCATCTGTAAGGGAAAGGAATTGTGCAAGCAGTACTGTTTTTATAGAAGTTTCAACATTTCTCTAACACTGAACGTTATGAAAATATATTGTTAGTATGCTAAGTAGCTATAAAGTGTCATAATGTGGCAGTGTATAAATATCCCTTACCTTCCTAGTTAATATTTTGACACTGTATAATTTCACATTTTTATCAATATAGTTTACCTTGTAATAATAAAAATAGAAAAATTAAATAGAAATAATTTTGAAAATTCTTCTCTGAAAAATTTTTTAGGCTCTGCTTCTTTAAATTCAGCTCTTCATGGTTTGCTCCAGAGCTCTCAAAAGTAATATGTTCACTTTATTAATTCAAGTTATTTTAAAGTGTGTCAGTTCTCTGGTGTTTTCGTAGAAGAGTTTTCATTGGTGGCAAAAATATTTTGACTTCACTGTTTGGAGAGTTGACCCTGTCTGGTCACCAGGTTCCCACCAAAGTCACTCTATCTCTCCCCTCCTCAGCTGGACAAGGGAGGGAAAATAGAATGAAAGGCTCGTGGGTAGGGATAAAGACAAGGAGAGATCACTCACCATTTATGTCATGGGGGAAACAGACTCGGCTTGGGGAATTAATTTAGTGTATTGCCAATCAAAACCAGAGAAGGGTAATGAGAAAAAGCCCAAATCCTAAACCCCACCTTTTTCACTCCATCCTTCCTTTCTTCTCAGGCTCAGCTTCACACCTGGATTTGTCTCCCTCCTCCCTGCAAGTAGGACAGGGAGGATGGAAATGGGGGTTGTGGTCAGTTCATCACACATTGTCTCTTCTGCTCTTTCCTCCTCGTGGGGAGGACTTTTCACAAATGTTGCCCTGCTGCAGCATGGGGGTCCTGCCACGGGAGACAGTCCTTCATGAAGTTCTCCAATGTGAGTCCTTTCCATGAGCTGCAGTTTTCACAAACTACTTCAGCGAGGATGCTTCCAGAGTCACTCCTTCAGGAACAGACGGGTGCAGCGTGGGTCCTCTGCAGGGTCACAAGTCCTGACTGCAAACCTGCTCACCCCCAGAATATGCTGCACACTCAGACTGAGAAAGATCATCCGCACATGAATGTGCTTAATGTATTTCGTGTAATGCACATGATAAATCAGAAAAATGGCTTGATTTAAAAAAAATTATCAAATCCAAGGTTTGAAACCTAGTGCATATGCACATTTAGACATAGAAACAAACAAATTCTCCACTTAGCAAAAAGGCAAGGAGAAATTTCCATTCAGGACAAGGTACTTAAAAAGCTTTTTCATGTGTTAGGCTATTTAGGACTAGACCACTTACTACAAAAATAAAAATACAGTAAAGTGCAAGCATGATGATTGCTCAATCATACAACATCCCTATAAACAAAAGTTTGTCTCATTTGTCTGTATTAAAGCACGATTTGGCAAAAGGGTGCATTATGTGGAAATCTGTGGTTTCCTTTGTGGTCTCTGGGGAAAATGGGACTATTTGTCCTTGAGTAGGCTTTAAAAAAATATTGTCAAATACTTAAATGTGTCACATGCAGAACGATGCTTAGGAGCCAGTTCCATGCTATGCAACATTAGCACAACAACATCCACCTGTGCTGGCAGTTGTTGGGTTGCTGTGTAATTGAGTGGCACATTTGCAGCCTGCCTCAATACCAAGCAGATACATTTAAGGAAGCACAGATTGTAGATAGCAGGCAGTTAGTAGCCAAAATTTTGTGCAGCACATATGCTACAGAACAGCAAATTATAAGAGAGATGAAAATATAGGTTTGAGGGTCAGTGAACAATGCCAATTTTTATGACACAATTGCAAAAACATTTGCGCCAATTTTTTCCTATGCCCATGAGAACACCTACAAATTACATAATAACTATTAAAGTTTGCAGCTTGCTCCTTGGCAGAAGAGCAATTAGAAATTTAAGCTGTTTATATTACTTTTTTTAAATGTCTGTGGTTTGAAGTTGATTCCTGCTTGAACAACTAGTACCTTTTTTTTCCTAAGTCTTGGGATTTTTAAATGAAGTTTCATAGTGTTCTGTTCAAAGTTAAAGTTTCAATGACTAAATCATAATGTTGGAGCCAATGGGTATCTAGTAAGTGACAACAGCCTGCCATCTTTTGGGTCTCCTAATCTTAGGTCTGGATGAAAACAATAGGATTCAATGTAATGCAAAGGTCTGAAAGAACCCTTGTGAATTGTCCTCAAGGGCTGCTCGGGTCCCTGCTCGGGTGTCTACATAATATCTGGAGGAAGAGGTGATATACATTTTATTCTTCTGCAAGGGATATTTCTGGTCCACACTAATGTGTTTTTCAGACAGGGAGAGACTATTATATAAAGCAGCTATTCTTTTCATTGTCCCCTTATCATATACACTATGAAAAAAGAAATTTAAGACAGTCTATTAAATATTATTATACTGAGTGCTTCCTAAACAGATGAACCATTCCTTCCACATGATATTCACCACATTTTTAAGACTAAGTACCATATTAGTAGGTGGCCAAAGATAGAAATTTTCAGTCAGAGAGTAATCTGAAAGTGTGAATATTTTCCTAACATAGTTTGTTTGCTTTTCACTCTATGCATCAGCTATTGAACACAGAGGCATCCAGCTGTCCTGTCCTTCAGCAGTTTCAGCCCAGATACAAAACTATGACTCAAAAATAATAGTACCTAAAATTAATACTAGCAAGTAAATCAGTGAAATGTTTTCTGCTTTCATCAGTTACCCACGGCTCTGTATCTTCAAGTGACAATGCAATACAATATACAATATGCGTTTTAGATACCCATAGTGGTGTAGTTAAAGGCCAAGATATGTGTCTTTTTAGAAAAGGCAGCCTTTGAATTATAAGTCTTTTAAAGAACAGCTTGTTTATTGAAGAACAGAGATTGATTTACAGATATTTTAAATACAAATCAGTTATAATCTTAGAGGTCCTTCTGTTTGTCTACATGAATAATAAAACAGTGAGATTGAAATGGATAAGAAAAAAGAAAATGAGACAGTAGGAAAGGAGTAAAAGCCTTTAAAGTAATCTTTGAATAAAAATGTGAATACAATAATCATGGACAATAAACAGAAATGGGCCCAAGGATACCAGTGAATGCACTTGAAGCTCAACCTAGCTTCATAGTTTCAAATACAGTCTTTCACGTAAATATCATTATTTATTTATGCCTCTTGTAAAAGCAGGCTTGTGGCTTATTCTGAGAAATATAATATGTCAAAAACATTAGTCCTTCTATAAAATGTTCTTAAATGGGAACTACTAACTTTGAAGACTGTGAAGCTAGTAGGGTTGTCTCAGATCTAATTTTAATATCCTAACAAGCCAGTCTATATCAAAGGAACTGGGTGTTAAATAAAAGTATTCATTAAGCATGCCATACTTGTCTTATGGAATGGCAATTAAATGTGCAGAGGCTTCTCAAACCAGTAAGTATCCAATTACATGCTGATGGCTTTTCTCTGATCTTTGTTTGAAGAAAGTGAACTGTGCAAAATGGTTTTACTCCTCAATTTGTGGATATGCTAGATTTTTTTGGTAGCAATGCAGTAGATGGCTAATGATTTTCATCCCAGTTCCACCACCAAGGGTAGATAGAAATAGTGGTGGAAATCAGAAGTCAGCTCAGACACTAGCCAGTGTGGAGGCAGAGACCCTGATGCTTGGCTGGAGATGGAGTCAGAACAACTGGTCCAAACAAGACCAGTAGCAGGACTGAATATTTGCTGTGGATTTGAGGTCAAATACGTGATTACTTGAGGAAAATGGGCAGGTTTGAGTAGGCATCAGAGCAGCTGCCTTCCATCCTCCATACTAGGTTGTTCCTCATATTTGAGATATGAATTACTTTAAACTTTGCTTTAACATTGTCAGAGAAATGTGTGTGAAGTATTGACTATTTCAAATATTTGTAAATGTCATAATAAAGAAATTTAGAGGAGTCCCTGGAAACCCCTCATTTGATACTCTATGAGAAGTTTAGTATGGATTTTTTTTGCTGGCTTTGTGTGAGACAATCAAATCAGTTAGAGAATTTGGTTCAAGTTGAGTGAAAAGCTTCAGCTAAAGAAGCATAAGAAAAAAATTGTACTATGACAAAATAGTCAGTTTTCATTGAAAGATTACCAATTTATGAAAAAATAAATAAGGGTTCACCTGAAAAGTTAAACATGATTAGTCAATTTAATTTTTCAATAAATTGGAAGAGTCTTTCTATTTTGAATTGATCTCAATATTATTTTCAATGTCCTATTTTAAAAAATATGCTTTTGTTACTCAACTCTGTATCTGAGAAACCAGTTGGCCCAATGTGTTACCAAATACAAAAGAACTGGGTATGCACAGATTTTAAAATTATCTGAGATCACTGTCTGGGTAGTCATGCCTCAAACATCATACCAGCTCTTGAAAAGACTAGAGCTGAGTGGGCGCCCTACAAATATAGGTAGCATTGTAACCCCTCTAGAACTATAGGTCTGTGTCAATTTTTGTGCCTCCTTTATACTGTTACAGCCACTTGAGCTTCCAAAGGATATTTCTGCTAGATATACTGTCCTTCTGAATAACTATTAAAAGCTGCATTGTGTGAAAAATAATTATTAATTAGACTTCTCGGACTTCAAATACAAATGCGCAAGAAGTTAATAACCAGGCGATTGCTGAATCCTAAATCTCTTATGGAAGAATAATATAAAAAAGCTTCTGGGCATAAATAATGCCTTTATGTTTTGATAATTTTCATACCAAGTGACATGCTAGCTGTATAAACTGAGCATTCTTGTACTTTTTAGCACACAGATACTTCATATTATAATAAAGAAAATGGCCTGATATTCCTCCCACAGGTAATGCATCCACTGGGAGACACAACAGTTCGATGAAAAGGCACATCATGGAGACGTAAGTCCTACATTGCAACATGCAATCATTTCCTCCAGAAATTTGTTCATCTTGCACTGGACACTGCTCCTTCATGAGGAACATGCCCATCAAAAATCAAGGATTTATACTGACTTTAAATGAGAAAGATATTGTATCATGGAATCATACAATTATTTAGGTTAGAAAGGACCTTTGGAAAAGATGGAGTCCAAACCCCTGCTCAAAATAGGTACAATTAGTTCAAGTTGCTCAGGGACTTGTCTAGCAGAGATTATAAACTTTTTCCATTTTATTTTTAACTCAAAGCCCTGTTTTTATAACTAGGCAAGATCTACTTATGGACAATTCAAGGAAGCTTATATACTCTATTTTTCACTTATTAAAACCCTAATATTTGCTTGTTATATTTCCCAAGCACACTCAAGTTATACCAATACACAAACTGATGAGAAGCTTCCTGCTGTAATTCTTTACTTTTGCATTTGAACTAGAATTACGTGAATTATTTATTAGTATCCTGCAAAGTTCTGACAATGTAGTGGAAAATCGTTTACAGATCCTTCAGCTCTATAAAGCCTTTTATTTTGTTTTGTTCTCAGATTGCAATTTATGCTGTTTCTATTTATTTCTGTGTTTTGTCAGCAAGGATTTTACAGGATGGGATGATTGCTCTGGATGCACTCTCAGACTAGCTCATCACTACTGCTGGCCTGCTACTTCCATACTCCTAGATTGGAAATTTAGTGAACAAAGTTAAAACATTCAGCTCTCTGGAGTTACTCTCTCTGCCTGATTACCTGAATATGGCCCAAAAAATTTCATGCTGCTTGGTATGTATTTTGGAAGCCAGCATCTGAGTTGGGCCACAGCTCTGCTCTTGAATCTGGGAGTTCTTGATTTTGGCTTCAGTCTTCAGTTCAGGTATGAACCCAGACACATCTGTCTGAGGTGGTGGGATAAGGACACCACACTCTCCTCACCCTTCTTATCTCCACACTGCTGTCCTTCTGTCCACAAATAAGACAAATGACCATGCTGCCCTCCAGCACTTTCTCTGCCTGGATGGCTGGAGAATCAGTCTGGTGAGGGTGCACCAACCCTGTGGAAGAGATGGCACAGGAGTCCTAGCTGGGAGGTTTCATATGCAGTTAGGGGCACAACAGAGGGAAGGAGCAGGAGATAATCTTGAATCTTTTGAGAGCATCTCCAGAGAAATCACCTTTCTGTTAACGATTTAGACAGCAAAGACAGGTTAGCCAACTAATATTGTTATCTAAAGCTACCCTGTATTACTTCTCTGCTACACACACAGAGGGATATAATTATTTGAAAAGGTGTCTCAAAATTGCCCAAAATAACAGCAAGATGGTAAGGAATTAGTAGGCATGATACCTTGAGGGATCCACATAAACCCTGAGTGAGAAAAGTTAATACTGTGGATGATAAAAGTGAGCTTTATGTCTTAGTAAGACTAAATGTTCGGTGAGTAAAGACATGACAGGAGAAAGACAGAGCATTTATTTTCTGTTATGGGGACAGACAGCCTTACAAGTGGACTCATTAATCACTGACTGACAAGTAGGCTAAACTTTTACAAATGGAGGAGTGATACTGAGATGGCTAAATCCTTTTGACAACCAAGTGACAGATCATTTCTTGTCCTTGCCTTTGTTTCTTTGTGATAAATTTGTGAACAAAGGAGGTATGATAAGTATTTTAAACCTTTATTTCATTTAAACTAAAAGATAATGGCTTTGGTGATTTATACAGAATCATAGAATCATTTTATGTGGCAAAGTACCTTCAAGATCATCCAGTCCAACCTCTAACCTACTACTGCCAAGTCCATCAAATCATGTCCCTCCCACTCAGTCAGCCAAGATGTGTTTAGGAAAATGAGGCTGCCTCTGCTACTTATTTTTCTTTGTTCCTTCCACCCACAGTTTCTTCAATTTACTAGCTTAAATTCAATCTAGTTACAATCAGATTCTTTTGTCTGTCTTTGTTTTTTGACTGTCTTTTGCCATACTCTTGTCTTCATTGTAATTCTTAGTCTAAGTCTTAGATCATAAGCTCAAAACATCTCCAGAGAGGCCTTCTATCTTTCAGATGTCTTTTCATAGTCTATCTTTGTTCATTTAATCTAAGCACACACCACAAAGATGCTTACTTCATTTCACTGTCAGTGGGGTTTTTGTGGAAACAGATGTGAGTCATACTCCAAGCAGTAATGCCTTGTGTGGATTGTAGGCTTGACTGAGGGGAAAGAGTGAAACTAGGACATTGGACAACCAAAAAGGCAAACTTCCTAGTGATTTCAAGTCTATTTTGTGTATGTTTACCTTTAGTCTCCTATCTATGCACAGGTGTGTGAGGAACAGAGGCTGAGTGGGTACAGCTTTGGCGTTCAGTATTTCTGGGATTGTTGGAGAAGAGCCAGGGGCTAATGGGTGACTGTGGAATATGAAGCCTGCCTATACCTGAAGCTTGGACAATAGCCATACCCAACAAAGAGTGAATTTCCCAGGGACCATTGCCTCTGAAATTGTGTGGAAATTTTGCCTGTGGTGTCCTACAAATCCAAAGTAGCTGACAATGACATTTAGAAAATTAAGTCAGTAGAGCAAGCTGAATGGTTCACAGAGCCCATGTCTGGAAAAAGTATATAAGGATAAACTGTTCAGCCTGTATCTTACCCAAAACATTTACACACTATCTTGTAAATGGATTATTCGATATTCTACAGAACAGTACAAATAAATCCAACTCAGGTAAAGATATGCTGAGCAAGTTGCTTGTTGAAAGCCAGAGAGTACAAAGACAGATACAGACATAGGCACATAGCATATGTATATGCTATTTCAAATGCTTATAAAAAATAGATACATTCAATTTCAAGGAGGCTTTTGGAATCCCTTCAGGGTAGGGCTTACAGAGGGTTTTTTTTTCATGTTTTTAAGCTCAGCTTCTATTTAAATAGATAGGAACTATACATCCACAACCCTTAAGAAGTTAAAAATGAAAAAATCATTAGTCACTTGGTGCCTCAGTTTCCAGGGAATAATAATTTTCCTTTCTTTTGCCTCTCAACTCTCATAGCTAATTTGAGACTGTCTCATGTAGAATGACTTCCATGTCAATTTGCTCTAGAATCATCCTGGAGTTATGGATAGATTGACCAGCATATAGTTCTATCTATATTAAACTATATCCAGCATGTAGTTCAATCTATCCATATAGTTCTGGTCAATCTATCCATCAAATTCTCTTTCTTGCCAGGTTTTTTGAAGATATATGTGGCACTTGCCTGTTTCTGGTCATCAGTCTGGTAATTATCTCAATTAGGAATTTAGGCATTTCTTGTTTAGGCTAGCTGGTTTTCTACTCTGTCTGTCTGCTTTCTTGCAGACCAGGATGAATTGCACTTCCACATCATTGAAATTGTTCTTGACATCAACCAGATACCCTGGGCAATTTTGCCTGTGAGAACAGCCTCCCAGGACAACCATTTTAACACTTCCCTGAACAAGTTTAACTGGATTAATCCTGAAGTCCAGGGTAATAGTTTTTTTATATTAATTTAGGTTGGAACAGCCTCCTGGAAATCATCTGGTTTCGTCACACATCCAGGGTGGGTCCAGCCTGTCTTGGGTTGCTCAGGACCAAGGACAGAGGTTCCACAAAATACCTAGCCCATCTGTTCCAGTGTTTGACTGCCTTCAGAGATAAAAATATTTCTGTCTATCTACTCAGAATTTGCCTTATTTTAACTTGTGGCCCTTGCCTCTCATCCTATCACTCAATACTTTCAGGAAGAGTCTGGCTTCATCTTCCCTATACCCTTGCACTTATTACTCTGTTAGCATTCTCACTTGCTTCAGGGTCCACATTGTGGTCACTGCAGCCCAAATCTGCCCTCGACTGCCATATCCCCAAACAGTTATTCTTTGGTTTTGAGTAGAATATCCATAGGAGTACCTGCCACGTGTGAAAAAATCTTCCTCATAACATTCCATATCTCAGTTGCAAATATCTCTGTTGCATGGGTGATGAATAGCAGAAAAAGCGATGAATAGCAGAAAAAGTTAATTTTATGTTTAACTAGAAACAAAATGACTAAAGCTTGACTAAATTTCTAGCTTGCCCAAAACAATGAACACCCGAAAATGCACTATTTATTAGCCTATGACACCGACATGAACAGCATAGATATGATATATATTTTTTCAGAATTCAACGAGAAAGTACAACTACAGTTATAATCTGAAAATAATTCCTGTCTCATAGGTATTGATGTGGAGAACACTAAAGTCTATTTGAATTGAGTATCCTTATTAGAAACATTTCATTAGAAGTCATTGAGAATTAAAGTAAGAAACCACACAAGTTGATCTTTTTTATACTCTGAGAGTTTATCTCAAAAGGGCAGAAAAGCCTTCTTGTATAATTACAATTTTGCAGTCAATCATTTAAACCAATAACTATAATTTTATTTCTGACTACCATTATTATTGTTAGGCTGTTGTGCAGAATATAAAATAATGATGAACACCACCTACTGATGGTTTTAAGTGTTGCAGATTGTTGTAGATGATTTGCTATTTCGTGGTTAATTAGGACTAGGAAATCAGATAAAATGCAAGGCTTTGGCTCTTCACAGAGGAATATGCATCATTGTAGATTTATCTTGCTTCCTTAACAGTCCTTAGTGAGACCATGTCTGAGATTTCTCCCTGAAAGTTCCGCAGGAAAGCAGTGGAGTAAAATACGCCTCCCTGGCAACCTTTTATTGCTTAATCATTTCCCACTAGAACACACTGGGAAACACAGCACAAAATTATATTTGGATCTATTAAGCCAAGAGATTTATGACTTTTTGGAAACTCCAAATAGTACACAATGTGATCCTGCCTTCCTCAGCAACCCAGGCCACTTTGGACATTTCTGATTGGCATTCAGCTCTTTACACTCACTTGCCACTGCTGAACTCAGGGTTTTAGTTCTTATATTATCACACTTTAAAGTCTAAGTTCAGATAATCTGAAATAACACTAAAAGCTTACGGGTAAAAACATCTGTCCTTCTTTGTGTGCTGTAGTGTAAGTAGTGTGTTGCATGGTTTATAGATAAAGCTTTTTGCATAACAGTAAGTACTTTGAAAACTCAGGCAACTCAAACCAGGCTTTGCAAATTAGTGTCTATTTCTCATCTTGTTCTCCTTGTGCCTCAGCTCCACATCTCTAAAGGAGGGCTCATAACACCCACTATCTCTGTGAAAATGCAATTTTATGTGAACAATGCTCAGATACTGGAAAGACAAATACTATAGAGAAAGTCTATGAAGAATTCCCATGTTCAATGCAAAGTTTGATTGGCGTGTAACACCTCAAGCTTTAAGCTGGTCATCAAACAGTAAGCTTTTGAACTCGGTTTGTCTATGTGCCAAATGACATAGAGATCACAGAAAAAAATAGCAGCAATCATACATTAAATTGAATCCCTATTATAGGCACAGGAAAGATGCAAGCTTCTACATTGTCTACATTGGTGTGTCATGATGTACATTATGATTATGCAGATTAGCTACTCCATTTAACCATTTCATTATGAAGCCCTAAATATCTAGCTTTAATGTCTGTATGTATATGTGTTTAGTGGAATAAAATTTTGGTCATTTTATGTAAGGGTCATTGTATGCAGATGAGATGTTCCTTCTCAGTTTTGCAGTCTGTGTTGAGATTATTCTCACCACTGCTAAGCCAAATGTGGCATAGTCTCCAAAAGAATATATTCACAGTCTGATGATTTTCTGGCTCTACTAATGTTTGTTTTGTTTTGTTTTATTTTTCTAATATTTTCTGTTATCAGCTGTGGATCTGTCATTTACATTTAATTCAGTTATTACTGCTCTAGCAAAGATTTCATAAGGTATTTTTATTTCAGTAGATACAAAAATTGCCCAATCATTACTACTGAGATATTAATTCTTGTGAACTCTTTTGGAGATATTCTTTCTGATCAAACATGGTCAATTCCAAGCCACTGAGACTGGAGTAGGTATTTTTCCATGGCACAGGAGGATTTATCAATGAAGTATTCATTGATACTGACAGGATGTATGTACTGACCTGAATGTACATGCTCTTATTTGAAAATGTCCTTATTTGTGTGTGGAAAATGAAATTTAATGAAGGCAGTTGGAACTTAGGATCTGTAACAAAGGGATCAAATGCATCTCTATTTGGGTGTATTTCACCCTGAAAAGATGTACAATCTCTTCACATTCATGCCTGTCAAGGATGGATCACTATTTTTTTGGTTTATGACTTTGCCTCTGCCAAAATCTAAGATATTACTTTGCCTCTGTCACTATGCACTGTGCACTGTGCACTGGGACCTTGGAAAGGCAAAGTGATATTATTTTTTTTTCTAAGTATTTCAGTGTATGCACTACAGGGCATGTACTTAAAATTACTGCAATTAAAACCCATGTCTGCTCCCATTTGTTTGTGGAGACAAAAGCTTAATTTTATTAACATCTCTTAGTTGCACATTTGTCCTGGATCTTCATCTATTTATTTCTATGGTATTTATGGCATTCTTCATGGTCTCCCAGAAAAAAAAAAAAAAAAAAAAAAAAAAAAAAAAAAAAAAAAAAAAAACAAACCTGTGCCAGCCAAAACAGTAATTTTAGTCAGACATGAAAATTATCTTGCCTTGAAATCTTTCATCTTTCTGAAGGAGACATCATGTCACAGCAACTCATTTTTTATTGTAGTTCTTGTAACATTAATCCATTTAATTCAGCTTTCAGTTGACCCTAGCTCAAAAAACAATATGATTTTAGAAGAGCCCTGTATTATTCCTCTCTGATACAAGTTTTGATAGTGTTCATCACTGCTGAGGGAGAATGAAGAGTTTACTCTGACATCCTTGACGGTATTTTTCCCTTCTGGATACAGTTGTGTGCAGTTGGGGGAGCCTGAGGTCTGTGTCTGGAGAGGGGATATGCTGGGGACAAAACATGGCTACAGAGCAAGGTGAGAATATGGTCCTTGGACAGAACATGGGTACCTGAAGCAGACAGTATGAGCACAGGAGATAAGGCAGGAAAAATGTCCAGCTATACAAAAGAATGCTTTTCTGTCAATCTTAGTTTGTTTCCAGGGTGAAACGCCCATGCTTGACTTGTGCCTTTTTATTGTTAAGACATGTTTAAATGGAAATGAAAAGTTTGTATAGGAAAAACTATTGCCTTTCAAAAACCTAGAAATTAATTTTTCATGAATAGAAGGACTACTGAGACTCAAGTGTAGTAACGTGTTAGCAAGGAGGAAGTGATCCATTCTTCAGCTTTTGTGTCAGCTGCTTTTCTTTGTGACTTTTGCAGACTTTCACACCAGAACAATTTTTTTCCACTGCGTTTCATACAGCAAAATCTTTTCAGTACTCTCAGTTTATAAAACTTCTATATATAAAATTTACTGCATGGAAAAATTTATAAAGGAGACTATTCCCTCTGCTTCACATCTTGTGGGAATCTCATCTGAGTGCTCATCAGCTGTGTCTGTAACGAGAAGCAGTTCTGTAGGAAAGAGGGGACAATTTTGTACTTTTTTTTTTTACTGCCTAAGTAATTTTTCTTTTGAAAGATTTGTCTGTGGACTCATTTTGCTTATATTTTAGTTGAACTTCCTGATATATTCTGCAGGACTTCACTAAAGATTCCCAGCAATGACTTCCCAAGTCGCCAAAACCTGTCATATCTCAGTGCGATAGTTTATTCAAAATAATGTCTGCTCATGTGCAGTGTAGGAATACTGGACCAGTGGAGGAACATGTATTACAAAAACTTCAGTAAATTGATACATTTTGCTTTCATATGCAAACCTGCCATTCTTATAACCCTAACTTGTTTTATTGCCAGTGTGAAATTTCCTGAACATTCCCTTCATCCTTTGGCAGCTGCTACTGAGCTTCTTTATAAATATTAATGATTGCTTCTCATAGACACTATTTAATCTGCATCACTCCACAGATGTATGCCAGCAAGTTCATTTATTATTACTTCTTGCTTGGTTCATTTTTTATAATTTTCTTTTTTTTCTTCTTTTTGCCATCAGAGAGGGAAAGACTCAATTCAGATCTGTTTGTTGACTTTATATAATTTTGTATATTTGTATTCCAGGGTTATGTCCTAGCTCCTAGTCTTTCTCATAGAAGTAACTGAAAATCAGCCCTTTCTCTGCTAATCCTGTTCTGATTTGAAGATGGTTGGTACCCCAGCACTGCTTTGTATCTCAGCTTACTGATACTATCTCTCCTCTGAAATGCCAGGGCACTGTTTTTCCATAGTTGCTGTGGCAGTATTTCTCCATGTGTTATTCTGCTGTCTTTGAGCATGACTTTGTGCCTGCAGACCTCTGTATGGTTGTTAGGCTGGGTTCCCATGGGAGGTGGCTTACACCAGCCCGAGATCTGCACCTTTTTCTCCCTCTTGCCTCTGTCCACCTCCTCTCATTTTGCAGATTTTGTTTATAGCAGAGAAAAAGCAAACTCAGATCACAGCAAGGTCAATAGCATTATTTAAATATTGGGTAAATATTATGCAATGATACTTGTGCATATGAACTTAACAGACAATGGTTATGCAGTACTTACATTTAATTAACATGGTGTGATCAGTACCAACATCATCATAAACTGAGATAAGTAACAGGAGCTTTGAACAAATCACAATGGAAAGTACTAAGGGGAAAAGTGTGATGGAAATTATCCTTCCAGACATCTTCAGTGTTGCTACCTGCTGCACTGAAGAGAGAATCCAGAGGACTGTTGCTGCTTTTCCAACATATACAGCTTGTTTCCTTCCTTCCTCTCACATTTCTTCTCCCTCTCTTTCTCTGTCTTCTCCCCTTGTGCTCTCTCTCTATCATTTCACTTTCTTCCTCCCTCAACCCTCCTTCCATCACCCTGATTTTATTCTATCTGAGAAGTAACTTGCACTCTTATAATTGATGTATACCACCAGCTGTGAACCACCCTACTAAATCTTTGTGCGTATGAAACTTGTCATTATTTGTGCAGTGGCACCATTCAACAATAAGGTGCTCCTTAAATGTGGAGCTCTGCTGTTTTAAAGTCAGTCTGATATGTTCACAGAAAAAGCATGTTCACTTTAGAAACAGCTGTGGGATTTGAAAATACTACCTTTCTCCCAAACTCCAGCTGTGTATTACTGATCAGTACTGGGAAGAATGGGTATCTGGGAGTGCTGCTCATGATATGCCTGAGTGAGTGCAGTTCAAACCTTCCAAGTGATGTTACAAGGCTGTGTCATTGTCAAGCCAATCCTGCACCCTCTGCAGCAGCTTTTGGTTCCAGAAATAACCCCTTTCTGCAAGACATTGTTTTCCAACTAACACAAGACTTTATTAGAGACAACATCAACATACGTGATCTATTCCAATGATAAGTCACTGCTGAAAGTGATTCAAACTGTGCACATTTCAGTGAGTGTGTACTAAAGAGGATCCACAGTCTATTCCATTGTTCTCCAGTGGGGGCTGTAATCTCACATCTCTGAAACCTGTGTGAAGGGCAATTAGAGAACAAATGGAAGGGGCTTTGATTACTTATGGATTACACAGCCTGGGAAGTGTAGCTATGGGGAAGTGTGAGTGTTGTGAACCTGGAGATATCTGTACTACACCAAGAATGAAGAGGCCATTGCTTTGAGCTTTTTATTTCTTTTTTCCTGTGAAGAGCTGTCTGTTTTGAATAAAAACCCAATTAATCCTGAACCTTTTCTGGTATTAAAAAGGAACCAGGCACTATTGAAAAGGAAAAAAACAGAATAAATCCTATCAAAGGATCATTCACCTCTTCAAATATTCCAATACATGGATTTCTTTTATGGTATTTTTGGTCTTTTTTGACACTGTATGAGCTCTCACTTTCTTTTATCATTTCCCAGGGTAGGGCTGACGCTCTGCCAAGAGCTAGATAGTGCCATTTTCTTGGTAGTGTGCTGTTTTGAGTTTTTCTTCTCATTAATAAGGACTAATTTTAACATGTTTTATGTGCTTTGAGTCTGTGGTTTTCATTATTATTTTTAAAATGCCATACTATTGCATTGTGCTATTTTCAAAGTGCTGCTTTTTGTTAACATCAGAACAATAATTTTAACATTGCCCTAATTTTGGAATCCTTCCTGATCAGAGCAGGTGAGATATCCATGTTTGTCAAGGAAATAACTTTTGGTTGACCAACTAATGAAAGTAAGATAGGGTCTTACATGTTTCATGAAAGTCAGTGGTTTGACAGAGGAGAGAGATTGTCCTGGTGACCTGATGGAGAGGCTGTAGAGAATCCATGCCTTAGATACAAATCTATAAACCATCAGATTTCATTGGTAATACCACTTGTGTATTTTTTGCTTGATTTTCTGAAATTTTCTCTTCTGGTTCAGCTGCTCAAAAGATGTTATTCACAGTGATAGAGTTAGAAATCCACCTCCACCCAGCACATACCTGGGCTTTTGTGCAGGCATCCTTTGAAACTGGTTGTTGTGGCTTTCCTTGTTGTGGTAGGGAAAATCTGCTCTTTTACTCATACTGTAAGATCCTCTTCATTATCCACTTCTATTGTCAAAGACTTGGTTCTCTGGCCCATAATAGCCAAGGTCTTGACTTTTTAGGAGTTAGTCTTTTATTCACTTGTACTTATGTGCAGCTAGTGGGTAAATAAGGCTGCAGTAATTTTCAGTATGGCCTCCACGTTGACCTCCCTCAATAATCCCCCAAACTCATATCAGATCTCTCCTATGGTACTTCTTTCCATCAGTAAGAGAAGAAACCAGATACAGAATTCTGAACATATGGGAGCTTCCCCTTTTAAACTGTTTTAGACACTTGCATCTCAGTCTGAAGCAGGAGCAGCAGCTGCCTTTATTCTATTTATTAGAAAGAACTGTCTTTTTGTAGTCTGAAAAAGGTCTGGTATCTAATTTTGCTCTTGTTTGCTATGTTTTTTCAGTATGTCTAGTCAGAGAGCACCCATGAATGCATTTAATAAAAGCATTAATAAATTTAAAGAGCAGTGAGGGAAATTTAGGATGGGTATTGTGGAAATACCTTCTAATGGGAATATTTAGACATGGGATTAGGTTGCCTAGGGAGGTAAAAGAATTTCCATCTCTATAAACTTGCAGACTCTTGTTTGACAAATGTCTGCCAGGAGTTATTTAGTAGATCCTGTCTTATACAGACAGATAAGTAGTATGACCTTTAAAGTCCTTCCCACTTCTATTTCTTGTGCTTGCTAAGAAAGAACAGCATGTATGAATTAGGAGCCAGGAACACTCATGCCTCCTCCCAGAATCTGTAACAATCTTAATAACAGGGCTGTATAACAAGGACTAAAAGGACTCATCTTCATTAAGCCTCAAGGTGGTCTGCAATAATCATGTGCGCTTTAGAATACAGAGGAAACGTCACCATTAAATACAGGAGTTAAATGTATTTTTAGACATATAAAGGGACTTCTTGTTAGTAGCCTAGCAACAGGCTCATCATCCAACATTGTGGTGCATTTAGACACACACAGATGTGCTTGAATGAATACTTTGAAGATAGAAGAAGTAAAAATAAACTGGAAGCTCTCCTGCTTGCTCATCTCCATCAGCATCAGCAGCATCCATTGCAAAAGTTTCCATGGCGTGTGTTTTGCAGGCTGTTTTCATGTCAGCCAGGGAGCCTTGCTGATTTCTAACATTATCTGCAGATGTGGTGGGGTAATGTCAGTAATGACGATACTGTGGAGTAACTAAAAAAATACCTCCTGATAAATAATATCCTGGATCTAAAGACCATTCATTTGTTCCTTTAATTGAGTAGCAATATTTCCCCAAGCAGTTATGACAAAGCAGTGCATTTTTTCACTTTTGAAAATCTGATTTTTAATTTTTTTTTCAAATAGAGAAGAAGGAAGGAAGGAAGGAAGGAAGGAAGGAAGGAAGGAAGGAAGGAAGGAAGGAAGGAAGGAAGGAAGGAAGGAAGGAAGGAAGGAAGGAAGGAAGGAAGGAAGGAAGGAAGGAAGGAAGGAAGGAAGGAAGGAAGGAAGGAGAGAGAAATGGACCCTGACAAAATCTAGAAGTAAATGAGCCATTTTGTTGTTTATAAACAATGACATACAGTGGGGCCCAGATCCTTCTCAGATGGCTGCAACCAGTTGGCAGTAAATAAGGGCAGGAATAAAAATAATCCTGTTTTGCTGTGGAAGACTATAGCAATGACTCTGAACAAAGATTTGCAGCAAGTCTGAGGATTTGGTGTATAATTTTTACAACATCCTTTGTGAAAAATAAATAATATTTTTGAGAAGTTGGTGCTAGGGCTGAATGCAGCCACTTGAGTATGAGGGATTTCTGAGGGATTTTAAAAGGTTGTCTTGAGGAGCTGGACAGAGACAAACTTCTTTCTTTCCTTCTTATTCTTACACACAAGAGTAAGGAAAAGGGATGCAGCAGTATCATTAGAAGCTATTTTTACAAGACAGTTGTTATACAGGAAGGTAGATAGTAGATAGTATCTAACCAGATAGTAGATCTGGTTAGAAGCATTTGGGACTTGCAGACTGAAGTTAAAGTGAACATCCAGCAGCACTTCTTGGGAGCTAACATGTTCTCTTGTGTTTCAGAAGAGGGTGACATATGCAAGGGAGTATGAGTATGCCTCTGGTCAAAATTTGAGTGGCAAAATATGTTGTGAGAGGCAAGTCTGTACTTGGGAGAAAGCTCAAGCCAGCTCTACAGATGCAGCAGGGATCGATCCTGCCCTATGCTTAAGTGCACCTTAGGAACAGTAATTCATTTGAGTTCATCTCTCTCTGCTGTTGCTCAGGATGGGTAGAAGCATGTGACTTCATTCACAGGTACCAAAGGATTTGACCTGCTCAACATATATCATCTTGTTTTCACATTTGCATCAACTCTTGGTAAACTTTGGTGCCATTCTGACAACAACTGTCTCATAGTTAGGTCTTTTAGGCTCCATTAGATGGCAAATGTTCTTATCTAAAAAGGTTTTTGTCATCTAAACCAGATGGTATGATTAATTCTGCAATGAATGTTTTTAAATGTGGAAAGTATAAAGACATGACAATTATTCAGAAGGATGGCTGGAAGAAATCATACATAACTAAGAGGTTATATGGACTTTGTGTATGTAATTTTTATTCTTGATTTCAGCAGGAATGACTGCAATTTTTTTTTGTTTAGTTAGGTTTTTTTTGTAGCTGTATAAATGCACTAACATTATTCTGCTAAGTAAGCAAAACAATAACTCATTTTAACATGGGGAGTTACAGGTAAGAGCAAGACCCACTGAAGGACTTTGCAGACCTTGCTGTCAGTTAGTTGGTTGAAGAAACCTGAACCACAGAGAACTGGTATGAGGCACCTCTGCACCCAGTGGACTGTAAAGGACGTATGTCAAGGCCCACACAAGCCAACAAGCAAATCTTGATGCCTTTTTTAATTGTGTTGTAGAATTTTTCATTAATCTTCATTTATGCAGAAACTCTCCTCATTCTGGCCTTCCACTCAAGGAACTATCTTGGTTCTATTCCTGTTAGATCAAATGCCTGACAGTCCTGATCATGAATTCAGTGATTGCTAACAGTCAAAGAATGAAGACGGGTGTAGTTAATGTCCTTAACTCAACTGAATACCTTCTACAAGTCTTTTAAAGGTACAGCTTTCCACTGAGGTTATACTTAACTCCCTTTCTGTATTTATTTAAAGGTGCCAAACAGCAGATTAGGGCTACTCAATCTAAAGGCATTTTCCCTGTCAACTCTAAAGAGATAGATGCTTCAGGGATCTGGGAAAAGTCTGGCTAAGAAGATAAGCAAACAGGGCTCCTGCCCACCCAGCCTCCAGCATTCACTTCTTTCTTGGATCTTCCTGACCGAAACCTTCAAAGTCAGGCTCAATATGATTGCACAGCTGCTTGCACACCCCATAACCATGTCCCAAAAATGTAAGACTGAAAGTCTTGTGGAATTTTCTTCATAAACAATGACAAGCTTGACATCAGCTTCAGTGTTTCCTCCTTCTCCACTTTTCAAGCATGAGGAAGATGCCAGCTTGACTCAGGACCTGTGGCTGACTACAAACCCCCTCACTGCTCTCTTGAAATGTTTTACATATGTGCCTGTGCTTTAGTATGTCATTTGTTAGTAGATTTGCAAGAATGTTGCAAAAGCTGAAAATAACATTTTTGTAGAAGTGTTTCTTTGTGTACATGTTGAAATCAGAAAAATAAAAAAGAATGTCAAATGGAGGTTAGAATGTCACACTTAATTCGTTGAAGTATCGAGTGGGTCCCTGAAAATCCTGAAATGTGTATTTCAAGGTCAACTGTCCTAACACCCCTCCTCAATTTCCTCACCTCCTCCTCAAAGCCTGCCATCTTTAATCTGTTTTGAAAGCAAAAATTATGCTCCTTAAATGTATATTGGCAGATTTAGGGATAAGATCTTTCTAGTAAAAATACTTCTTTTCTGCAAGTGAAATCAACAGCCCTGGCTATTCCCTGGAAAGTGGTTTGATGGTTAAAGTTTATACCCATACCTGCCTTCCTTTTGTTTTCTTGATATCAGAATAAAGAGGAAAATGTCTTTTTTTTTTTTCACCTCCCAAGGAAAATTTGAGGGGAAAACTCCAGCATCCATATATATATATATGTCACTTGTCTTATTTTTGTGAAGAGGCTTAAGGGAAGGGATTTTCTAAAGCAGCTTAACAGCTGCCATAGAAGCCCTACAGGAAGAAAACACAACTGGTGTCTAAGCATAGTGGAAAGAACTGAAACAAAAGAATGTGAGAGCAGGAAAAATATTTCTTCCAAAGCACAATGCATCTTATGTAGTTAAACAACAATTATGGCTTATTTAACAAAACAGTTATTTTTACCTTCTCCCCTTTCTTTGGCAAATCTAGCTCTTAGGATAGGAATCACATGGGGGAAGTTGATCATCCATGGCAAGCAGTAACAGCTGGCAACTTAATGAACGGAGTCAAAGTTTCTGATAAAGATGTTGCTATATATGCATTAGCTAAAATATATGTAACAGGAAAACCAGTCTCAATGGCTTGGAGAGGTAGCAAGTAAAAGTTAGGAGTGGTATTTCTAATCTGTCAGTTTCAACTAGGAAAAGGATCCAAAGTAGCTTTAAAAGAGTAGTCTGCAGCTGGGAGGGGATTCTTGTCTTTAACAGTGATGGAAGAAATGAGGATTTTGCTTTTGCTCTTGGGACCTTCAAGAAACATGACACTGCTGTGTCACTGATTAGGAAGGTGAATCATGCATGTTGTTTTTTAAAATCTAGGTCTCTCTGCCAGTTTGTGTTGTTAATCCCCCTTTCTGGAATACAGTTCCCCATGAGCAATGGCTCAGTGACATTCTTGTGCATATCAACCATCAGTGGTATTAAGGAAGGAGACAGGTGAATAGGTTCTGCCATACCTGTGTTAACTGGGCCAAAAAAAAGTGTGAAAGGACAAAACTATATAGAGAGTCAATTCTTGTTTTCTTACTAAACACTTGATCTAAATCCTGCTAGAGCCACTGGAAATAGTTCTAACTTCAGGACTTAGATGTAAATATCTGTTTCATAACTGAGAATATTGGCTTGGAAGATAGAAATCAATTCAGATTCAGGAATGAGATCTGGTATATGCTTGTAAGTGCCTTTATAAAAATGAAGATATTTTTCTATTACAGTCCTGTACGGAACTAGTAGGAGACAACAAAGAAAGGTGTAACACCTTGAAGGGTTAAAAGAAAAGAAGCTTTTAAAAGGCCCTAATTACAGTCAGAGCTATTGTGAGATGCATCATGTCTATGTGAGTGAATAATTTTTTCTGTATTTTAATAGCTTACTATAAACATTACAGTTCCCGTGTTACAATTTTTATCTGGGTTTATAAATAGAGATTAAATCTAAATTAATTATACCTGAATGATTGCAATGGGAAAATGTTTTTAAATAGAGCAAGTATGCACTCTTAGATTACATTGTGAATATTATGGTATATTAATTCAAGAGGGAAGCAAAGACTCTAATATATCTCCAGTACTTTAAAACCCCTTATTCTTGCCATCCTTCATAAGTTCATTTTCATGTGAATTGGATTTGTTGTCTTGAAAGTTTTGGGTTTTTATTAAAAGTGTCTACAAATTATAATTTTAAAATATAAAAAGAAAAGTTTTCCTACAGAGCTTATACATGAAAGTATCTAAGCACAGGAGAGAAAAATAAAGAAGCTGAACACATGCAGAAGCACTCGGTTGCTCCTTCTTACATGTTCTGAAATTCTATCAGCCTCAAATGCTTATTCACCAGCCCCAGACAAGAGGATTCTGATTTCAAGCTGTTGGCTGCCTGCTACATGGATGCCTGTGCTTCCTTTAAAACACTAATCGTGCACACTAATCGTGCAGGACTTCAGACAAGCTGTTATCTAAGAGGGCTGATCTGCTCTCCACAAAGAGGCAGTGATTGTATTTCAGGCTTAGGCGAGGAGTGAGGATCCTCAGTCTGGCTGCCCCTAGCCAGGAGGTGCAGGCCATGAGCTGTGCTTCACCTCTGGCACCATTCATGGCATTTCTGCCACAGAGGTGCAATATGCGGTGGCTTGGAAAAGCCTCATGTCTGCCTCCCTTTTCAGACCCACAAGTCCAAGCAATGCCTCCTCCTGCTCTCTTGGTGGCTGGTGTCCTGAAAGCCATACTGATCCTACAGGATTAAAGTGAAGAGCTGTCTTTTATAAGGCATTTGTCTAAGGCTGAAGGAATTATAGGCTTTGTGTGCATTAGTACATTAACAGGGCCAGGGCTGAGCTCTGGTATGTGCTCACCATCTGCTAAAATGTTTGCACGGACTTTGGCCCAGTTCTGCCTTTGGTCAGCTAAGTGCTTTCCCAAACAGTCTCTGGGATTGAGGTGGTTACCAACCCCCAGAGACCATTCTCAAAGGGCCATGACAATATATTAAATTGTATGCATGATAATAATATTAGTACATTATTTATTACATATATAATATATGTAATAAAAAAAATTATATAATGCACAGTTATATACTAGTTTAATAGAAATACTATTTTTATAGAGTAATACTCTTAGTAATTATCATATAGATAATAATTACCATATAGCTATAAAAATCTATCATTGTGTTAATAATAATCATATCTAATAATATGATAGTACATTAATTTTGGTCTCTATGTTATATTACTATAACTGCTTTGTTTAGGGGTAATCAGAGGGTTTAGGTGTATACCTGCACTGTAGCATTTGTCTCAGAACCAAGGTACAGCTCCCATTTCATTTTACTCCCTTTAGAGATGTGACCACAAATGCCAGCAACTGGTCTGCAAACAGAACAGAAGTGTCTAAATTGATGTGGGTTATCTTTGTCTTCTGGAGACACCTGCCACAAACCATGTATTGAAGCTAGAGATAGCTGTGCTCAGTTTATGATAAAATCCTCAACTCTGCTCTTATAATACTGGTAGCTAGCAGTGACTTTTGGGGTCACTGGGGCACATTCCTGCAGCCATGGGGGCCTGTACTCACCTTATTACTTCTTTTCTATTGGGATGCTTTTTCATCTGGTTTGTCCCTTTTTTATATTATCATTATAATTTTTACGAGTGCAATTAACAGGCAGCATTTTCATCTACAAACAAGAAATGTGGTCTCATCAGCAACTCTGCTATGGTCAGAATTTGCAGCATTGTTAAAAATATCACATGGGGTTCCTCCTCAGATTCATAATGCACAGGAAAAGTAGGGCCAGAGACTGGTAAAACAATGTTTTGTCAGCTTTCCTAAAATGTGCTTTAATCACTTCCTTTTATCAGGTCTATGCAGCCCTTGTTTGCTAGGAGAAATTAGCTGGAACTAATTTACAAGCAATGATTAATAGGCAATTTATCTAGTAGCTTACAACTGTTGCCTGGATACAAATCTCTTCAAATGTTTTTATGCATAAAACGCTTTGCAGCAATTTGATGACAAATTGTCAAACAGAACACCGGGGCACATGACATAACTACCTTTACCTCCTTTATGACGCAAAATATTGTCCCTGTGCTGCCACTGAATAGGTGTAATAAGGAACAATATCTTGCCAAGCCCTGTTACGTGAGAGAACTCTCTATTTAGTTCTCATTTGCCTCTAGAGCATTAGAAACATGAGGGTGCAAAGATCAGAATTACATTTAATCAGATGAGTAAATAGCAGCTGCTGCTATTTTTGCAAGGTAAAACATTAGAGAAAACTATTATTAAAAAACCACAACCACCTATTCAAATACACTGAGTTAATAAAAGGCATTCTCTATCTGTCTTAAAAGCAGAACTGTTGGCATTGATTACGAGGATGTTAAAAATCTGTGAGTAGCAACCAAAAAAATTGCAAACCAGATTATTGTACACTCTGAAGATGTTTTGAACCAGCTTTTTTTCCTTGTTTTAATATGTGTGTCTGTCTTGCCAAAATCACTCTGTGCACAGATGCATGCAAATCAAATATTGGAATTCCCAAGGTGAATGCTAAGCTGCATCCACATGTCCAACTGCTGAACTGTGTCCCAGAAACACAAGACTCTGGTGAGAAACAAGGAAATCTCCTTTGCAGAGATTTGCTGCTCACTCTGATTACACCCACACTCTCCTGGCAGAATTAGTTGTTTAATCAAAGTGTAACATGTAAGGTCTTAAACTAGAAGATCTATTCTTCTTTTTTTGGCTTAAAAGATAAAAAAAAGTGGAAAATAAAGAAGTAGGAAAGCAACTCACATGTGAAGACAGTTGTAAACCTTCTGTTGTATTTTTCCCTATTGAATTATCCCTTATATTTTTGAGCTTCAGCAAAGAAAGGACATCAGAATGTACTTTAAGAGTCTGGAACCCCTGGGTAAGGAACTTACTTTTGGTAATTTGTAATATTGCTCAGTTTCCCTGGCAGCTTCCCAAACAGCATAGGCAGACTGGGAAGAACAAGCTGGTTCCCATGCTTTTTCACACTACTCTAGCTAAAGATAATTTATGGCAGTTTATCAAGAAGATTTTTTTGTAATTTAGAAGTTTCTAACAACCACAAGTCTCCATATTAAAACCACTACTTAATATTTTTAAAAACTGCAAGCAAGAAAGCAGGGAAGCAATCAAACTAATGCACGTGATAAAGTAAATTTTACCTGCTGCTTCCTTCTGCTGCCTTTGGCTCTGGTCTGTTTTCTGTATCTCCTCTAGGTCTAAAAGTTTCAGATAGTCACTACCAAATCACTTTTGCCATAATTATGCCCTCTCAGCTTCCCTCACCACCCCAAGTATGGGAATAGTTATGAAGCTCTGGAACTTGAGGGTTGGGGAAATGGTTGTGAAGGTCATCCAGGGGCTTGCCCAGAGCAAGTCAGTCACCTCCACACATTATAACTATGTCTGTTCAAAAGAAGAAGGGCAATTGTTTTAGGTAAGGATTGGGGGAAGGCTAACAAGGCAGACATCCTGCTGTCTGTTATAGACCACCCAACCATGATGAAGATGTAGATGAAATGTTCTATAAGCTGCTGGCTGATATTTCACAAAACTGAAACTCAACATAGCAGAGAGGAGGCAGTCTAGGAGGTTCCTGGAGTGCATGGACGAGAACTGACGTATCTGGGAACTGAGCCCCACTAGACCTGCTGTTTATAAACAGAGAAGAGATGGTGGGAGATGTGGTGGTCAGAGGCCTTCTTGGATGTAGAAACCATGAAATGATTGAGTTTTGATTCTTGGTGAAGTAAGGAAAGGGGTCAAAAAACCCTCTACATTGGGCTTTCAGAGGGAGGACTTTGGCCTGTCCAGGGCACTGCTGTAGAGACTCCCTTGGGAAACAATCCTTAACAAAAAAAGAGTCCAGGAAGGCTGGACATACTTTTAGAAGGAAATCTTAAAGGTGCAGGAGCAGGCCATCCCTATGTGCTGAAAGATGAGCCATTGGGGCAGAAGTCTGGCTGAATAGGGAGTTTTTGCTGGAACTCGGGTTAAAAAAGAGTATTTATGACCTTTGGAAGAAGGGTCAAGCAACTCAGGAAGAGTACAAGGATGTAGCTAGATTACGTAGATAGAAAATCAGAAAGGCAAAGCCCAGTTAGGACTCAATCTGGCCACTGCTGTGAAAGATAATAGGAAGTGGTTTTATTAAAAGGAGCACTAAGGAAAATCTCCATCCTTTATTGCATGTGAAAGGGAACATTGCCACAAAGGGTAAAGAAAATGCTGAGGTACTTGATGTCTTCTTTGCCTCTGTCTTTAACAGAAAGAATGAATTTCCTCAGGGAAACCAGTCCCCTGAACTGGTAGACAGGGAGCAGAATAGGCCCCCTGCAATTCAGAAGGAAGTAGTTACCAATCTGCTGTGCCACTTAGACACTCACAAGTCTGTGGGGTCAGAGAGGATTCACCCAAGGGTACTGATAGAGCTGGTGGAAGAGCTCACCAAACCACTTTCCATCATTTATCATCAGTCCTTGGAAATTGAATGTTATCATAGAAAATATTTTGTTTAGCTAGTAGTCTTTGATATCTTCCAATCTCATGATAGACTGTATCAGCAAAAGTAAGTGAAAACACAACTTGGAATTTACAAGTGACTGTAGCAAACTTCAAATGTTACTTCACTTCACTGACTTTGCTTCCTTTAAGTAAAATATACGTGGAAAATTGACAAGGGTGTATCCTGTGAGAGACAGAAAACCTTAATCCGAATGGTGGTGTGTTAAACTTCCATGGAAAGTGCAGAAGCAGACTACGTAGTTATCAGCTTATTACTGTTCAATCTCATGGCACCGTTTTTTTCCTCTGCCTGTTTTTGATTCAAGTTTTGAGCGATAATTGTTTTGCCAGTTTGAAGACTTTATGACAATAGAATGGGTTTAATGCTGTGCACACAACACTTTTTCCCCATATTCTAAAGCATGCAAGATCAAAACAAAATTTTTATTCCTGTTAAAAATAAAGCTGTGTTTTATGGCTCCTTAACCAAGCATCTTCAGAATCATTGCTGTCATACTCACATATAAAGCAAGTGACTTTTTTCTCATTAAAAAGCATGGAAGACATGCCCCCAAATTTTGTCCTACAAATATTCTTTTAAAGGTTGAATGCATTGTCTTGAATAGTCCTATTGAAGGACTTAAACGTAATTAACAATGCATTATTAATAATTATTAACTTCAATGTATGCAAAGGTCTTTTAGGTTCCTTACATTTGAATAATAACTTAGAAGTTACTACAATAATTACCATAAATCAATGTCAGAATGCCAGATGATTGTAGCAGCTCAGGCCAGAGGTCCATTTAGCCTGCCATTTTGTCTCAACAAGGGTCAAAAGTGCAAGACCATGGCAAGTGTAGATGACACTTCATACTTTTCTGGATGTATTCTGCTTACTTAGTGAGTCCAAGCAATAGAAGGTGCCCAGATGGTGCCTTTCCACCTCATCATCTGACTCCTCCTGAGCCAAGTTGACTACATGTACCCACAGTGTCCTCTGGCCAGGTTTCATGAAAGTTCTATCTCATTGCATGATGCACTACATTTGATTCATTCAAACATTTGTAAGTTATGGAGAGGAATGTCTGCTCTACAGAAAATTAAATGGAAAATATCACTAAATCTTTTCCTCTATAGTATGTGTTACTGATGTCTGGATGGTGTCACACCTGTAAGATAGAAACCGGTCGTACACTGCAGAATTTTCAACCAATTCAATATGCATCTCCATGACCAACGTAAAATCTGAGCAGCCCCTACTTTTCAAAATAGCAAACAAATGGTCCAGGTTAAACACAAGAGCAAAGCTTGATCCATGTGGAGAAAACCCCTATGGCCTATAACACCACCTGGAGCAGGTCTCCATGAGTGGTCTTTTCCCTTCCACGTACAGATGGCTCCCTCTCTGGCCTCTGCTGGGCATATTCTGCTGCCAGCAAATGCTGAGGGTTTTCAGGGGTGGGAAAAACTTAGGTGCTGGAATTAATACAAAATCTAATTAAATGCTAAACCAGCATTTTTTAATTTGGATAGCACTTTAGATCTACAAACTCTCAGTTCAAAAAGTTGTTACTCTTTGGTCATGAGATTCAGATGTAAGAGGAAGGACCAACAGCCTACGGAGCTGTACTGGGAAATTACAAAGCAGTCAGCAGACATCTTGGCACACACATTCTTCTGAAGGTGGCAGCTGCTGTAGTCTGATTAGCAGCCATGAACCTGGTTGGTTGTAAGCCAGACTGATAAATAAAGTAACTCTTTCAATAACAAATCTGCCTTTAGATGTTAGAATGGAAATATATTCAATAAGCTCTTGTTTATATTTTAGTCTTTCAGCATGTCTGTTAGACTAAAACAAAGGTAAGACCCCATAATGCAGAAAAATGCTACCTGAATGTATTGGGGCTTTTAGGAACAACGAGACAAACAAATAAATTAGTTAAAACTGTAGGAGATCAGAATGACTTTGGTTCAGGTTGTCAAAAGTGATCTTTATTTCCCCCTGGTTCTAAAAAATATTGCTTGCTTTCAGCAGTGCCCAAAACTGTTTTGATTTCCTTTTTGGCTAAGCTGGGCTTCTGAGCAGCATGTTTGATTCTCAAATCAGAATTAACATGTTTCTGGATACACTGGTTTCATAGGACTCTCTAGGTTGCCTACGGGAGCTGCAAAAGCTGAGCACGCTAAGTAATGGCTCCTCTAATCCGTGGCACACAAAGGATTTTATGAAGGGATAACACTGACTTCAAAGATAAGCAAGTTGCTACAAAAATTAAATCCCATTCAGTATGATGACAGCTGGGGAAACCAAGTAAGAAGATTAGCTGAAAATGTAGTAGTCCTAAGTCTTAGCAAGTCAGCAACTCCTAATTGATCCTGGAAAGCATTTTGAGATGGTAGAGAAAATAATAGGGCACTCCTTAGGTACCCTTCCTCATGGTATAAATTTTATTTACACGTAAATGGCAATGGCAAAGAATAGAGGAAAATACTAGAAAATAAATGAAATTTTACACAAGGAGCCAAGATATCTGCAAGGCACTTTGTTCTCAGTGAAAATTCAAACGAAAAGAGAGCATATAATTAGTGCCCACTGAAATACCATCTCCCTGGGGTCTGCAAATTGTCAAAAGCTAAACCCTAGCCACATCAACCTGCTACAGATCTCTTAGCCTGCTGGAGGTTGTAAGCGCCCCTCCGTTCCTTATGCTTGAGTATTACCGTGCTGTGTTGATGAGTGTGGCAGCTGCTCACTTGGATATCATGGGGTGCTGCTGGTGGTGATGTCTGATGGGAGCTGCTCAAGCAGAAAAGTTCTTTGTGTGGAAAATAGTCTGTCTGCAGCCTACCAGACTGTGTAAAGGCAGCTCAGGCTGTCAAATGAGACAGTTTGCATATTGTAATAGCCATGCTGCTAAAAGCAGAGGTTTCCTGTTCAAAGTTATTAATAGTTCTGAGTGTGTGACCCAGTGAAATAACTGGAATGGCATATGGGAAATAAGAGTATTTATCAATTACAAGATATTTCTTTATCATTTAAGTTCTCTGTTACATTTCAGTCATTCCTGGGCAAACAGTGTGCCAATTAGTTCAACTTCCCTGGGGAAAGGATCTGACACTTTTTTCTTCCCTGAGAACATATTTTCACACTTTTAATCAGAATATGCTGACACTGTCTTGAATAACAGAAGTATGTCAAAATCCATAGTAAAGCCTGTAAAATGGCACTTGCAGGTTGGCTTTCTAGTTTTATGTTTCTTGGTTTTTTTACCTGTAAGGAAACAGACTTAAACTTGTACAGAAATATATATACATATATACAGATATAAATAATTGGTGACAACTTTGGTGATTGACTTCTGAGACTGATTTCAGATACTGGCCAAGAAAAGCAGAGTTTAGAGGCAACTGGCAGCCCTGGGAGTTGCTATCAGAAGTAGGAATGACCCTGTTTTATGCCAAAGAATATAAACTGATATTCAGGCCCCTTTTTATTCTCCCATTGATATTTCTCATTAGGATCAGCAGCACAGTCTGAAAACAAAGCAGGGCTTAGTGTGGAAGGATTATGCTGTTCCACTGCCACTGATTCAAATGCATGTTCCTGGATTTCCCTTAATCATGCTGGGATGTCTCCAATGCCATTGTAACTTCAAAGCCTGAAAGAGGCTCTGCTGTCCCCTTGTTTTCCAGCCTTTCACCTACTATTTCTTGCCAATTATGGCAATGGGAAGGATGATAAAGGAATTGTAAAAATATTATAAAGTATCTATGACTTAGCAAAAATAAACAGTTAGCACCAAAGTATTTGCTGTAATTCTGAGAAGCTGTGTCAAAGAATAGAGTACATTTTCTCTTTGCATTTTTCCCTAACTGTAGAAGGTATAGTACAGTGCATTGTCTCTATTAATTCTGATGTTTTGCATCATGACGATTCACTTCCCATTCAGCAGGAGAGATCTGCATGCAATCTTAAAATCAAAATGGCATTTTTGCAGCCTCAGAGTACAGCTGGGACACGGATGGGAATCATTGTCATTCTTGTTCCATCTTTTTTTTTCCCTTGATGACAAATTTTTACCAGTAGCAAAACAAAACGAAAAACTACTACTACTATTCTTAATACTATTACTACAAAAGTAATTTAAACTGCTTCCACGACAGAATAATGTCTGTCTGGTCTGTAGATTCCTGTGTTTCATAGTGGTGCTGTGGGCCACGCCAGTACCAGGACCCTTGTCCTCCCCCTGCTTCTAGCAGGGAGCTGCCCAGCTTGGAGAATCCCATTGCTTCAGGGCTTCAGTGCTGGGAGGGGGAGGGCTGCTGTGAGAGGGAACCACAGTAAGTGACCATCAGAGCCCTGCTAGAATCCACATTTCTGGGATTTTGTGGTTTTGTAATTTGTGTGTGGATACTTAACTAGGTCTGGAGCTTGGAAGATGTAGAGTCTTTTCTCAGCTTTCCCAAGGCCATTCACATCTCTGTCTGGTTCTAGAGATATACAGTGGGGTGGTAAAATATCTTTCTTTTGCTTTTTAGTTGATTCTTCTATTAGATTCAGACCTGGCTGTGTTTGCAGGGTCCATCACCCCTGAGCCATGTTCCCTTAATAATAGTGATGGAAATTTAGCCAGTGAGCAGTCATATTGCAATTGTGATGGGTCATGGGACATGGAATGTGGGCCAAAGTTTGACATTTTGTCTTAGTTCGGCCCTCACTATCTCAAACCCTTTAAAAGTATTTTTATAGCATTTTTCATAGTCCCTTCAGGACCATGAGTTAGTTCCTCTTCTCTTCTATTTTTCATATTAGATTTATGTTTTGGCTCAAATCAAAACCCAGTGTTTTTAGTTACAAAGCTTTTCATCAGTTTTAAGAGCATTGTTTCCCTCTGCATCAAATATTAAAACAGAAACATTATATTCATGGAATTAAATAATCTGAATATTTATTACTAATGATTACATTTAGAAGAACAATATTGACCACTTAGGAGTTTTGAATAAAGACGAAGTGCGACGCCAAAGGCATGTTTTATGCGTGATGTGGTGAAGCTACTCTAAAATAAGCAGTTGGCAATAAAGGAATAATGTAGCTTGCAAATGGTATAAGGTCTGTGGGTCATCTTTGCCGGGATTCCTGTTCTTACAAAGCTGCATTTTGCTTATGGTATTTGAGGTAGGTTACTGGGTTTGTGTTTCAAATGTTTTCATTCTGAAGGGGAAGGTTTGCATTTCTTCCTTTGGGAGCTACCTTACAGTGACTTTTTTCAACATCAGATGTGACAATAGACTTGACAGAGAGCAAATATTTGTCCTTCACTGGGGTTGCTCCGAAGCCCTTTGCAAAAAGAAGGGATCACAGCTGGCTGGGAGGCAGCTCTGGGGCATCCTGACTTCACTGGGAATTTCATTTAGTGCAGGCTCTGATATATTTGAGGGAGAAGAAGGAGTAGCATTTCTCAGAGAAAGCATTGAGTATGTTGAGGCCAGCTCTTTTGCTATTTCAGGTCAGCATACATTTCATGAATATAGTGCTTGAGTGCTTTGTCATTGCACCATGTCAGGTGACAAAGGTATCAGCTCTCTCTTTTAGCATTTGTAGCATCTTCCCAGACCTGAGTCTATATAAATTGTGTCACCTCATCTTAGCAGCTACTGCTGTCCCTTTGAGAGGCTGGTTGTGAGGAAGAGGTGTGCCTGGGTGTGTATTGTGGCTCCAGGCCACTGGTACAGACTGTCAGCCATGGCACACCACTTCCTGCCTCTGGCCAAGCATCTTGGATCTGCAGAGAATAAAAAAAGATTAGTGATTTGTAAAGGCAGCCTGATGTGTAACGCCTACATACCTTTAAAATGCAACCATTAGTCTTTAGCTTCTTCTTAAGGAATAGAGATACTTGAGGAAAGTGCAGCAACATGAAAAGCTATATGTTTGGAATTACCTACATCTTGCCTTGAGAAAGGAGGCTGGAGGAAAGTGCAGTGGAAATTTGTAATCTTTGTTTTGCATAAAGGACGTGTTAGAAGGCCATGCATTTAGGAACTTCAGTGATAAGTGTCTTACATCTGAATAGGTCTCTGGTGAGTCTTCACATTGTTTGTGGGGTTTAACACAGACCTGCCTGCCTGAGCCTGGCTCAGGGAATTTCTTTCATAACAGAAATAGACTTTTGCTGT
Organism: Anomalospiza imberbis; assembly: GCF_031753505.1. NCBI lineage: Eukaryota > Metazoa > Chordata > Aves > Passeriformes > Viduidae > Anomalospiza > Anomalospiza imberbis. The sequence continues at coordinate 27,493,231 of NC_089685.1, read as the reverse complement.
AAAGGACAGAAAATGGTCTGTGTGGAGAACAAAGAATATCAGGGTTGATTTAAATCTTTAAAATTCATTGCTCTACTTTTGTTTATGGCTTTACTTATATCCCTTGAAAATCATAAACCTTTCAGGAAGAAAATCAAAATGAACAGTCACTTAATGCTTTTAATGTCCCTGCAGCTCTGAAATGTTATTTTCTTCTGCATTTTCTCTGGAGAACTGCAGAAACATGGCTGTTGTGCAGGTATCAGCATTCATTTAAAATAGTTCATTCCCAGTTACAGCTTTTCAGGAAGATAACTTGATAACAAATAAACTTTCTGTTTCAAAATCCATCAATTTGCTCACTAAAAAGCAGTAAAAGGTATTTCCCAGAAGGTTATTGATCCTGTCAAATGTAAAATACTGATGTCAAATACTGCAGTTTTAGTATTTCCTGAATGAAAAGGCAGGACATATTATTCTGTCATATAATATTTCATTACTGCTTCATGTTCTATTGTTAAAAACTTGTTGTATAAACAATAACATTGATTTTTACAATAAATGTTGAGAACCAAGAATGTGTTGGTTTTCATGCTTACAGGGAGAAAATAGTAGTGTGTCTGGGACTTGCTCTGGCAACATTATTAAAACATCTTTTTGCTTTTTAAAGCGAGTACAGTATCTTGAGAGTTTTTAGGGTGGGGTGTGCATGTGTGTATGATAGAGTAAAAGTCATCTACCTCTGTATCAGTTACCATCACTTCAGCATTGTATTCATATCAATGCACGACACGCACAGCATCTCTTCACCTCCAATTAAGCTTATATTAAAAGCTCATACTTTTAATTGTTCTTAAGCATACTTATTTAAAACCCAAAGCAAAGCTTTCATTTCTAGCTAAAACATCATTTGAGAAACTTACAATATTTCTTTAACTGTCTGTTTTTTTTTTTTCCTGTGGTGAGTAACTACAAAATTAAAAAAACCTGCAGGTGTTTAGAACAGGCAGTTGTCACAGTGATTCCCAAAAGCTTTTATGTCTTTTATGCTGGGGATTAGATCAATGATTTCCACTATTATATCATCTATGCAGCTGTTGATGGCAAATTTTTAAAATTTTTATTTATCAAAGAAACAGATCAAATAATTAGAAAAGATCCATAGCTGTGTTTGTATTCTTCGCCTTTTTTCTTCCATTTCCATATATTATCTGCTCTCAACAATGAGGGAACTGAAGCTGCAGACCCCCACAGTGACAGATTATTATAAGCAAAATCGTTTCAGACATAATGGAGAGTTAATTTTGAATAAAGTAGGTAAAAAAGCTATCGTACTCATTGAAAAAGACAACACCTAACATATTTACATTAGCTGGTGGAAGATAATTGACCTTACCAGCCAGGGTGCCATCAAAGGAAGCTGAGGATTTCAGTGCAATAAACCATGGGCTACACCCCACAAATTTAATGTGTGAGCTTGTGGTAAGACAAAGAGACGGAGGCTGTAAGCAATGCCTGTTGCAAGCAGCAGGCTCCCGGCAGCCTGGTGAGGGATTTTGCAATAGGATGTGTTCTTGAAGTCCTGAAGTGAGATCGGTGCAAAAGGTGAACAAAAACAACAAGTAAAGGTAAACAAAGAATGTCTGCAATCATTCAGTACACACCAAACCCCATTGATAAAGCTGAAAATTCATTTCAGTTGTTAAATACAGAATAAAATTTATTGAAATCTCACAAAATGGATACTTGAAGAAGTAAATTTATGGTTTTAATATGAAAGATGTAAAATACAATTTCATTTGGATTTATGACTGTGATATCATTATGGTGATTTCTATGTTTAAAAGCTGTGAAATTAGTAATTTCAAATGAAACTGTGGCTGAGCTCATGTTTCTGTAGCAAGTCTCAGGTAAATGTCAATGTCTAATATATTTTTAAGTAAAAATCTAATTGGGATTTTTTATTGCTTCTAATAATGTTCATAAATAAAACGTAGTTTTGTGCTCATTATCTGTATTTTCTTTTCCTTGGAGGATTTCCTACCCGAGTAAGTGTCATAGCTTCAGAATATTGGATCCTCTTTCACTACAGTAAGGGGGAGGAAATAAAGGAATATAAGCCAGCATCAGTCCAGGTTTTGCTTCTTCGTCAAGTCCCTGCTGGAGGTCTGAGCTGTGATTCAGGTCTGTGATGTCCTCTAAGCCAGCCAAACCTTGAATGTGTGCTTTCCTCACAGTGGGAAAATGCAGTATTTCTGTACCAGGTGGGAAGCTGAGCTGGTTGGGAGAGTCCCCCCACTTGTTTAGGGACTTCACAGATAACTGAAGCTCACAGAGGGGCTGCTGTGCTGCTAGTGAGGTGTGGATGCCTTTCTACAGATGTTGGCTGGGGCTCTGGCTTGAAAAGAGAGCCTGTGCTGTACTCATCCTTATCTGGCAGCAGCAGAACGTTTACCATTTCCTGCAAACAGCCTGTCAGTCTGCTGGAGCCAGCCCTGGGGAGGTTAATTCAGTGCTGTGACAGCATTCATAGTCTGTCAGTGGGCACTGAGGCAATATGGGGCTGTCACTCCATGCCATGGCTTAACCCCAGCCAGCAGCTAAATACCATGAAGCTGCTTACTCACTCCCTTAGCTCCCCGTGGGATGGGAGAGATAATTGCAAAAAAAAAAAAAAAAAAAAAACAAACAAAAAAAAAACAAACAAACAAAAAAAAAACAAACAAAAAAACAACAACAACAACAAAAAAAAAACTGGTAAAACCTGTGGGTTGAGATAAGAACAGTTGAAATATTTCAAATTTTCGATCTTCTTGTGCAGTTCCTCCCTAGCAGAGCATGGGAAACTGGAAACTCCTTGACTCAGGGTAAAAACTGCTTCACAAAAATTAAAACATCACTGAGTTATCAACATTATTCTCATGATGAATCAAAAAACCACAGCATTATACCAGTTACTGAGAGGAAAATTAACTCTAGTCCAGCCAAAAAATAAAGGAGGACATATTAAAAAGGAGGTAGTCTGTAACTACCCTCCAGCTAGAGCCAGCTTTACATGGTCATGGTACAGGGCTTCTCACCACATAAAACACTGAATAAAGAAATTTGATGCAAGATTAATAACAGCTGCTGCTAACTATAGGATCTAAAGGGCTTTATATATTTTGCTAACTGTGAAACTATCCCTCTCATGTCTTTATTATCTCCAATCAGTAGCTATTCTTGTCACTGAGAGCTCCTAAAGCCTAGTGACTTCACAGTCTACTGACTCGGAACGAAGGTCAGACTGCTGGTATTTGTGATCTATAATGTGCTTACCCAAGCAGACATGGCTGAAAAGGACCCCTCGTGGTGTTTGCTGCCACTCCAGAGAGGAGCTGTAGCAGCAACAAGTTTGTTTCCAGGTTTAAGAGGCTGTCAGAGGTCAAATGTGTCTGACTGCAACCAGTTCGTACTATTAATGGAGGAATGCAGGGCTCTTATAACTGATGTGCACCTTGTGAGGAGGTTTTGCAGCACCAAGACTTGTGCCTTCGACATACTTTGGCTAAAGAGCCCCTGGTGAATCTGTTTTCCTACTTTCCTACAAATTTCTTACAGAGACAGAGGTGTCTTTCAAAATCTTAAGGGAAATAAGGATTGTATCTGTACAAATGAAATATCTGAGCAAAATCCCTTCTAAATTTTCAAAGGACTTCATCTTGTCACTGGCTGTACAGGAAACTTGAGGTACAATTTTGAAGGACTGTTATGCCCAACTCCTTCATGTTAGACTTTAGTCTTTCTAACAACTCCCTGTCTGAAAACTAAAAGTGATTTACATTTGGAAACAGGCGAGATGTATATTAAGGAACTTAGGTATTTATATTAGGTATTTATAAGATATCTATATCTATCTATCTATCTATCTATCTATCTAAATCTGAAATATCTGTCTAGAACATCCCCTGGTGATAGTCAGTAGATGAACAGACATTTACTTAGTTAATTTCTTTTTTTTCATATCAAATATCACTTAGTTGTGGTGCACCTCATGGTGGAGACATACAGAGTCAAGTGAGATGATTTCTTTCAGGAGGCTGTGGTGGAGGGGCTGACCACCACTTGCTGAGGACTCAGAGAAACTGCAACGCGTGGCCCCACCAGCCTTGAGGATCATTTATGCTTTTGAAGGCGGTGGTTGCCATGATACATATCCCTTCACTCTCTGGTTTTGCAGTGCCACTGCTGCTGCCCCATTCCTTTCATTCAGAAAATCACATGTGTACTTCTAACCTTTACTGTAATGCCCAAATATCTGTTTACATTTTGAAAGTAACAATGAAAAAAAGGAAGAAACTTACTTGAAGATGTATGACATTCCCCTATTCTGGTCACCTCAAATGGTATATTCTCAGCAAAATTTAGAGGGGATTATGCCACACATAAACTGTTGTGCACATATCTTCCCAGTCTGAAAAGCATGGCTGCAGTACTTGAGCAGTGAACCAGACACCTCTGATGAAGGGTGTGATTAAACACTCACACTATTATCCTGATTTATATGCAAATAAGCAACACTAAACTGTTTGCAGGATTCAAACAGTAATCACTGACCCACTTCAACAAATGAGGAATGCAATCATGCTCCACGTAAGGACAGTGAATACATTTCTTTTTGCCATTCATTTGAGCAGAAGGCTCTCGAATTTAATGTTTTATGTTCAGAATATAAATTAGTTTCCTCTTGTCTGAAGGTTTAGTTCTGTAAGATTGAAGAGAATGTCACACTGTTTTCTTCATACACTACTCTTCTGTAGTAAAGATAAATTTGAAATTTAAAGATACATCTGAAATAAGGGAAAAAACCCCAACCCCGCATAATTAATCTGTTTGCATATGTTTAATCAACAACAGAATAAAAATAAAATGCAAGTCTTTAGTTTCACGTCTACAGCGTGATCCCGTAGCACCACCTGGTGTTTATAGGGAGCACTACTGCTTTAGTTATATGCAATATATATTCTTTTTATATAGAAATATACATACGTTCCACAGGCATCTCTACGGTTTAACCTTTTATGAATGGCTACGAAAAAGGCTTCTAAATTGCTTTTGTGCCATCACAAATGTCAATCCTTTACAAGCAAGGCGGGTATTTAAACAGTGGTAGACTTTTTGCAATGTACCCATAATATTGAACAACGCCAAGAGATATGTTTACTGGAAAACATCTGTTTAGATGCTTTACTCTTACTGTTTTCTTTGTGGAAAATATTTTGGCTGAAACTCATACCTTGGCAGCACTAAATGGTCTGGTAAATTAGAAATCCATTACACTGGTTCCAATAAAGGAGAAAATAGAACAGTGATTTTTTTGTAAGTGGGAATAAAATTCAAAAGCATTTACAGAGATCCACTTGAGGTTGCAGAAATTTAGTGCTAGTAAGTTGGAAAATTATTTCATAAATGAGCAAAGGATAATATATTTTTTGTCCAAATCTAAGCTGATTTTAAAGTAATTAATGAGCATATAATTTGCCCTTTTCTCTTTCTCTGTTTTTCTCCCCTCTTGCCTTGGTGCTGGCAAATCATGACATCCAGTGCATTACTTGGTTTTCTCTGCAGCTTTGAGCTGTGCCTGGCATTGGGAACACCAAGGGGACAGCACCTGCCACTGGTGCTGCTGTGGTGCAGAGATGCCCCACAGAAGAGCACCTTTGCCAGTGCCAATACCAAAGCCTGCTCCTTCCTCCCGTTTCCCTGAGCATCTCACAAGGTCCCAGTGTGCAGGTGTTGCTTCTGCTCCAGCCTTACTACACAGCAAGAGGCTTCCTGCTTGTGGAATCTATGGAAAGGAACCAAGTCATTCACTGTGTCTTATGCCTTTCCTCAAGGTTGGATGTGGAACTTGTCCAGTCCTGCCGGGCTGGTGAAAAAATTCATTCTGCTGCTCACAGTGTCTCTTGGGTTGCCCAGAAAGGAAGTGGGTCTTTTGTGGTGCCCATTACTGTGCAGCTGCAATGTCTCACAAAAGCAGGCTCTGGATCTCATTGCCCTACTGTCATTATGAGTAAGACTTCAAAGCCTTAAAGACTTTAACAAGTTTAAGAGCAAAGAAATTTCAGCACTTTTTCAGTGGGTTTAGAAATAACACATTCTGCCAAGCAGTCGCTTACCATTGCCATTGACATAATTAAGTAATTATGGCTGTAGGAGTCCATGGAGTGCAGACAACCCTGCCAGCACGAGCCCTGGCCTGGTGATGTGATGGGGTCCCTGGGAGTGTGATGGGGGCCTTGGGCATGTGATAGGGTCCCTGGGTATTAGATCATTTCTCTTTGACAGGGAAAAGCTACCCTAGTGCTTTGCTGAGGCAGCACTGGATATGCTGAAGCGCAGGATGTGGATTTGTGTATATGACATTAACCTGCAGTTCAGTGGCATCATCCAGGGAGAGGAGGCATCATGTTGTCCATAAGGCAGTCAGGAACAAAGTGTGTGTTATTGTGAAACCTCAATCAGAAACTAAGACAGTCTCATGCTCCACTTGCACACTCTTCCTGGTGGGATGGGGAGAGAGAATCAGAAGAATAAAAGTGAGGGAATTTGTGGATTGACTATAAAGACAGTTTAACGGGGAAAACAAAAGCTATACATGCAAGCAAAGTAAAAAATGGAATTCATTCACCACTTCTCATAGGCAGGCAGTGAGAGTTTAAGTGGCAAGTGGTTTAAGTGGAATAATTACAAATGCACTGTGGAAAAAAAAGAAAAAAAAGAAAAAAGATCAAAGGCATTGAATGAGAAATCTAGACAGACTTCTAAGGAATGCTTTTGATGCATGCAAGAGTGCAATGAATATTTACACCTCTGATGCAAGAAAGCACAACAGAGAAATTCTGGACTGCTGTTAGTCTGAGAAGAATAAAAAATCCCCTGTAGCTGTCCCTGCATTCAGAATGAGAGAGAAATTTCACAGAATGAGAGTGATAAACGCAGAAGATGGAAAATGTGGAAAATGGCCACTGCTTGTAGGTAAATTTAATAAAACTAGTGGAATTTAAATAAAGACCCAGGAGAAAGCAAATGCCAAATTTCTACAGTAGCCAGTGGGCAGTGGAAAAGAAATAGAATGGAACAATTCAACAGGTGACTTAAGAAAACAGATTGCATCTGTTGAAGTAATTAGTTACTTCAGTGGAAGTAATAAGTCAACAGATTTTTTAAGAAATTGAGGTAAATGAAAATTTATTGAAAAGATAAATGTGCACATTTGACTTGGATCAAGATAAGCCTGATACATTACAAAAGGAATGATAATGATTCAGTGCACTACTCTGATGCAGGGCTGCAACTGTACAAAAGCAGTTTCCACTGGATCTAAAGGAGTGATACATAGCACAAGTGCCCATAAAGCTTAGTGAAATAAAATTGTGCATGAGCAGGGCTGCACTTCATGATTAGGAAACACTGAAATCGCACTGCACATCTAACATCTAATTCAGAGGGGTCTCAACATGCTACTTCTCCTTACTTGTAATAATTAGCCCACATAATTCAGAGTTATCATATAACTGAAGCGAAGGACCCAGACATACCTTCCTGTCAGTAGCAACAGTCAACTGTAATGCTGAATATTTTTAAAGGAATATGTCCACCCTGGGCCCATTGGTCCAAAACACACTCTGAAGGGAAATCTGTAGACCTGGTGAGAGGCTTGTCGAGTTACTGAGTTTTTCTGCTATAATCTAGGACTGAGACAAAGTTCATTTCTACAGAGCAGCTTTCACAGTGCTGTGCTGTGCACTGGTGGCTGAAAAGGTGCTGGTAACACACCAGTGGGTTGGCTGCTGCTGAGCAGAGCTGGCACAGCATCAGTGCAGTTTCCCCAACTTCTTGGCCAGGGGTGGGCACTATTCCAGGGCGGGACACAACCAGAACAGCTGGCTCAAGTAGTCCAAAGGGATATTCCATACCATATGGCATCAGCTCACATATAAAAGCCAAGGGAAGGAAGAGGAAGGGGGGGAATTGGTTATTTACAGTATTTGCCTTTTGGAGCAACCCCTATGCATGCTGAACCACTGCTTCCTGGAAGTGGCTGAATGTCATTGCCAATGTGAAGTAGAGAATTAACCCTTCTTTTTCTGTCTCTTTGCTTGTGTGCGTGCAAACTTCTGCTTTTGCTTTAGTAAACTGCCTTATCTCAAACTATGAGTTTCCATCTTGTTTTCTCTCCCCTGTCCAGGTGGAAGGAGAGAGAAAGAACGGCTTGATGGACACCTGGTATCCAGCCAATGTCAACCTAAGAAACTACATAAAACAAAGGAAAATTGAGCATTTTGGGTTTTCCCCCATGTTTAAAGAAATCTATGCCACAAACAATATTCTCAATTTTAATACTGTAAGCTCTTAGTAAAAGCAAAAATATATCAGCAATGCAAATCTCATGTTAAACCCCACAAATTTTGTGGGAATAGAGCTTTGCTGAGACAACAGCTTATGGTATTGCAACTCTTTTGCCATGTCTGAGTTCTCAGTGCCATTCAAGGACTACAGTAAACTTTTGAAATGGGTAGTCAGTCTTAAAATATACAGCATTAGCAAAGGATTTGTAGTACATTCATGAGACTTCTAACATTGCCAAATCATTTAGCAATTTCATATAGCATTTTGTATATCACTTTGAAAGATCTCTTACTTTGTAAAACATTACAAAATGTGCAGTTCAGAGAGGCCACCTGGACAATGTTCCCAAGACAGGATCAGATATGGCAGCAATGTTTCTACAGTATACAGGACACCCCTTGTGATTTCACAGCACACAAGGCAGAACAGGAATGTTCTCTTGTTCCAGGGAGGGCAAAATGAGTGAGTCAGAGACAAGGTAAATAACTCACCATATTGTAAGTGACCTTTGTCCTTTAGCCATTTTACCAAGCACAGCCTGTACTTCAATTCTGAAAGAAGTTAACAAGTTGCAGGACAAAGCAAGCCAAATCCAGTGGTTACTAATGCAGACTAACCTCCTACAGCACTGTGCTTTAGCAACCCAACTTCTGCACTTCAAGGTATTCCAAGCGTCAAAAATTTTGAAATTGGAATTTATTATCTAGTTGGAGGCCAGCTTTGTAGCTAGTGTGAGCTGATTCTCAATTCCTTAAGGAAAGATTACCAGAACAGTTTAGAAAGTGTGTAAGACAATATAAATAATATTGAAAAGGAACCCATTTGCTCCAATCCCAGACTGAACTTGTGGTGTTGGGGGTGACACCATTTTGAATAAAGAAAAAAAAATCCTCAAGCAATCTGATGCTTGTGGAATATAATATACTAGAAGAGTTCAGCTGGAAGGGGTGTAACAAGGATCACCTAACGCAGCTATGATGTCAAGTCAGGGACCAGATGATCTAGGACTTTTTCACTGTACTAGAGCATACAGCAATGTACACTGACAGAATAAGCAGAAAGCATTTAAGCAAATTAATTTTCCTTGAAAGGAATTATAGTATCTGTCTATGATAGTGATAAACCATGCACTAGAAATAGTTAATAAAATCAGTAAAGGGGAATAATTTTCTAGTTGTGTAATTCAGTTTCCTGCAAAGTAAAATTCTGCTACTTTCACTAGCAACCTGGTCTGCAGAACATTGTTTCTTTCAGTGTATTATTAAGGGTATATGCATTACCAAGCTGTGGGCTGTAACAGGATCAATGCAGACAGCACTCATTAAATAGAGCTTCCCTTTTACTAACTAGCAAATACATCTGTGACTAAGATTGCTTTTCACTTGACACTTGAGCTGAATCATAACCAAAAAAAAAAAGAGATGGGCCTGTCCACTGGAACCATATTCTTATGGGAATTTTTGTTTCTAGAAACAAATGAAAGAAAACACCTTCTATGCAGAAACGATTTTAATAAGATCAAAGGGTACAAAAAACTATCAGAACAAATGTTAGATGAACTGAAAACTAAAGAGCAATTTTGACCTCACTGGACAATGCATATATGTACATATATAATTGTTCATCCTATATGCTTATTCTGTCCATTCTACTGCTGTCCCAAATGCAGGCATTGCATGTTTCAGGGAAGCCTGCAGCTAAGAAAGGGTTAAATTATCTTTTACTGACTTGATTCACACTTAAGAAAGCCTTGCCTAATTCAGGGTTGTTTTTTAATTTTACTTGCCAGTCATGTTTTACAGACAACATTCTACCACTTAGCTTTGTTTGATGTAACCTTTTAAAGAATATTTGCTATTCACATGATTTGCATTAGATGTTTAAAACACCATAACTGGAAAAAAAGTTAATTTGTCCATAAGTATAGTCAAAGAAGCTAAAAAGATATTTTAGAACCATCAACTGAAAGCCTTTACTGTATCATAGTCACTTCAAGTGTTGTAAAGTAGTTTTCTACCAACTTCAGCTTTTCTTCAGAAAGCAGGTTTTCTTGCTTCAGTTGTCTAATAAGAGCTTCCAAGGACCTGAGTCTGCCCAAAGTTTTTACCTCCTGCATTTCAAGTAAAGTTATCTTAGAGTGGAGTTTTGAAATTTTTTGCCAAAGGTGATCTCTGTCTATGTCTTGCCTGCAGTATGAATGCTCAGTCTGCAGTATTTCATTTCCATCATATTCAATCACCTCTGTCTCCTCTATGTCAAGGAACTCTTCCTTAGCAGGCAGGAAAGAAGCATTTACTCTTTCAGGCTCTTCTGGACTCTCAGCTGGCATAATAATAGCAATGACAGACTCTTCACTTCCACTGAACTGTTCAATAGTCTGTGTGACTGTACTCAGTAAAACTGCATCTTCACTTGTCTGCACTTCACCAGAACAGACCACGTGAGGGACAAAATTTTCAACTGCATAGGCAGTAACTGACCTTAAAGCGCTGTTCAGTTTCAGAGATGAATTCAAGTAGTCAGAGTCTGTAAATTGCAGGACTGTAGCTGTACAACCTCCTGAATCCTCTACAGAAGTATGAACACTGGTAGCCTCTGTGCTCTGGACTGCTGTCATTAAAACAGGATTAGGCTGATGTACATACTGCTTAGATGAACTATCAAGAATGACACTGTCTGCCTGAAAGCCACCTTCATCTGGAAGCTGCAGGTTTTGAATTTGTAAAGGTTTACTCAGTGCAGTTGAGCAAACCACTTCTGCTTTTTCCTCTACATTTTGTGCAGTTACAGAATTTTTCTTTGGTGTACAAGGTTCACGTGGTACAGATACTTTCTCTGACACAACATTTGTTTCTTCCTGGTCTTTTTTCTGCACCTGCTGTGAACTGTTCTGAGAAGAATCTTTTTCCTGAAGGAGAAAAAAAAAAAGCACCACCTTGTAACAAGAAAATTACTGAGCATAAAAAAAATTAGGCAGATATAATTTCATAGCATGGTACTGCAAAAGGACTAACTTAGATGAACACGGTTTAAAAATTACATCAGAAGCCCAAGAGTTCATGTAAGCATCTTCCACAACTTTGCTTCAGGTCCTACATGTTAAAATACTATTTTAAAGCTCTAAAAGCAATAATAGTGTTTGAGTTTTTAGTTTGGTTGTTTTTTTTTTCTTACTGTGGTTTGGGTTTTTTTTTAATTTGTTTTATTGAGGGTTTTTCCCAAACTCTAGGGAATTTGGACTGTTTTGCACAAGATACAGTAATTATTCTCATAAGAAATGTAACATTTTCTATAGTAAATGCTTCTGTAATTTCCAGTTAAAAAAAGATATTGAACCTCCACTCAACCTAGGGGAAGTTGTTCTTCCTTTACATTATGGAATCACATACCTGTTTTGTGTCAGTCCTGCTGACAAACTGTTTTGATGGACAGGAATTCTATTTTTTAAATGAAATATGATTATCTGACAGATTAGAAAATCTGTATTACATCAATAGTTGGTTAGCTTCGTACTACAAAACAAAAAAAAAAGATAGAAGTAGATTACCTCATCATCAGGGAAAGAGAAAATAGTTGGCACAGCGGTATTTTTCAAGTACCGTATCCCCCATCGCACATCCAGGGAATCAGGGGTAAAATGATCACTGCAGAGGAGCTGGTGCTTACTTGGAGTCCATGAATCTCGCTTCATATTCCGCAACCATTTCTCAAGTCTCTCCTTATCATGAAGTGGGAATCTTTTTAAAGCAGTTGAAAAGACAAACAAGAAAATATACAGAATCCCCTGTTATTGTTGTCTTTCTTTGCTTTAAACAAGAATATCTCATTGTTACTTAGAAGGTAGCCTTCCTTTAGAAAATATTAAAATAACATTTTTTTCAAAAATTTTAAGTATTAAATGCTAATCTGGATGTCCAACACATTAATCCAATCATTATACAAATTATTTCTAGTTAGGTATTTCCTCTGGAGTTCAGAAGCAGAATTTCTGATTTCTGCTAGCCAAGGGTTTCAGAATCCATGGCCAAGATGTTTTGAAAGGTTTGATCCTACAACACTTGCTCAGAAAGCAGTTCTACTGAAGGGAGATGAAATACTGAGACCTAATTCAAAGAAAGTTAAGACTGGTCCTCATATTATTAATAGTATTTCTAGGGCTTATTTGTCTTTCTAGACACAACTAGTATTTTCTGTTTAACAGAGTGCCTCCTAATACATGCCCCTCTTCAGATTATCAGATAATTTGGCAGTGTGAATTTTCCAATACAGGTTTTTAATTTTTTTTCAAAAAGTAAATGCACGCAGATGCAAAGCATTTCTGTATTTTGTGTTTCAGCAATTAAACTTTATCACAGTGTTAAGAGCCCACATCATATTTTATAATTTAGAATAAACTTTTCAATCATCTAACCTACCTGAAAAGGCAAATGAGGACTATACACCCTCATAGCAAAAAAAAATGACTTTGAAAATATATGCAAATGGTCAAACATCAGTAAGATAACTGAATTAAAAAGAAAGTGTGTGAAGATATGTAATTTACTTAATGACAGGCAATACACAAATGAAAAGAAAATTAAAAGCTTATTATGATGCATCACAGTCAAGAAGTGATGCTAACAGGAACATGAACATTCAGACCACTCTTGTCTCTCACCTCTTCTTAGGTATCAGGATATTTGAAATGTACTTCTACGTTTCTCTGGTGCATATCAATTTTACTTCAGCATATAACCGCATAAGATACATAAACCATAAGTAGAATTCTGAGTGCTGTTAAATGACTGCTGTTCAGAAAACAATATTCCTGAGAATCATGAGCAACAATAATTACAAAAGAAAAAATCTCTGCTTTTATGATCCCACCCTCAAATCCCTGAAGCTGTAGGTTTCCTTCAAAAGCCACACATAGCAGCAGGCTCTTACACAGGCCCTGTGTTCCAAAACTCAGGTAATTTTGAGAGAAAGAGGGCTGAAATTCACAGCATAAAGGTGCATGTCTTTACCACTTCCCCAATCTTTTGAATTTGTTGCCATGTAAGTCTTCAAATTACCAAGGAAACAGAGCAGGCGTTTGATGCATCCAGCTCTACATATCTGCAGAAATGCAAGGAATAATGCTGGTATGAACACAGTAACCTCCTAAGGACAAGTCAGAGGTTCAGGCTTTTCAAATCCTGGCTTATATCATGTACACCCAGTGGCAGCATTGCCTGCATGACACAGCATGCTCCTCAGTAACACAGCTTAGCCTGGGTGTTACTACAGAGATCCAAAAACGTCTCTCAGGAAGACCATGGCTTCCTTTCATTGAAGGTCATGTCACAACTCGCACCCTCTCCAAGAAGGCCTTGAGAACACTTCCTCCCACTGCAGTTACCCTCACAACACAGGTCCCACTGCTCTGTCCAGACTCAACCAGCTTCAGATGGAAAACAAAATAATCTGTAGCAAGAGGAGGGTCTGATAGTGAAAGTTATTATTTTAGCTTAAATGCAACTTTGCTAAAACCTGCTCATGCTTCAACAACCCATCACAAATAACAGAATCTGTTCTCTAGCGTAAAGAAGACACAAAAAAAAGGGAAATGGAAAGAGGAAGTGGACAGAATTTATTTAGCAGCTGCCATCACTGCACAAGCCACAGAAGTGAAGAAATAAAACAAAGAAGAGCAGTTAGGCCAGTAGAGATTAGGTGACAAAAGGTTTGGAAGGGGCTCAGACCCCAACCACAGAGCAGCAGAGGACTTCCTTGGTGGTGGGAAGAGGCAAGGGAATAAAACTTGCAATTCAAGTCAGCAGTAGTCACGAATATAAGGCAAGAGAAATCTATACATCAAATCTCAGCACCCCTTCTACAGGAGGATGAAGCTCAGAATGGAGCACAACTCAAAGGCTAGATAAACCAGCTAAGTTTTGGCAATCATACTGATGCCATACATTTGAACTCAAACTTGTTTTGATTATCCATGTGACACTCACACTCTTTAAAGCATAACGGGAAAGAAATTATTTTCCTTATTGTTTTATGATGCATTCCATATTAGAAATGTGCCACGGAAATAAGCTTTCCTTCAATCTAAAATAACATTTCTTTCACAGCAATCTTCCTGTAGGTCTTACTGCACAGCCTTCTTGACCTTGGAATAACTATGACTAATCAGAAACTGATAGAAAACTTAGTTTGAGGTACAAATTTTACCAAAACAGATTTTGAGGTTAATTATGAAATTTATTTTTCAGATTTTTCTTAAGTTGTGTCTGTTGACAAACGGTTCCATACTTTTATTCTACACAAATACATTAATATTTAGTTACCTGCACTGAGCTTCTCTCAGGATTGTGAAATACTCTTTATAACTCGTCATCCTGGGAAGCAATAGCCACGTAACCACAACAGGGCAGAGGTTACTGCAGGCCTGGGACTGGTCCATGCAGTGTCTGCACACCACAGTGCAGCCACCATCAACTGTTTTCTGGCAACCGAGGCAGCTACGCTCCAGCTAACTCAGCTGCTTCCGAACAACCAGCCATGCCTCTGTTCACAGCGCAAGTAAGGTCATAATTCTAGAGGCAAAGTTTAATTTTAAGGAATCATTTTATGTTTACTTGCTTACTCTTCCGGGCCCTTGTCCTGGCACGTAAACCCTCATACACAAGACACTTCACCATTTAGCCAAAGCCTGCCCTACTGCCTGCCCTGGTGGGGACATCGCTTCCCTAGAGGCAGCAGCGAAACAGAGTCAGAAGTACAAATTTTATTTTTTAGTCGAATCTCCCTGCTCTTCAGTTCACGGATCCTCCGCACCTATTCCAGAGTCCTTAAACGCTGCCGTGTCATCGCCCCCTCCCCGAAGCTCCCCGAAGCTCCGTCTGTCTTGTGCGAGGGACAGTGCGTGTGGTTACGTCCCAGCTCTCCGCTCTTTATTCCCTACACTCTCCCTTTCCCCAGGGGGTCAGCGTCGTTTCCCTCCAGCCTCCCGGGACCAGGCGGGGTTCCAAGGCGACCACCAGCGCGGTCGGCCCGTGGCGTTGAGTCTTTCGGCCATTTACTTCCGCGGTGGAGCTCAGTACCACCCCCACGGCCAGCGCTCACCCAGACCCTGCCCCGCTCCGCGGCCACTCACGGGTAGAAGCTGAGCTTGCGCTGGTCCTTGGCGCTCTGGCCGCCGCGGTTCTTGCAGCGGGTGGCGGCGCAGTACCGCGGCATGGCGGCCACCGCGGCCCGGGCGGGCTGCGCCGGGCCGGGCCGGGCCGGGCCGGGGGCGGCACCGCGTCCCCACAGCGCCCCCAGCGGCGGGTGGCGGCGGCCCCGCGGGTGCGACCTTCCGCGTGCACCGCGCCACGTGCGTCCGGACGACCAATGGCGCAGCGCTTCGTGTAGGAACCGAGGGGGGCCGGACTGCGCGAGCGCCGGGCGCGGGCGGGCGGCAACGGCGGCGGCGCTGAGGGGCGGCGGGGAAGCGGCGGGGAAGCGGCGGGGAAGCGGGCCCGGGGTGAGGTGAGGACGGCGGAGAAGGGCCGCGGCCGCTGGGTGAGGTCTCCGAGAAAGTGGAAGGTTGCTGAAGTGGGTGCAGTGAAGGCGAGCGCGGAGGGGTCGGGAGGGGGGCGCCGGGAGGCTTGGGGGCAGCGTGGGAAACTAGGCGGGGGAGCGGAGAGGGGAGCCACTGAGGCTCGGTCCAGAGCATGTATTTGCAATTTGGGCCAATTACAAGTAATTGGGCCGCGCTGCGGTGGTGTTTCCCAGCCTGGCTGTCCTGGAGGTGGGACAGCGTCGCCGAATGTGGCTGTTAGCGGCTGCCCGGCTCCGGCCTGGCCCCGCCCGATGGTGCGGTCCGGCTCCAGTGAGGTCTTCAGGGGTCTGGATACGCCAGGCTGATTCCGTCGTTTCCCTGGTGCTCCAGGGCAAGATTCGGGAACCTTCTGTGTTTGCTTTCGAATCAGTATAGGAAAGGCCAAGAAAAGTACAAGACCCTCTGTCTGACGGACTTGCCTGTAGCTGCTTGAGGACTGGAAGACATGCTTACTCGTCAGATTAGTCGTGGTAGAAGAACCGAGGGAAGACCTCGGTACCTTTATTACTATTAGTAAATTGCTTGTAGAAATAATTACAGGACGTGAGCATTCCACAGGTTAGTGTATAGCAATTCTGTAACGAAAGCAGTGGCAGAACACTAGTGATGCTCTGAGTACGTGAGACTTTGAAAATTAGCATTTA
This sequence comes from Anomalospiza imberbis, assembly GCF_031753505.1. Taxonomy (NCBI): domain Eukaryota; kingdom Metazoa; phylum Chordata; class Aves; order Passeriformes; family Viduidae; genus Anomalospiza; species Anomalospiza imberbis. Next base: position 27,476,644 of record NC_089685.1, on the reverse strand, counting down.
TCCAAGATTTTGGTTAATTGCTTTCAAAGAAGGATGGAATAGGGTATTTGTGTTGCAAGGTAAAGTAGCTTCTTATTTTCTAAATCTGACAGATTTTATTCTTAGGTACATCATCCTCGAACATTGCTTCGTTGCGCAGCTATTGATAAAGATTGATGAACTAATGAAGAACTGGTTGTTATCACCTCTGCAGTACTTTGGGTAAACATTAGACGGTGCATTTCTTATACAAAGGTGAATAGTAGTTGAGATCTGTACCTGCTCACCCAACAGAATTATATAGTTATTTTGTGGCATAAGGTCTCTTACTTCATTTGCAGATGTACCTAAATTAAGTACATAAATAATTATTAGAAGAGCTCATTATTGCATGAGCTTAATGTGTACAGAATTTATTGAATTCTGGAATGTGGTTTAAGTAGTTGCCGTGTATGACCTGGAAAGTGCAACTTATAAATATCCCTTTTTTCATTGAGAAACAGAGAGTGAAGAGACATAAGCAAAAAAAGTATCTAAGAGACTTTATTTTGAAAAAGATTGTAAAAATAGTTAGGAATGGCAGGGCTGAAGGAGTTGGCAGTAGCAGCACTAAGATACGGACAGCATATAAAATAGGTGTTTTCTGAAAAGCAAATCGAATAATTGACAGTACCTAAATATAAGACTTGCTCTCTCTGACAACCCTGTGAAGTTTCAAATGCTACTTATCCTGGAGTTTTATTTGTATTTGGTTTTTTTTTACATCTTATTTTTAAATTGGAGTTTGATATGTTCAACGACAGCATTAAATCTGTGTTTGCTAGTTAAAAAAATAGTAAAACTTAAGACCCATTTTTTTACTCTGCTTTAGAAATCAAATATAGCAAAGAACAGAACTCCTAATGTAAAGAATTGTAGAAAAAGAAAAATTTAGGTTTATTTTGTTATCAAGAATAATACAAGCTGAGATGGTGAGCCAGAGCAGAAAACCTGAAGGACTAACTTGATGATCTCTGGCTCTTCATGAGTTATGAACGAGGGTTTTGCTCTTAATGGAGGACATGAGCTGTTCCTTTTAGCTCTTTTCAGTGTTCAGTAGTAGAAGCAGGATGGTTGACCTTAAGATAGTGAAGCAGGTGATTATGCAAGCATGATGCAGGTGTGGGTTAATAAAGTAAATAAAATCAATCACATATGTGAGATGAACATAAGTCTACATCTGTAAAGCACAAACAGGAAGAAAGCCCCAAAAGCACGGAGGGATTTACATGTGTGTAGTAGTTCTTAGTGTCCAAGTGGTAAAATTTCAGGTTAGTGAAGTGGTGAGAGAAGATATGTGGAAAAACTTGGTACTAAAATATGTCTGATACTGTGCATGAAGAATACTGGAAAGAACTGTCCATTTGGTATCTAAGTACACTGATCAAAATACAATTTGTTTCAACTGCTGCCCCTTAACACTTGATATCATGCAGGCTGCTGGCCAAATAAATGCTTAAGAGGGCATGGGAAGATTAATCTTGCAGGCCTTTTGCTCTTGTCTCACAGCATTCATTTTAGCCCCCTGACTTGCCTATTAAAATGGTATTTTTTTTTTCCATTTTTGGTTCTTGCTTTTTAATTTTGTTTAGAGGGAATTACTTTCAGGTAAATGTTTAATTTTCAAAAGTGTCAGGTATTCAAAGTTTTGAATTCTGCCTGACATATATTGGGTCCCATGCTGGCTAGCAAAAGTGTTCTAACTTTAATCGTGCTCAGACTGTAAGTTTGTTTATTCAGCTTTCAGGAAAGTAACACAAATTGTCTCTGAGTTGTTCTTACATTACATTTAAATCAGTGTAATCTGGAGGGGGGGGACATGTTACATCTTGAATGTTCAGGGTCCTGTCATACATCCTTCTGGTCAGGTGTCAGCCAGCATTCTGTCTTTGAACATTTGCCTTTCTGCACTCTGTGTTTTAAATATAATATGCACAGGCATATTATCTGTTCTCACCTCTAGTAGGAATAGCTCACCCTGTCCTTCATGAACATCATGAGACATCATGTGGCTATGTGCAAGAGTTTCTTATATATGCCACAATTTCCCCCTAAGTTCTCATATATTTGTTTCAAAACATATTTTTTGACAGATGAGTTGTTGAAAAAAATTACAGCTTTTAATTATTGTTGAAGCTACTTGTCTTGTATAAAAGACTTTTTTTTTCCTTCAGTTCTAACACTGAGGGTTTCATTTGAAAACCTTTCTATGCAGTGGTATTTATCAGATGAATTCTTTGATATCAACAATATGGTAGGTGTTTTCCTTTATAAAGCAGTCTGATTTGCAGATGAGCTAAGCCAGCCTATTGTTAAATAGAGGAAAGTGTGCTTTACTTGGCTGAACTCTGGAAATGAATGATCTGCTCTTTATCATGTTCACCTTAGGTGGGTTAAACAAACTGAAGCTGAGCACGAGTGTCTAATAGTCTTGTCTTCCTGCACCTCACAGTCATCTCTAGGCCAGTTGTGTTTTCAGGCTCCTATTGTTGCACCAGTTAATTAGTGACTTGGTCTTCCAGTAGGGTAGGTTTTTGTAGCCTGTGCTTAATTTTGGGCTGCTCTGTTTGGGGTCCTAGAACTCAAGATTAATGTAAAGCTAGTTCAGGTATGGCAGTGTGAAATGTTGGATGCAATGAATTGTGCTGTGTATTTACTTTTCCAACTTTGTGTGACAGTGATCAGTTAAGTGTAAAACAAAGACAAACATTAAAGTGGTTGTTATGCATATGAAATTTCACTTTGCAGTATTTTCACTTACATATTCTGTGAATATGAAACAACGTAATGGAGTTTGACAGGTGTAAAACGGTGTGCTAGAAGTCTGTCATTGACTCCTGTAACATACTGGTCTTCCTCTGCCAGCCTACAGCTGTAACTAAGTTGTTGTGGAATGTAAAACAACTTGTTCTTCAAGTGTATTTCCTTTTCTTTTTAGGAACTGGAGAAATGGCCACTACACAATCTGTCTTCACATTTGCTCTCTGCATTTTAATGATAACGGAATTAATACTGGCTACAGAGAGCTATTATGATATCTTAGGAGTTCCAAAAAACGCATCTGACCGCCAGATCAAGAAGGCATTTCACAAGCTGGCTATGAAGTACCACCCAGACAAAAATAAGAGTCCTGGAGCAGAAGCAAAATTTAGAGAAATTGCTGAAGGTAATATACGCTCTCTTTTGTCATAATAATTTGATACATGTCTTTATAACCTGAGTGCATTTTCTTTTTTACTGGATAAGAGGTATAAAGGTTTTTTTTTCTGCATTCCACTTAAGTGCTGTCAGATATCAAGCATCAAAATCTGAGTTGTTTCTGTGTTCTTGCACATAGGATGGCCTTTTACACAGTTTATGCATTTCTGCTTATTAGGCTTTTGGCATATTCTTCTTCTCACAAAAAATACTTAGTAGTAGGACAGCTTTAGCCCTAGGAGGTTAATTTTTACTTTTTGATCTGTTTCATGAGATCTGGCTCAGGATTACTACCAGGGTTTTAGGAGGGCCTAACAGCAACCTTGCAGTAACTATGGGCAGATTATAAGAAAACACACAGCACGGTGTTTCACTGGTTCATGGTGGAAATGCAATAGACAACAGGTGCAAGAGATTCAAGTGGTTATAAGGATAAACTTTTTCACCTTGAGGATAATGGTTGGATTTGAGGATCTAGGAGTTCTTTCCCAGTCTTAATGATTCTGTGATTCTGTTCTACAGGCCAGTGTTAGAACAGATTACCTGGAGAGGTTGTGCAGTCTTCAACCTTGGACACTTTTCAGGAATGACTGGGTAAAGCACTGACTAACCTAGTCTGATCTCATAACTGACCTTACTTAGAGCAGGAGGTTAGAGACTGAGGTCATGTCTAATTTCAACTATCCGTTATCCTACAAATATAACACTTACAAGTATTGTGTGATAAAATGGCGCAAGTGGATAATGAAGAACAGAAGGACTTGCTGAAAAATAAGGTATACCCACTTCTATTCCCTGTAGACTCAGGTATAACACCCATCTATTTGTGTAGTTCTCTTAACTAAGCTAAATGGGATTTCTGGCTTTTGCCTTCTTGTCCGCAGAACAGTTATTTTGAAAGAAAAGTAGTTAGTAATATAATGAAAGGGAGTGACAGCCTCATTAGACACTTATTACAGTTGTTAGCACCTACTACAGGAGGAAGTAGGAACTCTTAAATGTTGAATTATATAGAATAATTGCAAGTCTTTGACAGGTAAGAAAATGAAAGTGAGCTTTTAAAATATTTAGTTATCAGAATGGGTATATTTTTTATCAGTTTCTGCCTTGGAATACCAGTACCTGTAGTTTTAAACCAAAGATTGGAGGGAAATCTAATTTCATTTTGGGTATATCCAGTCACAAAATCTAGGTTTATTGCTGAACTTGCAAAATGAGGATTAGCACATGGTGAAGTTAATTTCCTTTATCTCCTCAGTGTTTATGTTGTTGCTTGTAACTGGTGTAGCTAGAACTTGCTGGGTGGCAAAGTAGCTTTGCAGACATTGCCCTGGGCTTCTGTGATAGGAGTGCAGCAGATCCTTTGTCTTGTTAGGTAGAGTTCCTAACTCATTCTTCCTCCTTCAGGCTTTCTGATCGCCACCTCTCATTGTTATTTTGTTTCAAATCTAAATACTAATATTTATTGGTAGTTAAACTGTTTTGTGTTATGTGTAACCTGTCCTCATAATATAGCTGTGTTTAATATTGTAAATAACTATTTTGACTCAGTTTATTTTGGTTTGGAGAAAGGTAAATAAATATTGAGCTCTTGATTGGGCTTGAACATTGAATGAAAGTCTTGTTTGAAATTTCCTTGGCTCAGGAAGAATGGGAGAGAAAGCTGCTGTTCTTTGTATTTGTGTATGATTTTCTTTTTTTCTGTTTTTTTTTTAATGGAAATGAACTGTAACTTTTTTTTTTTTTAACATAAATAGCATATGAAACATTGTCAGATGAGAATAAACGAAGAGAATATGATCAGCTTGGCCGTCATGGAGGAAGAGGAAGTAATGGAAGCCCGTTCCATCAGTCATTTAATTTCAACTTTGATGATCTCTTCAAAGACTTTGACCTATTTAGTCAAAACTCGCGGTCAAAAAAGCACTTTGAAAATCACTTCCGAAATCATCGGGAGGCTCATAACCGGCAAAGACGTTCTTTCCAAGAATTTTCTTTTGGAGGTGGACTGTTTGATGATGTGTTTGAAAATATGGAAAAGATGTTTTCATTCAGTGACTTTGAAAATGCACACAGACACGCGGTGCGAACTGATGCCAGGTTTCATGGATCCAGCAAGCACTGCAGGACTGTCACTCAGAGACGAGGAAACATGGTTACCACATACACTGACTGTTCTGGACAATAATGTTTCCTTGCTTCTAAACTTTTCTTCTTTACTCAACATCTTCATAATCTTTCTTGGTTTTGTGTTAACATGGAAGAAATTCTCTAAACTGTATTTTCTATAAAAAACACTTAAACTACTATAAAGAAGTTGTAGATGAAACTAATCTGCAGAATAGAAACAACATGCTGTTGGGAAATAAATGTGTCATCAACTACTTAGAATGGGAGAGAAATACTCTCATGTGACAGAAAATTGATATATATTTCAGTTTAGTAAACACTTTCCCTAAGTTTGAACACAAGATATATATTTTTCATTTCAAAAGTGTAATATAATTTTTTTCATAGAAGCCAGTTCAGGACTGATTGAATTACTGGTGTGTGGATTGAAGCAGAGGAGAACTTTAATTTTTGATGTGCTGCTTTTTTTTAATTGTTTCTTTCCAAGTTTGCACTTGCAGATTTTACCTGATACAGATTTACTGTGCAAATTACATAATTTACGCAAAATAGCAGCAGAAATTACTTCCCTGTGTCTTTGTTTCTCTGTCTAGCATTGCAAAAGTATTAGTAAAACTCTTACTTTTTGAAGTTGGAAAATAGCAAGGGAATATGTGAAGACTGTGAGTGATGTAGGAATTTGTTTTGTTTCTGAGTTGGCCTGAAACAATATTAGGATTTGAATAACCCTTGACTTATTTAGGGGACATAGGGATATTCATGTATGTAGGTTTGTGTGCACACTAAGTTTTTGTTTTGGTTTTTTTTTCCTTCCTTCCACAATACAAATATCTCTCTGACAAGATTTGGAAGGGCACACCCAAAACACTCTTGTTTTATGCTTACTATATTATCATGTGTGCAATGTACTTTTTATAACTCACTTTATTGAACTAAAATATCCCTCTGAGATCTTAGGAACTTCAATAAGATAAGCTTGTCTACAGATTTGTAGTGTTCCTGAAAGGGTCTTAGTAAAAGCTACCGTGTTTAGATTGGCAGATTTATTACCTGTCAGCAGGAATTTTTCAGTGTTGTGATTTGAGAGGTAAATTCTTAGCCTAACCACAGAGTAAAACTGAAAATTACAATTCTTGTATTCATCAAATGCCTTGTGGGGCTGAAAACTGCTAATAAGGACAGTATTAATGGGTATTGATTTTAGCACCATGGAAACCCACAACCAGTGTAAACTACTTAAAACTAAAAAGGGAAAAAAACCCACCAGAAAATGCTGCATAACGAAACCCCCAAATACTTTAGCTGATGTCAGTCAAAAAGTTCTATTGTAACTTAGTTTAAGTAGTGACTTCTGCTTAACTAGTCTTACAGGTTCCATATGTTAAATTGGCTGTCCCTTTAGAACTGGGAGGTAGGAATTTACCTTTCAGGTTGATTGCATGAGCAAAATAAGCATTTTAAGTAGCAGTGTTCTAAATAGGCTTTGAGTTCTTAAAATCTTTATTAAGAGATTTAACTCTTTGCTTCTCAGATGGATATTGAAAGCTGCCTATTTGTTAAGGAACTTTAGCCTTACCCTCAAGTGTACATATTATCGCTTGTTCAGTTTTCATTACCTAATCCTTGGAACGGATTGTTGCGCTATATTAAGTGCTTTTCCTTTTCCATGTTCTTCTTTATTTATTAATAGACTAATACCTCATATATGGTCTTTATTAAAAGCCAGTAATTTGTGCAACATTATCGGAATGTGCAATATTCTTACAGTAAGAAAAGTACTGGATTGAGTATGTTTTTTTTTTTCACCCTTTTCTTTGTAAGTAGGGATTTTTGTTTCTTCTGTATAATTAATATATGATTCAAGCAAAAATTGTACTTTGTGTAGATTTCTGCATTTAATTTCTTTAATGTACTTCATCAGTCCTGTGCATGAAACTATCTGTCCAATTCACATCCTATGGGCATCCAAGTGAACAAATTATTAACTTGAAGTTATGAATTACTTTCTCTCATAAAGATTAAGTATTAAACATGAGAGTGTTTGTGAATGTCCTTTGGTGGGAGGCAACTCTTGAAGTGGGATGCACAGGTAAAATATTAATGCCTTTCTTAGTCTAGTGAATATTGTCTTAATTAAAAAAAATGGAAATAGTAGAATGAGCAATTCACTTGGGTCCCTTCCTGAACTCTTGAATTAGATGGAATGAAAGCTAAAATGAGCACTATCAATTGTAGGAAACATATTTCACCCCAAAAACTCAAGTCATTTAAGTGACTGTATGAATCCACAATCTTTTGAGCTAAACTTTTAGGTGAAAATAAGGGTTCTGGCTGCTTCTAGACTAGTTTCCCCTCTTTAAGAATGCTCTAAACTTAGTATAAAGTGTGCTTGTTTTCCTGATCTCTTTAAAGTGTAAGAAAACTAATAGTGTTGCTATTTTTATAGCTGATCCACCTTAAAAAAACTTCTTTCTGATCTATTTTAACTTGATTTCAAATTATTTCTCTTAATTATTTGTCACTGGAAAAACAACAAATGCTTTCCATTATTTCTATGGCTTCTCCAAGTCACCTTTCTGGTTGTTTTTGTTGTCGATCCAAGGTCAAATCCACAGAAACCAGTGTATGTCCCTGTGGTTTTCTATGATGGGTTTGCTTTGAATAGGCTTTAGCTGGGGAAACTCACAGGCTTTCTTCAGCCAAGAGTCTTCACTTTCATGGCCCTCAGAACACAAGCTTGCAAAACATGTTGTGCTTCTCACTTATTCGGAGCTCTTGCACATTCTTTCCCTATTTATAGTGTTTGCTTCATGGCAGGATCCAGCGGAAGTCCTGGTATAACCTTATGACACCCCTGACTTCAGAGTTTCTTAAGTGCCATCTTTGATCTCTCTTTAAATCTTATGAAAATACCCAACAAAATCAGTTTTTGTTAGATAAGGGTGAAAAATAAAATCCTGAACAATTTTTTGAAAATAATTTATGCATATGTAACTCCAAATGATTTAGTTTTTAAAACTACCATCAAAGTGTTTTTTTATGTTTGTTTTCTTCCCATTATACTTTTGAAACACAGTATCTAGTGGAGATAAAAGTACTGTAACGTTAATTAGAGTGCCATTACATTAAACATATGAAAATTAATGGTGTGATATGTCTTTTTAATTTTTTTTTCCTTTTTGCTTCAAGATAGAGATGGGAAACCAAATAGAAGTGGTTTATGTGGTGCTTGTGTTTTATGGAATGTTTTGACCACTGCATTTTCCCTGAATGAGATGATGGAGTTGGCAGGGAGAAGAGAGTGGGCTGAAAAAAATGTAGTCAATTTCACCTGGTTTATATTTTTTTGGAGATGTTGGGAATGGCTTGGAGTTAAATGTATTATGCCTTTAAACAAAGCAGGCAAAAACCCTGTGCAAAAGGACTTTTTTCTGAGAAGCAGGTGGTGTAAGAGCTGAGAGCTTCTGCGTGGAGCTGGTAGGTCACTGCCTGTGCTCTGCCCTGCTGAGGTGGGTGAGGGCAGTATGGCCAGGCTTGGAGTGCCACATCGAATCGCAGGTTCTGAAGCCAAGATCAGGTGCTGTTGTACTGATTCACAAGACTGCTTGAAAGTTCTTGTTTTCTGGGTCTGATCTTTAAAAGGTGGAGAGTATGAAAATTTTGGGATTTGGTTTGTCTCATCTGGCCATTTCTCATTAGAATCATCTTCCTTGGAAGAAACCAAGCAAATTGTCATCTTAATAATGCAAACCTAGATTTTGAGGACTAAATATGTTGGAAACAATGCAAGATCTGCATTTTATTTTTATGGTGAGGAGTGTGGGGGTTTTTAAAAATAATTTGTAAATTATTAGAAGTGATTATTAGAAGTTACTATTATAGACTCATTAGTAGTGTCTGTTGGACTTAAAAGCCACATGTAGAGTTTATCAGCTGTGCTATGTATGGAGCTCCTTTCAGAATAAAATGCTGCTCAGAGGATTGCTTGGCTCTGGCAGCTGTTGTGGTTGAGCCTGACTGGCCTGCCCTCGGATAGTGAGTGATTCACACAGCCGTGCTGCTGGCTTTGGTCCTGTGGGCACCTGTTCCTTCAGGAATGGGCAGAGACCAGCTCTGTAGAGGCCACTTAGCAGTTGTGATATCCACTGACAGTCAGTCATTCCTGGTATAGGTCTGAATCACTTCTAGGCTATGGTTGTGCTTCATCCTCGATTCAAGTTCCTTTTTTGAGAAGTTTTTCAAAACAACAAGCTTTTCCAAAATCAAACAAAAAATATACACAGTAATAAACCAATACCAAAGCCCAACAAATCTGCTTTGAAGTGATGTACTCCAAAGCTTAATTTGGGGCATGTTACCTATTATGCATTGGCATGTGATTCAACAACACCTCTGTTATGAACTACGGTGGCACTGAAATGAACATTACTGCTTGTGTTGTTCCTGCTGAGGTTGCAGTCACACCAAAAGATGGTGTGGAGATGATCAGATCTCTAGGGATGGATGCAGGATTCTGCCAGGGCTCTGAGATGCTAGTTGGAGATGGCAGACCATCTTGTGCAAGCAGCTCTTCTGGGATGGTCCACCAATGAATTAATGTGACCCTGGTATAAATATATCTTTTTTGTGTGTCTGCACAAAAAGGGAGGGGGTTGTGTTGACTTGTGTCACTGATCTGTTGAGAATCCAAGTTGTGTGTTTCTTTAGGTTGGCAAAAACTGATGGTCCTCTCAAATGCATCCATGAGGGGAGAGAGGTGTCTGATACACCTTTGCTCAGCCTGATACCTGATCTCCAGCTGTGGGCAGCTGGGAATGGATGCTGACAATTGGCTCAGTGGAGCTATTGACCACTGTTGATCAGTGGTGTTGGTGTCTGGCTCTGTTAATAGCTTGAATCATGAACCTGCCTTAGGTGGGGCTGTAACGTCTCATATGTTAAGCTGAAGAATTCTGGCCAGTGTACATACAGTAGGCAGAAACACAAGCAGAGACTGTTATTGTTACTCCGGATAGTTGTGCTGGATTTAGAAGAAACAGGAAAGAGAAGTACAGAATATTGAGTAATACACATCAAGGGACCTTGAAGCTATACCTGTGTCGCTGTCTTATAAAGATTTTTCTAATTCCACATTGAATGCTCTTGTTAAGCACCACTTGTTTCCAAAATTGTATCTAGATACGAGAAAGAAAATGAAGTTTTAGTGGTTACTTACTGGATATTATTGCTGTAATCTGTTCATCTCCCTCTGACATGGAAGTGAGTGTGAATTAGGAAAGATGAAGTGAGTTGTCTGGAGGTTGCAATAGAGTTTAACCCATTTTACTTTAGGACTTGGAACTTGCAAGATTTTTAGCCTTCAATATGCAGGATTTTAGGTAGTGATCTAAATGACAAGTTGTGTGTTACGCCCACATGGCAGTAGTAACATACCTGTCTCTTCTGCTGTGCAGCAATAGGCACTTCAGGGAGCTCACATTATAAAGTGGAGCTGAAGTAAGTGCCTGTGTGGTAGCAGCGTTTGCCAGACTGCACCTGGCTGAAGCAGGGGAATCCATTGCACCACCACGATCATTAATGCTGAGCATGCAGAGCTCTGGCTGAGGGAGAAGGTGCTCTCTGCCCAAATTGCTTAATGAATCCCAACAGTGGATTTGATTCAGTCTTTCTGCTTTAATATGTAAATTTTTGCATTGAAAGTTGTTTTAAAATAATATGGATCTTCAGCCTGTCAGGCAGCCAATGCCTGCTTGGGTGGGTGGTTCTGCCACCTCTTGGTAGCTCAAACTTGGAGACAGGTAGGGAGGCAGGGCAGAGGAAGGGCTCAGACTGTTGTTGGGAGCAGAGTGCAGATGTTATCACTTGTGTACAAATAAATTAAAGCATTACTTGTGCAGATGGAGCATGAATATAGCTTGCTTCTGCTGGGAGCTGAATGCAGAGCTTGTGGCTTGTTGGTAGAAATATTATTACTGTCAACAACACATATTGTCTTTACCTCTTCTTACACCCTCCTCCCCTCTGGTTTTCTTCTGCTTTTGATGACTGATGACTCTGCTCCAGTTGCTGTATTTTCCCCATTTGGCAGTGGCTATAGTAGTTATGTTTCTAATTGCTTTGCAAGTTCCTGTCAATTGACTTTAGTCCATACATACAAAACCTATTTTGCAAATCCAGCTTAAATGGGTTTAGGGTTTTTTTAATAGTGCGAACCATTTAAATGAAACCTAATTTCCTCCTGTCTTTCCCCATATCCTGTTGAGTTAGCTACATCTACAGCATGAGGTTTTGTACTGGTTTTCTGCTTTATTCCATCTGTGGGAGGACAAATGATACCTAATTTGGCATAAAGTGAGACAGGTGCTGACAGATTGTATCTTATATAAAATCTGCTGATATAAATTTAATTAAAAATTTTCTGGGAAAAAATATCCCTGGCAGAATAAGTTGGTATAATCAGCACTTAGCATGATAACCTTGAAGCGTAAAGATGAAACAAGCCTGAAACCCTACCCAACCAAACCCAGAACTACTACTTTGGTGAGTGTGAAGGTTAACCTGAGCAGGATAAATATTTTACAAAATCTCTTCTCTGTAGAGGGAAACAGATTTTTTAGCAAATGATAAATAAATATCTGTAAGAAATAATGGAAGGAAGTGGCTGGAGCACTTATACCTCCACAGGTAGATTTATGATTGCTAAAATAAAAAGATTTATTTCAACTTATGGGCACCTAATGAAATCCACATAAGACACTCTATAAAGTTATCCCCTTGACAACTGAGTATTATTTACACTTTCTAAGTACTGTTTTGCATCTGCCCAGATTCAAAGTACTTGCATCAGCTTATGTATCCTTCACTGGCTATGCGAATGCAAGGAGTTATCCTGAGTTATTGCTGCTTAGACCCACAGTGGCTTATTGCATGCTCATAATTCAGTCACACGTTTGAGCCCTGACCTGAGTTACACATAGTTACATAAATAATCTGATATACAGCCATGAGGAGAGGCCGGATTTCTTGACTCCTGACATTGTACTCTTATCATGAAGCTGTTCTGACTCTATTCAATCAGGTCCTGCCTCCTGAACCAGTGTCAAATTAACAGACTGCTTCAGGTAATGTTTTTGGCTGTGTTACAAAACATGTCCTGTGTATGAGGTGCTTCTATTGAAATTTTTTATTCTGTTTTGATGAAGGTGGATCAGGAACTACCCCTTTTTTATGTTGAAAATAATGTATTTCTTTGATGTGTGGATCTTTAGTGAAGAAGACATAGGTAGTTATTTTCACATCTGTGGATTTACAGTAATTTAATTGGTCTGTGTACTAAAAAGAATGTGGATGGAATAAATTGCAAGCTCAAAAGGACTATCTTTGAAAACGGTGGATTGTGCCATAAAAAATGGGTAGGCACGGAGAATGGGCAATTTGTCACGGAGCATCACAGCTGCCCAATAAGTGGTCTTGATTTTCCAAGGAGAGCACATTTGAAAGAGGGGATATGACTGCATTTTTGCATTTATGTGCTGCAGGACTCCTGTGGGTACACATTATTTATGCCTGTATGTAGCATTTCCAGTAGGTGGCTGTCACTTCACACTGAGTTAAATACTGTAAAATAACAGCTGTCACACCTCATGAGACCCACAGTCTATTCCAACAATATCATAAATCTGTTTTACTTGCTGTCCGTGAAGCCTAAGAACCACAGAAATGCTACCTGGCACAGCAGTACTCCTCTATGAAATAAGCAACAAGCCATCTTTAGTGCATTTTTTAAGGCATGCAATTCTTTTCCAGGCAAACAAATTAGGCTCAGAAAATATATTAGTCACTTAACACAGGCTTGTTTCTGTTGTACATGCCTAAAGGTTTTTCTCCATTTCAAGCCAATATGTACATGTGAGGTGATTCTGACCAGAAAATTGTTGATTTCTTGCTTGTTTTTTCATTTTAAAAAAATAAATTCTATGGCAAGCTGATCTTTCTGTAGAGACTGTGTTTCTTCGTCCTGAAACTGTTATAAATAGCTGCTGTAAGAGGGGAAGAAAGTCACCTCTGAAATTTTGTTGGATTAAAAATGTGAAAGAACAGCTATAAGGGCGATCTCTTTACACTTACTTATTGTATAAGTAAATTAGTAATATCAGTGATTATTGTTACTTCCAGTGAGGCTTGGATGATTAAACAATGAAGTGGCAAGAGGAGATTGAAGTAGCTGAATGTAAGGTGATGTTCATGGGGTAAAATGAAAATTAATGAACCTAGATTTGATGATCACTGTTAGCAAGACCTTGGAGTTGTAGGGCACAGGTCCAGGAAAACATCAGCTCTGGGTCTAGGAGAAATGAGCAAAGCAAACCATATTTTAGGAAGGACTAAATAATGAAGAGAACATAGTTATGCCACCATATGAATCCATGGTTTACCTAACCCTTGACTCTGGCCAGTTCTGATCCCCTGATCTTCAAGACACAATGTTAAAACTGGAAGGCATTTGGAAAATGGCCACAGGGATAATTAGATGAAAGAATTTGCATATGAGATTTGACTTGAGTAGATTATCTCTTTCTTCAGCATTGAGAAGTGGCTATGGGATAATGGACAGGCCTCGTCAGTGGTAATGAGGTCATGGATAGGGATTGACTGTTCATAGTCTTTTGGGTTACAAGGACCAGTCAGTTCCAGGAAAATAAGAAAGTAAGCAGTTCTTCATACACGAGATAGTAGACTTACAGAATTTGCAAAAAAAATAGGGTGATGACAAGTCTATGAGAAAGGTTCAAGTTGAAACTGTGCAAATCTTGGAAGAGTTTTCTGTTGGGGCTTAACAGGCATATAAATCTCTTCAAACTCAGGAATATCCTGAGCAGAAAATATTTGGACCTAAAAGGAGTAGAAGGGAACACCAGCAAATGTACTTACTCTGTGCTAACCCTCCAAGGGGTTTGCTAATGGAACAGTTGATGAAAGAGTATTAGACTTGAAGGACCTTTGGTTTGAGCTAGTGCAGCCATTCCAATGTTTTAAGACTCTTAAAATTCCATACTATTTAAATTTATTAATCATTTTGTTGGGTTTTTGTACTCACCTTCGAGCTTGTTAGTAAGCTGCCTTCTAGCAAGTGTAAATTTACAGGTGCATTCATGCTCAGCTTGATGTGATGTCCTCTGGCAGATACAGCTGTGTGTCTTCTGTCACTCAATTTTCTTTTAGTACTGTGTTTTTTCAGAACAAATTCTGACTACACTCTTAGAGTTATTCATTAATGTTGTTTAGTGGATGAAAGAACTTTAGTCTTGTTTTCTTTTTCACCCGTATTGGCAATTTCTTATGACCTAAGATACTGTGCCTGATCTTGTGACAGCTAGATTGTAAAATCAATTGATAGCTGCAAGTTGCACAATCTGAATTCTATAGATCATGATTAAAGAGAAAAAATTAAGGAATTAGATTGGGTTAAAAGAAAGGTAAATGTATTTGAATGAACAGTAGAGGAATTTGAGTTCTATTTTCATTACTTAATGGTGTTTTTTTGCAGTCTGCTAGAAACATGTATACTCAGGAGTATGGAAAAATGGAACACACACACAGAGACACATAATGCCTTGTGCTGCTGTGTGGTGGCTGTCAGGCCTCCCAGACACTGTGCACCACTGTGCTCCAGGTTGCTGTCTCTGATGCAGAACTGTAAGCACAGATACAGCCATGCATAGCTGTGAGATATGGGAGTGCTGTCAGATCAAAGAGGGTCCTGTCCCCCAGCCATCTGGAATTAGTGATTGTTTTGAAAGAGCAGCAGAGCAATGCTGAACTGAGTTCCCAGAGACACAGATATGTCCTAGTCTGGAAATACTGCAACGGGGGCAGAGAAATCCCAGCTCCCACCACAATAATGACCTGACAGCAAGGATTTCTGATAACGCAGTTTTTCCCCTCAAGTTTCATTTATCACAAGCTGCAATTGTAAGAAGTTAATCCTCCAGGCATAGGAGCAAAGTCAATGTTTACCCCCTCTGTAGCTAATGATATAGTAGAAAGGCTCAGCATATTTTTGCTTGGCAGAGAACAGGACAGTGACTACAGTAGGCACCTAGAAGACAGGAAGCAAACTTTGCCTTAGATATGCAGACAGGTCCAGGGGGAGGATTCTTTGGAAGTTCATTCAGGGTTGCTATTGCTTGCTCTTTACTGCCTATTTATGAGACCCTTACTCAAAGCTGTCATCTGGATTAGGGGAGGAAAAAAATCCCTCTGGAGGGGTTCTCTAGCAGGGGTTAGGAAGCTTTCTGAATCCCTGGAGTGACAGTCAACACAGCTGTCTGTGCTGAGGGTAAACATGGAAAAGCTTCAACTCCACTTAACCTTGAGCCTGGAGTTGTTTGCAGGGATGGGAAAAAGACATATCTGAGAAACAAAACTAGGCAAGGATCCAGTGATTTGTGGTCACTGCCAGTTTTCTGGGTACTCAGAACAAGACTGATATGATTTAAGCAAAGCCCTGCACTATAAGTAACTTTGGGAGTGTGGGAGTCTGGAAACCCTTCAATCAGAATGAAGAAATGGCTTGTTTTAGTTTAACAGATAGAGGAAGCTTTCCATGAAAATACTTCTATTGCCTAATTTTTCTTTCCTTGGACAAAGGGTGCATGAATAATTCCATGGACTAGAGGATTTAAATACAATGAGTGACTTATATGAGAGTTTGGGCAGTTCAGGGCCTTTTCCCTGGGGCATTGAAAATTGGCCAGTTACTTCCAAGTAAAGTATGGTGGAGAACTCTCAGGTCATTGCAGACTGATGGGACCAGGGGATTTGTGAGTCACAGGGTACAAGGCTGGGAACTGAGAAATCAGTTGAATGTCATAGACAGCCTCTGTCTCATCAACAAGTGTTCAACATTTATGAACAATCCCATTGTATAGAATTGCAGGTAGGTGATTACAAGTATCTCTTACAGTAAGTTTTTAGGAGAATGTGTCTGTTAAAGAAGGTGAAAAATGAAGGTGAGTGTGAAAAATGAAATGTGGTGAGAGGGGCTGGAGTCTGCTTCATGGCTCCCCTGAATATGCACTGTTCAGTATGCAGTCTGTGTTCTACATGCATCTGCTGATAGCTCTCATTAAGAGTTTAACCACCTCCTTGGCACCATACTTTAATCCTTGAATAGCAAGGATAGTAACTTTGTATGATTGTTTTGCAATATGCATCTTTTTTAGGCAATACAGTTCTTGTGGGATTCACCTAAACAGCAGTAGGGGCAGGAACCCCTGTGCAGAGGCAGATTGGGTCCAATAGCACTGTTGCTAGACTTGCAGAACTGCTCCTAAGCAGAGAAGACAACTCTCAGGTGCTCTCATCTGGCAGGTTAAGGAATCCTTCAGTGTCTTCTTCAATGAACCAGTGGAACCATCCAAGTCCAGCCTGAATGTTTTCCTTGACAATGTAGACAATGTAGATGGGAGCTGGTATTTGGGGGTGTACTCTTGACCAGGAAGAGATACAGAAAAGTCCCAGGGACTTGGAGAACATTTTTTCAAAAGGTCACATTTTTTCAAAGAACTGTATTATCTATTTTGAAGAAATCCATGTGAAATAAAAAGGGATATTCTTAATGATTGTTTAATCATTAGTTTTATAATAAACTAATGATTTTCTTGAGCGAGGTAGATTTCCTTCTGCAAAAATGAATATCTTTCCTTAGCACTTCAATAATGAAAGGAGAATTATCCTCAATACTTCCAGATTTGCACTTTGACCTAAAGAGAAATTAAAACTAGATTTTCAGCATATTTTCATACATAACTTGGTGTGCTAATAGTACCTTACCAGTCCTGTTCAGTTTAGAAGGGCCATCTGAATGAATGCTGTTATCTAGGAACTGATCCAAAACAAGGAGATGGTCCAAACACTCCTGAACTTTCTGGCAATGCTTGTTTCAAAACTTTCTGGAATCAAGAGTTTACCTGGCAGCTGAATCGAATAACAAATGAGCATTCAGCAGTGGCTCCCAAATATCTCAGGCACAGCTTTACTGACAACTCTTTTTATCAACTTCAGAGCTATCATACCTTCAAAAGAAAATGGGCCATACATGGGTTTAAAATGCTGAAAGGCAACATTGATTTCTTCCCAATCACATACTGCAGCTTCATAGACAAACAGCACATACAGTGAACCTGCACAGACTTCAATAGTGACCTCAGAACACAAAGAACCACAGCCTGAACTGTGCCAGCTCTGCCTTGAGGGTAGTCCAAGGAGATGGGTTAGAAATGGATTTGCACAGTTTTTCAGCTCTAGGTTTCTGGAGATCAGCCAGGCCTTGGCATACTTGAAAGCAATTAGGGAAAACAAAACAAAACAAAAAGCAGGTCAATGTAATATTGCTGAGAGCTTGGCACAGGCCATTTATTGTCTGAATTAACCTTTCACACCATTTTTTGATAAAGTTGGTGTTGTGCTGCTGAGACAACATTTTTGCTCTTCTTTGTGAGGAGAATCTGAGACTGAATGTTTCCTGAGGCCAGGCCAAAAACAAAGAGAAGGGAAACAAGAATGTATTCCTGGAGGCCAAGGTAAGAGTCAGGCTGGGGCATCCTGTCTTTGAAAGACTTAAAGCACAAGCTGCTACAGTGAGGAATAAACCTGGCATTCCTCTGGGTACTGCTGGCCAACTCTGCCTGCATTTTGTTCTTTTCTGTCCGTGGCAGCTAAAATCAATGTGGCATAAGAAAGGCAAAGAACCAGGAGCTTAACTAATTACAGAGTCTCTGCTGGCAAAGCCACATTAATTCTTCTAACCCTGCACTCTCTTTAGTGGTGCTCTTCTGCTGCGACACATGAAAAATGTGAACTGCCAGAAGCCTTTTTTTACATTAGCAAGGAGGAGGTTATTGATGTGGCTGTATTAAACAGGAGGTGGAAGGGGCGAGGGAGGTGAGTGAAGCTCTGCATTCTTGTCTCCAGAAATAGTTACAATGGCAGAAAAACATCAGCTTTCAAAGACAAAGCTGAAATCTGAAGGGGGAGAAAAATTAAAATCCACAGCATTTGCTGATGAGATTTTTATGATAAAAATACTAAGTTTTTTTTTTTTTTTTTTTTTTTTTTAATATATGGAATGTACATTTTTAGGGCTCATATAGGGTCTTTCAATGAAGTTTTCCAGTTTCTAGCTGGAAAATTTAAGATCAAGAAATCATGCATTTCGTGCTTTGCAAAAAGTCTGAAAAACTGGAGCTCCTGGAAAGCAGCATTTTAACATTTCACCACTGGATGGAGACAGCAGTCCAACTCTTGTGAGTAATTACTACCGGGACTGTAATGAAATGCCTTGCTATTAAGAGATTGAATAATTAGTGGACTGCAACTACAGTGGAACACCAGCTAGATTTATGGCAAAAAAACGTATTGAAGGCACATCCCCCAGATTTGAGCTTGACCTATTTTTATGGTGAGAAAAGACAAGATTTAGCTGAAAAAAATTAATTCCACTTCTCCCTCCACATAAAGCATCAATGACACAGACTAGCAAAGAACACAGGAAGATAAAACAAAGCTTTTTAGGATCCTTTCTATATTTCCCCAGGTCATTGTATATTTTTCCTGACAGGAGGATCCTTCAGCTTTGTGGGTCTGGTCTTGTGCTGCAGGTAGCAGCTGGGGTTAGTGCTGCAGGTAGCAGCTGGGGTTTCTCCAGCAGAGGTTGTCATGTTTGCAGTGGAGAGCCTTCTCTTACTTGAAAGCAGCAGAGAAAGTTGTAGGCACCATTTTGAAGGTTGGTAGGAAAATTTTCAGAGATCACTGCAGTTCAAGGGTGATAGCATAGATGGGGGACAGCCTGCCCTATCAGGGTTAGTTTCTCTCATCAAGTATGTTAATGCCTTAACACACATTTTCTTCCTTCTTTGTGTATGTGTGCATGTGCATGAAGTTCATGTTCATGAGAGAGGGAAGGAGGAAAGCCTGGATTTTAGCGCAGTCTTTTATTTAATCATACTGGGCTTCTCTGTTACCTATAACTTTTGATTTTTTTTAATGATTTAAAGACAAATAAATGAATTCAAAGATAATTAAATTCTTATAAATTTTCTGAAATTAGCCAGCCAGATAGGTTGGAGACTCTTGAAGTACCCAGACTAAAGGCTGAAAAGTGAATTCATATAGTAGAGAGTCTACTCTGGAGAGAGCTCTTATAAGTGCCCTTTCCCTGGGAGAAGCTTTAATCAGAACTTGCAATCAACCACAAGATAAGAATAACCATAGGCAACCAGACTTCATCAGTTAAATAAGCACTAGAACTTTGCCTTAAAAGCAACAGAAAAGTTGACCTATTCCATTACCATTTCTCCTCTGCCTCCAGGTCACAGAGTCTGTACAGAGTTTAAAAGCTGAGAATTTTCACAAATAAAAGCAGCATCAAAGCAAATAACATCCACTGAGACTGATTTTTCATGTGTCTGCTTGTTGTATTCAGGCGATGTTTTTTCCAGACAGCTGTGACATTGCATAGTGATTAGTGGGATGAAGCTCTAGAGGGAAGGGGCATGAAAAAGGGAGGCTGAACATAAAGGGTTGTGACAGGTCCTAATGTGTGCCTTTCACTTTTGTTCCCCAAATACAATATCTATTGGATCAATTATATGCTGATCTACATGAAAATGTCTTAATTTTTTTTTCCTGAAACTAAGGTTTCAAGTGTAAATCCTTTGCACACAGCCAAGACTGATGTAAATCTTCAAGAATAGATTCTTAAAGGTGTTTAGGTTTCCTATTCCTGGGTGAAAATCTCTGCCAACTTCACCATCCAGGATGTCTAGGGAGGTATCTGGTGCTGAGACAAGAAACCTGATCAGTATGATGAGCAGAGTTCTAAACCACTATGGAGAAATCCACAGTGTTTAGGCATGAGTGGGAGGTGACCTTCTGCAGGCAGGATATGTTTGCAGTGACAGAGGTTTGCAAGCACATGCCTAGTTATTTACTTATTCGTGCGCTTAGCTATTGATATGTACCCACCTCATCTGTTATTCATCTGGTATGCTGCTGTTTGCAGAAACTGGTGAATACAGAAAGGCTTGAGAACCACCTTTCCTTCACTATGTTGTGGGAGCACCCTCACTTGAAGGAGGCTTGGGATAGAGGGAGCCAGTCTCAGTTTTTCTGTCCACTTCTTGCTGTTTTTGAGGAAAAACCTGATGAGGGAACTGGTCAGGAAGGGGATATGCTGTTATACCGCCAGTCAGTGTGAAATTATGGGCTGTGACTTTGGTCAGTGGTAACAAAGTTTCAGAGGAGAAGCCCTCTGAGGAAAAAATATGTCAAAAAACTAACTCTGCTCTAGGTGCTTGATGTGGGAGCAGGAAAATGTACTTACTGGATGGAATTAAGAGGCTAGATTAAGACATGAGAAACAGAACAAGAGGCAGGCCAGGAACACCAGGAGCACCTGCTTATAGTGGTGATGAGTTTGAGTGTGCTGTAGATACATAGTAAAATTGTGTTCATGATTGGCAGAGGCAATACCAAAGCCAGGGCTCTAAGCAGTGAAGAGCAGCAAAACTCAGCTCCTTGTGATGGCAAGACATGACCTGCTAAATAGCATGGGACCTTGTGAGTGATTATCCATGATCATTAGAATGGATCTGAAAGTTCAACATGTGCTATGTTCCTAATCTCTCTCCCTGCTTCCTTTGTGATTGATTGATGGGTATGTGTGACCTGACTAATCTAACAGAGCCCTTTCTTTCTCTGCTTTGTGCAGCAAGTTGCAGTTCCATGGGCACCTCATAAAGTGCCACAGTGTGGTCAGATGTGCTGGGTTTGCTCTGCAGCCTTCCAGGTGACCATGGGAATAATGTCCTGGCATCTCTCTGTGAAGTGCTCCATCATTCCCCAAGTACCAAAGGCAGAGCTGAAAGTGCTCTGAGTTGTCTGCTGTTGGATATCCCTTCATGCCAGGCAAGCACCTCAAACCTTCCCTCTGACAGCTGATTTTGCAACTGCACAGAGCCAAGTAATGCTTGTGGCTAACTAATCCATGCACAGAAGAGCATGTACTTACATACAGGAATGATTTCTTTGCTGATGGATCTCCATGCTCTAATGCTGGTACAAGTGCCACAGTGCCACAGGAAGGTTTATGGAAGTTTCTGTCCTCATAAGGAAACTTCAGAGGCTGTGTCCATTAGATCATATTAATTGCCATTCACTGCTCTTTCTTCTGCTGTAGAACTGCAAGTAAATTCTTGAGGAGAAGGAGGAATTTGTTACTAGCATTTCTAACTCATACGGGATGAGTGGGATTACAAATCAATATCTGGTTCCTTCTCAGCTTCTTCTTCCTCCAGCCTGGCCCATTTCCATCAATCATGAAAAGCTTCCCACTCTCAGCAAATGGCCACTCCACATGATTAATCACTCAGGTCATAGCCATAAAGAGATCTGCCAGTCCCATAACTTCAAGACCATCTCAACCAGGCAGTGTGCCAGATTAATTAGGAAGCTTTCTATGGCTAATAGGAAAATCATTGATATTTGGTGCTGGGGAAAAAAAACCTGACAAACAAGCGAACAAATTTTCACACAGAAAGGTAACCACAGGTTTTCTGAGAGCCTGGGATGCATTCACATTTATGAACAGCTGAAATATCCTGTGTTTGCAGGCAGTACTGTATCATATGACTGTCAGATCAGTTACCAAATACCTTTTCTGTTCATATCCTCTATGGGACCTAGGTCACTTCTCTCTCAGTCATGAAAAGAGAGACAGGAACAACAGGAACACCCAATAATACTTAATAATATACTGCTTAAAGCATTGCCAAACAATAGGGTAGTTCCCACTGATGACATCCAGGGATTTTATACAAATAAATGCATTCTGGCTTTGTCTTACACTGGGTCTTTGTTTATTAACTGAATTGCCTCAGCAGTGATGAATGATGAGAATGTAAACCCTGCCATGTCAATTGTCCTGTGTGACATGCTAACAGCAGGACAAGGTTATTGAGAACCTTCATGACCCAGCTAATGGTGAATCTGAAAGCCCAAAGGGTAAGGGAACCATATGAATATCCTGAGAATCCAGTTTAATACACAAAGGAGTGAATATGTGGTTTTGTTTCAATTTGAATCAGCAATCTAGTTTTGATTCTAGTTTTAAACAAATCCTGAAGCTTACATAGCAAATTTTGGATTGACCTAGAACCTCCAAAGTAATTGTCTCTTGAATTTGCCCTAGATACTGGAGAGTCTTGAACTACCAAAGTGTTTTTCCTGAACCTCCTTTTTCTCTGACTTGGAAGATTTGCAAGAAAATATCATTCAATCATTTTGAAATTTTGTGTGAAAAGTTAAATAGGTTGACAGCAAATCCTGGGTGGGTTTTTTTTTGTAAGGAAGCAAATGGCAGTGTTAAAAGCATACTGCCCAAAGCATGGGTGGGATTGTCTTTTGTTTTCCCTTAGGGTGGTCAGTAGCCTCCCTTTAAAATAAAGAATTTAAACTGAAAATGAAGATAAATCTTGAACTGTACCTGGAGAATGGGTATAAAAAGAACCACGAAGAATATTGTAAAGTGTTCCAGTCTTGCTCAGAGCAAATCCCCATGATTTTATGAACCTATTAAATGTTTCATTAGCTAAATATGCCTCTACTCATATATAAAATGTTGAACCCATAGGGGATTTTCTCTGCTTTATCTAAAACTATGCCGCTGTCTTGTCTGACATAGGATTTGTACTCATGTCCTGTTTACTTGCTTTATGTTGTTCCATTTCACTGGTTGTCATTGCCTCCTGCTGTTGTGTGGACAATGCAAAAAGCCATCAGCATGTGTGTGAGTCAGGTGTGTGGGAACACAGTGTGGTTGTGAAGTGTCTAGCATTTTGATAATCCTGATCTTCTAAGAAGTATCTCTCTCCAGTGAAGATGGTTGTTGGGTGTTCCACAGAATACTGTGGGAAGAGGCAAAAGGAGTAAGGTGTTCTCAGCACACACAGTAAGCTCTGCAGCTGCCACAAGAAGAGATCAGGCTGAGCATGATGTTTTCTACCTTAAAGACCCTCTTTGTGTAGGGTTTCTGCTAACAGGAGATAATGACAGCTGTTCTCAGGGTAAACAGGGAAGAGTACTTCAGGAATGCAACAGCTGTGGAATGTTATTTTCTGATTAGTGCTCTTCAATAATCCAGAGAGATTTGTAGCAGTATTATGGTTTCTACTTGTCACTCAAAATTATGGCAGTATCATTGCAAAGGAGAAAAAGTTCCTGGTGTGTTAGCAACCTGTATTTCTGGTGCAGGAACAGAAATTAAACCATCAATCTCGCCAGTCATTCTGCCTTTGCACAGGCAAAACTCTTTGTATTCAAAGGGTCCCAGGATGATAAAATGAGACATAAAGATTTCCTTTGATGGTCATGCTCCTGAAGCCCATTCAGAAATGAGTCACTGGTTAAAAACTACCTTTGAGCAATTTTCAACTGCCATTCACAAAGTCAAGCACTCCACTCTGCTCATGTTCCAATTAGCCAAAGCCAGGTAGGTATTCTGAGGGAGCTACATACAGAGCATACAAATACAGGGAAAACTTCCTGATGTGTCATACAAAAAACAGAAGTAGAACGGAATAGTAGGGAATGTAGGGAATGCTGCTGCTTCTTATTTCATCCTGCTCTCTTTTGCACTGTTTTCCACATGTTATCATGTGAAATTAATTGCTAAATAATGACAGTAACACTCTTTAATTCAGTGATTTTTCTTTACAGAGTAGTAATTAAGATTCCACATTGTACGTGTTATTGCTAATTTTAATTTTAGTAATTAATTTTAATTTTAATAGCTACCTCATTGAGGATTGCAATGTAAGTGGTACCAATATATATCTGTGGTCTCTCTGATTTCAATTTAAAGGGCAAATAAACAAAATTTGCAAAACACTAGTTTTCCTATTGGCAGTATTGTGTTCCTGTTCCATCGTATACACTGTATGTCTTTGTAAATGTGTTTGAACAATATACATATATATGTGTTTGTGTGTGTACACATTCTGTCTTGCATATGTAGCAGCTTATTCTCAGTAGTCTTTAATGAGTCACAGACACACAGAATATAATAATCAGGCTTGGAAGAAACAATTACAGTTCTTTCCCTTTCATGCAGGAGGTTACAAACCTCAGTGCAGAATATGTGTACTCTTAACCTGATGCCTTAGAATATCAGAATGGTTTCCCATGTGAAAATCCTGCAGGAATATTTGCTTTTATCATTTTTGTGCAGGATCTAATAGTACAGATTGAAAGACCAGTCTGGAGAGGAAGTCACAGTTCAGCATGGTTTACTTTCCTTCATACTAATTATGTCTATTTTATTTTTGCCAAGGTGACATGATCAGTACCAGAGAAATGTTGGCTTTAGAGTAAGCCTGTCTCAAGGGGCAGCTGAAGTCATTCAATTGCATATCTCATCCTGAAAAGATGAAGTGAGACCTTAAGGGAGGAATTGCCACTCCTACCTGTAGGCCACAGAAACAGTTTCCATCACCACAGTTCTCCAGTGTGCATGATATTTGCCATGCAAAATTTTGAGTCTGCCAAAAGGGCAGGGACAAGGTGGATGTTTTCAGAAGGAAAAGGGAGAGCAATAGTGGGCTGTGCTATGAGACAGAGACTGTGCCTTGTGCCTTCCAGGGGAAAATGTTCCCAGATGCAGCTCAACAGGAGCATCTGCTAAAAGCAGAAGAAAGAGCCCAACTTGTCTGAGGCCTCTCAGCTCACAGGGACTTGAGAGAAGCTGACAGAAGCACAGAAGCAAATTGCATGAAGAAGCAAATAAGCAATATTCTGTCTCTGTATTGCCAGTGGAACTAAAGTCCATTTTTTTTTCTCCTGATACTGTGCTACTGCATACAATTATCAATTTCCACTCTAACAGTCAAATGATTTCTTTGCAAAATGAGTTACTTGTCAAGTCATTTGTATCCATTATTCATGTATGCATTGATATTTTCCATTAATTTATTCTAAAAAAATTGTCTGAGAAGCTAGTATTACTGAGTATAATATTGAAACAGTGTTTTGACTAATTTAATATTTACATAGGGAAAATTTTTGAAGGTTTCAAGATGCCCATATAAAAGTCATATTATATGTTGTATTATAAACTTAGACAAAGGCAAGCTATTATATATGATAGTTACCATGATAGAGAGATAGACAGCTTACCATGAATAGAGACTATTTTTGACAAGTCTGAAAAGCACTGTTAAGAACAACATTTGAAATTACACAGATTGAATTCTACATGAGCCAACTCCTGTGCTCCAAGCACTGAAACAAGAATTCACAGATCAAAATCTGATGAATCGGAGAACATAACCTCACTGATATCATTGCATCTATAAAATATGGTCTGTAATTAGAAGAGATTTATGCTGTGGGCATGCTGTTGTCAGGAAATATACAATTGTCCTTATTCTGAAGTTACGGCAATTTTAATTTTTATTTTAAGTGTATTGACTGACTTAGAATTGTCAGTCTGTGAAATATGCATCAGTAGACAAATGGTATACACTGAACATCATCTGCAGTAAGACAACTGCTCCCATCTGTATCCTTTCAAAACTAAACTGCAGGGGTTGTGGTAGCATATCTGTAGATTTTGATGTATTTGGTCTTTTTTATCTATCTGGGACTGTGTAGCAGGGTTCCCAGACATATTTGCCTAAAAGTAAGAATTGAGACAGAAGACTTTATTTGAAGAAGACTGTGGAACTACAAATTGCAAATTGCATTCACTGCTGAAGACCTGCAACCCTCCTGGTGTTTTAAAAAACCTGAATTCCATCATGATTCACTTTCAGCTTTATGTCTCACATTACCTTTTATTCTCTTTGGTGTTTAAGAACACAAGCTGCCTAATTAAGTGTCACTTTCTATTGCAGTCAAGTTTTGAATTTCTTGCCTTTGAAAGGACACCAAGAAGAAGTTATTTTCCCACCTTTCCAGGAGACAGCAATTTTGTTCAACAGCTCTCTAGTGGCTGAATAAGTGATCTAACATTAAAAAGAAAAATTACCACTGGTGAACATAACCAGAACTTTGAAACATCTTGGGGTTTAGTTTGTTCTTTTTTTCATGTTACTTTTCATTTCATTGAACAACATTTGCGATGCCTATTTTTAAACATCAAACACTGATTTCTGGCCCAAGTTTGTAATTCTTTTTCAAGTGATCCTTCCTTCCTTCCTTCCTTCCTTCCTTCCTTCCTTCCTTCCTTCCTTCCTTCCTTCCTTCCTTCCTTCCTCCCTCCCTCCCTCCCTCCCTCCCTCCCTCCCTCCCTCCCTCCCTTCCTTCCTTCCTTCCTTCCTTCCTTCCTTCCTCCCTCCCTCCCTCCCTCCCTCCCTCCCTCCCTTCCCCCCTTCCCCCCTTCTCCCCTTCTCCCCTTCTCCCCTTCTCCCCTTCTCCTTTTCCTCATCTCCTTTTTTTCTTTTCTCTTATTTTTTATTTTCCTTTTTTTTTCCTTTTGTTTTTTTTCCTTTTTCCCCTGTGTATGTGCAGAAATTCTAATAGAACAAGAAGCATCAATACCACAGAGTTCTAATAAAAATGAACCTGTCTTTGGTCAGGTTAAACTGTTGAAAAATCAGCCTTATATATCTTTAAGTAAAGAGACAGACTATGATTGCCTTCTTGGTCTTGAAACTAGTTGTATTGGGTAAGATTCTGCTAGACTGGGGTTAGATCTATGATCAGTTAATGGATGATTTCACAGGCTGACAGAATCACTGAGACTGGAGGAAGACACCTCTTGGAGATCACCTAGTCCAACAACCTGCTCAGTTCAGAGGCAGTTAGGGCAGGTTTCTCAGGGACATGTTTTGGTTGGGTTTTGAGTAGATCCAGCAAGGGAGGGTGCACCACCTGTCCAGGCTACCTCCCAGGAGAAGTTTCTTTTTATATTTATATGGAATTTCCTCTATTTCCCTTTGTGTCTGTCCATTGTCTCTCATCCTGTCACTGGGCACCAGGGTCAAGATCCCGGGCTCCATCTTCTTTGCTGTCCCTATCAGGTATTTATACAGATGGAGAGGATCTCCCCGAGCCTTCTCCAGGATGAACAGTCCCAGCTGTGTCAGCCTCTCACCTGCTGTAAATCTTTTGTCATCTCCTTGGCCCTTTGCTAGACTCACTCCAGTAGCTCCATGTCTGTCTTGCAGTAGGGAGCCCAGAATTGGGTCCAACAAAGGGACCCTTCTCAACAAAGGGGAAGGATGGCTGCCTTCAGTCTGCTGGCAATGCTTCTTCTAATGCAGCCTCAGATGCTGCTGGCCCTCTTCTGCTGCAAGGGTGCACTGCTGGCTGATGTTCAATTTTGTGCCTGCCAGGACTTCCGGGTCCTTTTCTGTAAAGCTGATTTTCAGCTGGTTGATCTCCAGTCTGTAATATTGCCTGGGTTTTTTTCTTCCCAGGTACAGGATTTTGCACTTCCCTTTGTTGAACTTCATGGGAGTCCTGTTTGCTCACTTCAAAGGAGATGTTCAACCCTCTCTCTGCTTTCAAATAATCATCAAGGAAAAGAACCCTCAAACACTCAAATGAAAATGTGTTGTTTCTGACAAAGGAGGATTAAAAAGTAAACAGGGAAATGCAACCCATCTCTTTAGATATAATAGGATTTACCACATGTACTTTCATTCCAAGTGTTAAACTTTATTGAAATAAATCCCATTATACTTAATACTGTACAGATTAAAGAGTCTTCTAAAAGTGACTGATCAGTATTAAAAAGCACAATTTTAATACCTTATGTGTCTATGCTGAATCTGAAAATTGAATAAACAATAAGCATTTTTAAAAGGATTTTTCTGTGATCAGCACTCAGTGTCTATTGAAAAGAATACCCTTTTTTTCAGTGGAAGGGAAGTGGAAAAAGAGGTTACTATCTACATTATTTTAAGACCCTGGAAAGAAGGCTGAATAAATAAACCCTGTGGAGAATCAACTAAGAAGATTATTTTGCTGTATGAAAATCTGGGTTATTATAATTTGCACAGTGTCTTAAGACAAATAACTAGAAGAGCAGTATAAAGCTGCTAGGTTGAATCACAGGAGATCTCTTATTAAATATGTTTGGAATCAGTGTGAAGGACATGCAAGAAAAAGTAGCTTGAATGTGTATTTTTTGTGTAATAAGAATAGGCAATGCAGCCTATGTAATACTACTGTAATAATTATTACTGACTTGCACTTGTCTTAGTAGCACCTCTACAACTCCAGTGGCTTAAATAGCAATTTAGATATCATTTCAGAAATATCAAACCCTTCAGCTTTTTGATTAGCTTTTTCAATCTAACATAACTCTCTTTTCTTGTTACGCCTTATAAGGCTGTAAGTCTTGGGGCTTTTCTGTGTACTGATCCAGCCTCACTGA
Source organism: Anomalospiza imberbis (assembly GCF_031753505.1). NCBI lineage: Eukaryota > Metazoa > Chordata > Aves > Passeriformes > Viduidae > Anomalospiza > Anomalospiza imberbis. The sequence goes on along the minus strand of NC_089685.1, from coordinate 27,447,858 downwards.
AGAGGACTGATAGCAGAATCTGTCCCCAGGCATTTTGTACATTTAGTTGCTGTGTTTAATTTGTAACTACTACTTACAGAATTTACCTTGGTGTAATGCTGTTTTACATCAAGAGAAAAGTGAAAATCTTGCCACTAAAATCTACAGAGAAAATATGCAGAGGATGCTTTATCAGGAACCACTGCTTGTCAAAAAATAAACAAAAAGAAGTGAATTGGAATTATGTCAGTGTCTTACCCTGCAACATCATCTTTTATTCAGTCACCAGTAGACACTAAAGAGATTGCAAGCTAAAAAGCATATGTCTTAAGGTGCTTTTGTTTGACTGCTTGGAAATTGAATACAAAGAAGGCAATAATGACCTAGGATGAGAACGTGAACTGGTTTAAATTGATTAAGCACTGTGAAAGTCAGTAAGAACTATAAAAACCTGAAAATAAACACCATGAACATCATCCCCTCCGTCTCCCCCCAAGTCTTTCAGAAGTGTGGCTTTCTGTTCAGGAAACTGATTTTAACATTCTGTGTGATTGTGGTGTTAAGGTAGACATGCAGACACTCATTTTGCATAAGCAAAATTCTCTGTATTTTCTGTGGCTCTTTTTTTTTTTTCCTCATAATAAGTAATAAAAAGCGTATTGAGCTGACATATGTTTAAAATGTATAATAACTGCCACCCTCCATTTTAAATGTAATTTTTTTTTGTGAATTTACAGTGGAGTTTTCTCATTCAGGGACATTTAGGGGGCTAAAAGATTCCAATGATTACATAGTGTACAATGACATCCAGGCAAGGGCAATGCAAAAATTTAATAAAAATGGAGAAGCTAAAATATTGAAAAACTAAACAGAAGGCTTTATTCATGCATGTGCTAAATAGTACATCTCTAGGAAAAGCAGGCATAGAAACCTCAGCACATAATTAAAATTATTACCTGATTGGCATAGCAGAGGTTTTAGGGAATAGCTTACATGACTGCAATATTGATATTCCAGGGTAGAGCTGGCTCAAGAAGTTTGGGTTGATAAAAGGAGGAAAATATATTGCTTTATAATTATGAACATATAGACAGAGGAGACAGAGACATAAACGAACACCAGTGAAAGTCTGCTAACAATGGAAAGAGCAGAGAATTGAACAACAGTCTTTGCAAGGGTCAGCTGTGATGATAATTTTAAAGAGCAGCTGGTCCTGTTTTTTCTAAAACTTAATTTTCTTCAAAAAGTAAAGGTTGCACATCTCTTGATGAAGGAGGCTGGATATGCAGGTTGCTTCTTCTCTGCTAGGCAGCAAAGTCTTCTAGAAAGGGTGAGAGCCCAAATTTATTTTGAATTGCACAGCTTTGAGATGGTTTGGAAAACTTGAAGTATCTTTTTTCCTTGGAGTATCTTTTTTCCTTCTTTTCAGACACAGGAACTTCTTGTCCTGTGCATGTTCTTGCAATGCTATCAGGTGATGTACATCAGCAGTGAGGCTGTCCTGGGCACCAGGAGCACTGCCAAACAGTAGCTAAAAAGGTACTCCCAGCTGACTCCTGAGATCAAATGCTGCAGGAGCATTAGCAACTATCAGTCTGCTAAGCTGTAGTTTTAACCAAACCATTTGAAAAGCTTCTGCAGCATGCTGAAAGCAATTTCTTGACACTGCACTGAACTTGAAAGAAAGTAATTAAAACTAGTTATTCTTATTATGAATAACAGACAAAAATGAAACGGAAATTTAAAGATGAAAGGCATGCTTAGTTGAAAAGAAAGGAGAAAGGATTAAAAATTAAAGACAATAGACAGACTTTAAAAAGCCAGGTCATAATCTTTCTGCAGAAGGATGGTCAAGGGAAAAGATTTCAGGAGAGTTAGCAGCCTTAGAAAAGAAAGAAATGTGTGCAATATCTGTGCAAAGGAAGGATCAGAAAAAAAACTTCACTAAACATGAATACTTGCCAGGCCTGAACAAAATGTTGAACTGACAGTCTGGTATTGGGGATGACAAGGTCTGTGTGCACAGTGCCAGGAATGCAAGAACTGAGATAAAAGTAGAGGGGTCTAAACTGGAACAGGAATACATTTTATGAGTACACTGATAGTAAGGAGCAGACCAAGCAATAATTAACACCACCCTCCCTGCAAACAGCTAATTGCAGATCATACTAAAAAGGTGGAAAAAATTTGATATTCAGCCCTGTACTGGCCATCACATTGAGTGTTCATTGATCAGATGGTTAATAACACTGGCAACAGTGACAGAAAGTCCAGAGCAACAGACTGGTGAAAAAATATGTTTGAATATTTGGATAGTTTAGTGTCTACACACTGAATGGCCTGGAAACTTCTTCAAGAGTTTTTACAGAACAAACAGAAAAAATGTCAGTGCCATTAACTATTATTCCGTAAACTTATTCAGAAATGATGGCATTCCAGAAAGGGAAAATGTATTACCTGTCCTTAGACATAGTAAAAAAAAAAAAAAGAGAGAGGAAATTACAGACCACTCAGCTCAGCTCTGAGTCTATAAAGTTTACATAAGAAATAATCAAAAAGCTTGGAAAATAGCTAAATGACAAATAATAGTCAGAATAGATTTGAAAAAAAAAAGTCATATCAACTAAATTTTTTTATGAATAATAGCAGGTTTTTCAGATAGAAGAAAAACCCAACTGACTTTAGTAAGTGTCATGGTTTGACACTGGCGCGATGTCAGCGCCCCCATGAAAATATACTTTTCTAAATAATTGCTGTGAGATGTGATCAGGAACAGAGCAGAGCAGGCCCATCTTAGTAACAAAGGAAAGAACTTTATTAAACTACTACTACTAGAAAAACTACAAACACTAAATCCTGGATGAAGACTTTCTAAAACACCCCTCCTCCTCCCACCCAATTTCTAAACAAACTTAACAATGAGACACCACCCAGGATCCTGATCAAGTTGCCACCCTTCAAATATTCAAATACTCAGTCTTTCAAGGGAGACAGGAGTCTCTCCTGTGCCACAGACTCCCCAGGAAACACAATTGCCACCCTTGTGTCTCCATGTCACACATGGCAACCACCCGGAGAAAATCTGCCATGGTGACACTCTCCTTTCCATGTCACAGTGCTCTCACCACCGTGCATGGACAGACTGCTCACAGGGCTCTTTTAAGGATGCTTTGCCATGGACCAAAAGAGACAACAGTTCAGTTTCTCATTTTGGGACTACAGTCCCCCCCATTTTCCCCTGGGGCTGAGGGTCCAAGAACAGAGGTCTTCTTCTTCTCTTCTTCTTCCTTGAAGATAGAGGGCTTCTCCACACCTTCTCTCTACTCCTCTGCTGGTAATCACTGAAACAGGTCTCCTGGCACACCAACGCACCACTCTAATTGCAGCTTCTGTCAGGAGAATTTGGTTCAGTCTATGGCTAACAAGAGAAGTCCAGCCACAAGCCACTCTATCATCTCCTTCCAACTTGAGAATTTCTTCTTCCATCATCTCGGATCCCAGACTGTCTCTCTTCTACTTCAAATCAAGGAAGAGTAATATTTTACAAAGCCTTCATTTCTCAGGAAAGGGTTAAAAGCTCAGACTCCCTGGATGGCTGAAATCTCTGCCCAGCAGCCGATTCCCAAGGCCAAGGCTGGGCGCCTTCCCCTCCCCCCTTCTCCTCCGCGCCGGCAAAGTTACAGGTGCCGTCTGGACTCTCTGTCTCTTCCCTCTGGGGGGGGGGAATGACAAAGACATCTCCGCTTCTCTCCACCCTTCCGTCCACAGGAGCTGGCTCAGTTCCAGTCCTTCTACCCCTCGGCTCACCTCGACCAGGCCTCATGGCTCCCCCTCCCCCACCCAGCACCATGGCTGGGCAGGGGAGGTCTGCACAGCACCCTGACCGGAACCAAAGAGACCGAGCTCTTGGGAGTTCTTGCTTTTAACCCTCTGTGTTCTCAGAGGCGTATCCCTATCTTCAGTGGTCACTTCAGGTGCCAATATCCAAACTTGACCACTGATTGGTTTGACCCAACTTCCTGGAAAAAAAAAATAAAATCACTTCCATGTCAAACCACGACACTCAGCTGGTTTGTTCTCTGTCATATTTTGTTTTCCTAAAAAACCTAGGCAAAACGACCTTCATGGAATTACTGTGACATGAAAAAAGGGACTGGGGAGCGGTTCTCACAAAATGCATTCAAAAGTTCCAGGTCAAAGTGAGAAAATACTTCAAATTGTGTTCTTAATACATTTTTCAGTGTCAGTCACTCCTTGCATCAAAGATTTTATGAAAGAGCTTATTTATTTCATCTGGGGATAGTAAAATGGAAGCAGTTAGAAGAACTAGGGTGGACAGTATTTAGAATTCAGAATAACTGGCAAAAAGATACATAGTCTGAAAAATACCAGACTTATGACTTGATGCAGATAAATGTAATAAGGCTAGGACAGGGCTATAAGAACACAAAATGTGACCTGTGAGGGAAGAGTGGAGAAGGCAGAGAATACATGGCAACATGATAACACTCCCCAGATGTGAAAAGGAAACAAGAATGAATGGTCTCCATGTATATTAGTATGAAGAAGAAATGTGGTGGTTTTTAAATGGTAGGAAGGCTGTCTCTGGATGCACATCAGGGTAAAATACGTCTAGTTAGCCTTCTTAATCTGTGGTCATCTGAACTAAGAGGATGTTGGATGCTGCAAGCTTTCTCTGCAAACATGAGTTAGAAACACTGAGTGTGGTTACCTTGCCTTGACATGCGCTAGACACCCCCTGGGGGTATCTTTCACATCTGTTTTGCATTAGAGAAAAATCATTAACTACTACCAAACTGAAATTTCATTTTATTGGAGGACCAATAAAATTTATTTATAAGTGAGGTAAGCATTCAATTTGTTTAAAAAATGTGAATCATTCTTCTCTGCATCTTTTCTTCCATAGCTTTTACTAACACAATGATATTACCTGTAGGAAATGAAAAAGAGCAAAATAACACCTGAGAGGTGTTTAAAATATCTCCAAAAATATTTAAATAATTACCATGTATTGATATTAGCCACTTGACCCAGGAAAACAAGTGCTGTAGGTTGTTGTACTGAGAGTGGGGGGAACTGTTTTTGGTGGTGTTAAGTTCCAGTATCACCATGTGACCACTAAACTTCTCTGTTGGGGTGGCACGTTTACTCCTCTGAGATCTAAAGCTAGTTGATGGAGAAATGTATAGATTGACTTGGTACTGGCAGATGCTTTGCTCAGCTGGTGAGAGTATGGAGCAAGCATGTGAAGGGTGAAAGACACGAGGGACTGTGCTTTGCCTCCAGGGGCATGAGCCCAGTGCCAGAGATCTGTCTTGTTTAATTTTGACTATACCACTGCTTGGGGCTTATGGGCTCACGGGTATGGCAAGGGACAGACTGCAGCCACTGTGCTGTGGGGTCGAGAGCACCACAGAAGCTGTGCTTGAGGATAAGTCAGGGGATAGATAGCTGGGGGCTGGCAGCACTGCTGAGCAGGTTGGAGAACATGGTGTTGGTGAGAATGATGTAGGGAGAAATTTAGAGTATAGAAGATAGGCTGTACGACCCAAGCTTGTCTTTTCTGATGTAAAATACCAAGAAGCAACAAAAACAACCAGCCAGCAAAACTTTGTTATTACTGTTTGTGATCTGTGTAGATAATTTTGACTGACAGTCTGTTCCTCCTGAATATACTGAACTCTCAGCAGAATTCACTTGCTCCAGGTATATCAGGTAGCAGAATGTGCTGAAAATAATGTTGTAGTAGGAAAAAGAAAATCAAAATATGACATCTCTGGTTTGCTTTAGATCACTAAATTAAGCTTTTTCTTTCAGAGCTAAATTTTCTCAATGTAAAGTATGAAAAGACCCTTTCAGAGGATTATTTTAAAAAAAGTACAAACAAATTTTGTTTACCATGGAACTAATTTACACATTACCTATAATTCTAAGAATCATAGCACTGTGGATAATAGATATGTTTTTATGTTTTGGTGGCTGCATTGGAATACAATGAATATTGTAATCTCTGGAGTCAAACTGCTCTTATTTCCACTAATGCCATAATACGGTAACTTCTGTTAAGTAAATGTCTGTACAAAAATATTATACTTTTTGTTTTTCTTTACAGGATTTTTTGTTGTTTAAAGAGCAAATAGTTTCATAAAGAAATATGCTTCTCTCTGCTAGTGACTAGGATAAAGGACTTAAATGAGACTAAGAGAACATGAGGTAAAATGCAGTAGTGGCAGCCATGTGTCAGCAATCACAAAAGAATGATTTAGTTATTCTGTTCCTTTGGATCTTTTGATTCTTGTTATTTAGACATGCTTTACTACATTTAGCTGCCATTGAAAATAGTAGGGTTCTGTGATGAGTTTTTATGATAAACATCCTTTAAACATCTTGAATGTCTGCGTCAGAACACCTGAACATTTGCTGCAGATGATGAAATAAAATTAACTCAAATTCCATTTCATTTCCTGGCTTCCAGGCTGTCCTGTCCAACTCAACAGCTTTGCCAGAACCAAGGCTTAGAAAAAAATCAGAGCAGCTGAATGTATTTCAGACCTCTGTTATTTGTCACACTGCTCATATTCTGGTTTTCTGCTCATTTATTTGGTTTCAAAGACCTGCAATCTCACTGTTTTTTTTTATTTTTTGGTACAAACTTAAAAACATGGATAAAATCGTGTCTTAAACATTCTGAATGAAAGCAAACATCACAAACATTTTGTTTGCTGATGTTGTCTGATCTAGCCAGCTGCATTAAGAGGTTTTGGAGGGCTAAACATCATAAGTGGCCAGCAGGCAGAAGAGAAAATTAAAGCTCTGCTTGAGGTCTCTTGCTATTGTGTCAAGGATGAAATGAAGTGCCTATCAAGCTGAAGAGAGAGTCAGAAGGCTGGGGCTTACAGGCTCTGGGGCTGCAGGGTACGCACATGTCCCCGCGCAGCAGGAGGAAAGCGAGCAGTGCTGTGGTGGCTGTGCAAGCCTTCATCTTTCTGGCGTTACCTTACACAAGGGCACTCTGGAAAGGCAGCTGAAGACAAGCCAGCTGCAGGCAGTAGGGTTGGCTGGTCACCAAGCACAGACTTGTTTCTGTCAGCCCTGACTGCAGAGTCATGTCTGATATTGTGTTAGTTAACATATCCCCTCAAGCCTTGTTCTCCCACAGCTCATTAGGCACTCTCAAGCTTTTAGTATTGACTGAGATTCATGCATCCGTGGTCTGTAACGTGCCTTTTTTTTTAGGTCAGCTTGTAAAAGGACTTCATGTCATTTCACTGGCTTGTGCAGATATCTTAAAATTACCGTAGTACACAGCTTATACATCTGTCACAACTTCACTTTTTTTTTTTTTTTAAGACTGTATTTAATTTTAAAAAGGCACCAATTTTTCCATAAAATGGTCAGGATAGAAAATTTTCCACTGTGCAACAGGGAAGAAAAAAATAGATACTGAATTATTTGACAGATTGTTTCATGATAACAGCCTAATATCAAGTCAATATAAGGTGAAATAATTACAAGTATCCAGCCTGGAAGGAATTAAATCCCTGCAGAGCTCATTTGCATCTGGACATTATGGCTTCAGAAAGCATTTTTTGATCACAAATACCCCTCCTTTTGCTTTTGTTCAAGAAAAAGTCTATGAATCCTGTTTTAATCCTGCAGTAGCTTTAAAATTATGGAAGTCAGTAAGTCCTCACTGTGTTACTTTCTAGTTGGTATGGTAGAGGCCAATTTCTTTGCTTATTTGGAAAAATTAGATGAACATCTGGGCACACTTCATGTCTGAAAGAAAAGTAGAAGATTTCAAAATCAAACACAATTTTAGAACACATTTGGAATTCAGTTAGCCTGCATAGTAGGTAGACACAGGAAAAGAAAAGGAAAGAAAAGGAAAAAGGAGAAACGTGATATTTACATCTTTGAAAGAGAGAAAATTATCAGGTGATGGGTCATATTATGTGTGGTCCAAATGCTAGCTCTGCTGAGCCCATGTTTTCTGTTTCCAGTAAAATTATGATATTTAGCTCTTATGCTCATTTTTTGCAGGTATTTTGTGGGTTTTCTCTAAGATACAAAGCTGAGGATTAGAGAGAGGATGATTATTCTGTGAAAAATATTCATTCATTGTCAACTACCTCATCCTTTATAGATTGTCTGGATGAGTCCATTCTGCTGTGAGGTGTTTGCTTAGTTTCCCTGACATAATTACCTTGAGAGCATCTGATGTGCTAGCTGAAGAATATAGCATGCCTGAATGTGCAAGAACAAGTCTGGCAGGATATTTAGGGTAATACTTTGGGTTTGCTGATGGATATCAGAATCCAGGCCCATGCATATGTCAGTTTTATGTCTGTCATCAAGCAGCCTTTGCCAGCAATGGGCAGGCCTTACACACTGTATCAGGGGTAGGAGCCTTCCTGTGCAAAGGGAGCCATTGGACTGCATTTGCTCATTGAGAGCTGCAGGGCTGAAGTTTGCCCCTTGTGGTTTAATAGTATGGAATTTCATCAGGATGCCTGGGGACAGACAGGGGTCTTTGTGCCTGCCTTTGCAGACAGGATGTGCAGGACTCTCTTCTGAGCATGGATCAATTCTTCTCCAGGAAACTCAGTGTCAATCAATGTCAAGTGAAATAGGACCAGGCTGTAGTCCATGATTGCCCTGCTGTATTGATCTGTCTCTTTTCCCCGAAAGGATAATCAAGGAGAACCATAAAGAGGTCAGGTGGCACTGGCAAAATGTGACAACCTCAGTGAGAGAGCAGGACCCACCTGTAACTCCAAGGCATATTTATACTTAATATTAATAAACAATGATCCATCAGTAGGTGGAACTACAGCCAATAACAGCTCTGCTGTTTGGGCTAATTATTTCAAGGTGATGCATCATTGACCACACTGGGCAGTTTTTATTTGGAGTACATTTTGGCTAGATTTAGATATTAGTTGTCACAAGGATGTGAGGAAATAGAAACAAAGATTGTGGGGATTAAGTTTACATTTATCATAGACCTAGGCTCCTGAAGAGGTTTTTGGCACCTGTTAAGTCACTTGATCTCTGAGAACTGGGGGTGCCCTCAGAGTGCTCTGTTTACATGCACATATAGGACCCATGGGATGCCTTGGCCATATCAAGAGTTCTGAGGCCCCTTGACTGCTTCAGACATCAAACCTTGCCTGCTCTTGTCCACTATCCCAAATTAGTGCCAATAATCTCTTAGATACTCTTTTCCTAGGGTACTGCTGTGGGAGGATATATAGAGGAGAAGAGGGTTTAAAGATGTGGCACTGTGAAATATGAATGACCACCTTTCCCCACTGCTCATATAGCAGCTCCCTCTTCCTCTGCAAGGCAAAGTAAAGCATGCTGTGAAACATCTGCCCCTATCAGCTTGGCACTTTAGTGTCTGAATGGAGCATCAGAATGTCTGAATAAGTATCAGGCCCCATGGATATGTCACTAGTTGACTTGGGTGTTGATTCATAATTTTATGTAGGTAGATCAGTTTGAATCTGTTATGTACTGAGAGTATCAGACACCACACACCTCATTCTGGCAATTGATCCCGATCATTACTGTCTAGGATTTTCCTTCTCTCATTCACAGAGACCACAAAGAAAAGGCCCTCAAAGGACTCTTGAGCCCTCTCTGGCTCTTTCTCAGACATGTGCATGCAAAATACAGTGAACACCTAATCTGTCATAGCTGGACTCTTTCTATGGACTGAAATTTGTACAGGCAGAAGGGATGTGTCCCCAGAGCCCTTCCTTGTGGAGTTTCATACCATGATCAATTTGCTTCTTCCTTCAAGGGAGAAATTCCCTTGAAAATCCAGAAGAGCAAAAACTTCTGTTTTGCTCTAGTGTGGCATCTCCAGTGACTGGGAGCCTGAGCTGTCCTGGAACTGATGGAGCTGGGTGTGTGATCTCTTGAAGAAGGAGTAAATAGACAAAAAAGGGATCTGGAGTTGAAGAAAATGTGTGACAGAACCAGCTAAAAGGATGTCTTCCACTCATACATTGAATTCCACTCCTTGTGTTAATAGTTTTTCCAAAGGTGTGTGGACTCTAGGGAAGTGTGAACCCTAGGGATGCTTAAGCAGAAATAGGACCTGGAATACCATGAGAGAACTAGGCTGTCAAGCATGTTTGCATTGAAACTTCAGGACAAGCTGGGGTCCCTCCCTGTCTCTAAGCACAGTTGAGCTATTTCTGATTTCACATTTGCCTACTGCATTGACTCAGCTGGGATGTGATTCATGAGAAAGGACTGGAAATGGGCTGATGAAGCTGGTAATACTCTATGGGGCTGCAAGACACTGGGGCAGTTATGGATTCAGCTGTTGAAGGGCTGAGCTGACCATGCTTCAGGAAGAGAAATTAGCAAACAGATTAAGAAGCCTTTTCAGAGTGAAGCTATTGGCCTGTGCCCATCTGCCTCACTAGCTCAAACTGCTTATGAGCTTAAACTCTTTTTCACGTGGCATGAATAAGGGTACAAGCTGCATGGATATCCTAGCCTTGGCTTTTGATCTCCAGTAGTGCAGTAAAGGTCCCATGTGGGATTATTTGTGGAATATACATGAAAAAATTAAAAGCATTATGGATGGGGTAGACATTGATTTTGCTCAGTTCAGAGCAGCAGTGAACTCTGACTTCTGACACTTCCACATGGACATGAGAGAATACTGTAGGATGACATTGTTCTGCGACAGAGGAGATGGCACTTTATAGACTTGGTACCAGTGCAATAGCTCCTACTGTTCATAGGATGAAGGGGCTAAACTGACTCCAATGTTTCTGACAGAATAAAGTTCATGAAAACCCTGTACTGTGACAGTACAGAGACTTCAAAGTTGAGAAGAGGTTTTTGATTCTTTATAGGACAGATAATAGATATAATAACAATAAAAAAACAAACAAAAAAAACCCAAAAAAACCCCCCAAAAAACAGCATCAGCTGTAGTGCCTGGGTATAGGAACATTCAGAATGTTTAACAAGATGTTCCAGGTTCTGCTATATGAAGCATTTACATGGCATCCCTTGGCATACTATACCCATGTTGAACATGATTCAAGGCCAAAAGCATGTCAGTTGTTACAGGGTTTGATTTTGGGGCATACTGAAAGATAGAATATTTCAGTCTTCAGTAGTCCAGGCACTTAGTTGAATGAATTAGTTTAACCTAACGACATAAATTCTTGTACTGTGGATGAGATTTTTTTACCTAGGATTTTTTGGGCTTTGTTATTTCATCAGTGTTTCAGAACTCTGTTATAAAACAATCAAAAGTCTTCATTATTACTCCAGAGCTTAGAAAAGTCAAACAGAAATACGTAGAATGTATTTGTAGGACTAACACCTTAGTTTCTAGGCAAAAATCAGTTGGCCAAATGAATACATATTAAACATTGAAGCAAAAAAAATCCAATTGTTCTCTTTTATTTTATTTTATTTTTAATAATCATCTACTGTTATTTTATGACCCTCTTTAAAGTTTCTGGCAACCTTCATATACAGCGCTGAGCTTTCTTGAGCATTTTGCCTAATTAGTTTGCAGAGGACTGACAGCTGACATGACTTCCATTAATCAATTCTGATACTCTACATTAACTTTTCTTTTACCATGTGTATTAATTCAGCGCTGAGGGCCTGTCAGGAAGTGGTTGAGAATCCCTCTGGGATTGTACATTTGCTTGAAACTGAAGTGTAGGAAGATAATAAATCATGTGCATTTCTGACACTTCTCCACATTTGTCATTAGGCTTTTGGAGCAATTAAATTCTGACAGCCACACAGATTCACTTGTTTTGCTCAAAAATGAAAGGCAAGAATTATTTTTTAACAAACAGAATCTTTGGGTTTTTTTCCCTGGATTTTCAGCTGCATTGATAAACAGCTAATTTCCCTGCTTCATCAATTGTAGTCTATTTCATGACAGGTCTTTTTCATTATAAGAATTTTCATTGCTTTTTATTTTAAATAATAATCAGGAGAATTGATAAATGATAGAATTGATAAATTGATAATGTTTTTATTATTGATAATAATAAAAACAATAATAGCAGCAGCTATCATCAGTGAGAATTTGTGTTTTACCATATTTTCATTATATAAAATCAGAAGGATTAAATTAAAATAACTTTGTGGTAGAATGTCCCATAGAACCTAAGGGAACTGAACACTCATCTGCAGTGTGACTTAGATATCTAGCTTCTTTCAAAAATTTCCTTCTTCAATAAATGCAAGAACTCAGATATATGACAGTCATGGCTTCTGCATCAACAAGCTGATGACAAAGTTTTCCTTTCTTGCTCATTATTTAGATGTGTTCTCTGGTTTACTTCAAATATATCAGTTTCTTGGATTGAAAGAAGTACAAACATATAGGTTCTGGATCCTGTGAACTTCCCTTCTTCCCTCCCTCCATGCTGCTCTCCTTGATTCTCTTTACTTAGCTGAACTACTAGAAGCAGAGATCTTACAAATGGGATTGAATTCTAGGCTCAGATAAGGTACACTATGTTCTCTCCCTCTCTCTCTCCCCAGCCTCCCATTCTCCCTCCAAATAAAATTTTTATCAATTTAAGCAGTTATAAAAACACTTAAGGTATGAATTTACACTGTCAAAAAGATGTGGTAACTCAAAATATTTTTCTAAAAAATAATAGAAGATAAAGAGATAAATATGGTAAGTGAGTTACTCTTGGATGAGAATATATTTTTGTAGATTTAAGACAGCGTTCCCACAGCAAAACATGTTGTTCCCACTGGCCTTTAGATAGAATTTACATTCTAGCAAGCTTACAATTTACATGACTATTTTAGGAGTAATTGCATTGGGATTTTTGCAGATCCAGTGACCGTCACATTATTTCTTGTGTTTCAGCTGAAAAAAAGTCTCACATAACATGTCAAATTGAATTTCCAGTATTGACAGGAAAAGACATGAGGGCCTCCTAAGATCCAAGAAAATCTGTCCCATTTTACAGAAAGGATCTTTACTAAAGTATATTTGCATAGCAGCACTTCTGGCACATATGTATATTTCAAGATAGAAAGGTGACCATCCAAAAAGCACTTTACCTCATTTTCCAGAAGGAATTTTTGTATGAGTTGAAAAGGAATTCAGTACAGTCCTGGTCATAATCTAACAGTTTTACTAAAAAAAGTTATTTTTTATGACTCAGAGGAGAAGATTGTTGAAATTATTAAATCTTTAGCATTAATTGCAAACAAAAGGAAATACAGTTGAAACACCAGAAAATAATCTTCAAAAACTACCCAGTAATTTTAACATTTGATATTCACAGAATTGTGGAATAGGTCAGGTTGGAAGAGACCACAGTGGAACATTGGTCCATCCTCCCTGCTCAAGCATCATCAAGGATCATCCAGGAGCACATTGCATAGGAGAGTGTCCAGATGATTCTTGAATATCCCCAGTGAGAGAGACTCCATAACCTCTCTAGACAATCTGTATGCACAACGTTTTTGACAGGAAAGCGATTATTTTTTTTAATTCATATAATTTAACTCTGTTGTAAAGAAATTACAGGAAAACATTTATATGGCTACTTTTTTTGCTTATTGGTGAAAAGGTGTAGCCTAGTAGATAAAGCTAGTCTATGTCATCTACAAAGAACCTTGGAAAAAAAAAAACTCCCCAAAAACTTCAGCATATGAATTAAGAAATAGATGTTCAAGAAACCCCAAAACTTTACTTAAAGAACAAGCAGTGAACAGTCATGTGGAAAAATACTCAGATCACAGCCTTACACTGATTCACCCACAGAGTTGATGCTATTGGAGCCCTATTGATCAGCTGTGTTTTGTATGTCATTCTCCAGCCCTACTCACACAAATTTGATCAGACTAAATCACTAGATGTGATGGGAAAGTGTTTGAACTTTTCCCCTACTGCAAATAATTTATTGGAGTTTGTGATATAACTTGAGTAATTAAGAGTCAATTATTCAGGTGAATAAGAACATGAAACACTGGAAATCAGTTGCTTCACTTGAAAGTAAAATCAAGATTATAAATAAAGTCTGCAATTTACAGGATATTTGATTTGATAATAATTTAGAGAAGCTGAGCTAGTTTGTATTTTGGATGGGAGCATTAAATGATGAAAGCAGCTAATTAGGGCATGATAATTCATGTGTAAAAGGGAGACCAGTGTCACAATGGACAATATACTCCAATCTCAAAGCTGGTTGTAAGGCATGATTTACATTCACACTGGCTTGTAAGAGCAGAGAGCTACAGTTAACCTCACTGAGAAGATACACTTGTCAATAATATGCTAATGGAATAGATGCTATTTTCATAGCTAAGTTTTGAGATTTAATTTGAAAGTAATTTTCAGCATTTGTTTCAGTCTTACCGTCTCCAGTGACTCAAAAAAAAGCATTTGCTTCTCTCATCGGGTTGAGACACTTTTGAAATCAGATAGCTAAAAGTGAAAACATCTCTCATAATCAGAGACATGTCACTGCAATCGGGAATTGGAAGACCTAAATTTACATGCTTTTCAGAAATGGATATCTCAGTGCAAATAATTGGCAGTGATATACAGATGAATTGATTGAAGGCAAGCAAATGCAGCTTGGACTCAGTGTGCTTACCTTTCTGTGGGGGAAGTGGGGCTGCATTGGAACTTGAATACACAGGACATCAATTCTTTTAAGAAAAAACCTGAATATTAAATGTAGCTCTTTTTTTATCAGATAAATGGATGCATTAAATATGCAATTGGAAAGTTTCAGGAACATTTATTTCAGATGTGTCTGGGGTCTTTGAAACAAAATTTCACCTCTTTAATAAATCCCAAGTAATAATTCCATCTATCAGAGTTATAAGAAGCTTTTTAGTTTTCAGATCAGTGGAATTGCTTTGTATGGCTAGGCAGCCAAAAAGATACTAACTCTTCAGGCTGATAACAGAGCGGAGCTGTGGGGCCCGAGAACAGCTCTGTTGACTTCAGTGGGATCTGGGCTTTCTGTAGAACTGGGAACTGATGAAGTGAAAGAGCATCTACAGGTAAGCTAAAAACACCTAGGACAACAAAAACTGAAGCACAGAGATCCCTCCATGAAGAAATAGTTATGGTGTTTATACACTTCAGTGCCTACTCTAATTTTTATTGTCAGGTTTGGGTTATCTACTTTTTCTTATTTTCTGTTTTATGTCCGTGAATGGTGAATAATAAATGTGATATTTTATTGAAATGGTAATCATTTGTAGAACCATCAAATGATGAAGTGTAGTGGCACTGAATTACATGGAATGTAGGTTATTACATGAAATATAGGTTATACACATGTTTCCTAGGGAAGACAAAATCCTATAATTATTTTCCTTTTAAATGTATACATTACTGACTCTGTCAATGTTCATTATTCCAGTTCTAGTCTGCTTCAGAAAAATCTGTATTCTGCAGAAGACACCCTTTGATCAAACCTAATTAAACCTTTCCATCAGCTTCCTCGGCCTAATAGAAGAGAGTTCTGAGTATCTGGAGAAATGGAACTTCTCTTCAAAAGCTTTTGGAGCATAATTTGATTCAGTCAAAGCTATGTCCATAATCCTCTGCAAAAAAAAAAAAAAAAAAGAAAAATCCTGAAGTGTTTGAAAAGGAGTGAGGTTTAGTTTCTCTACTGTCAGCTAGGAAGATGTAGGGAAGTTACATTTACCATATAAATTTTGTAAAGCACAAAATGGTTGGAGTATATAGTTCTTCCACAGAGCTGAAATAACATTCTTTGGAAAAAGCAAATGCAAAACTTGAAATAACAAAATAACATTTCTTAAACACTGTCTTTTTCTTAAATACATGTATTTTCTTTAAGTTGCCAAAGTGGTTATGCTTTTTTATTAGTACTTTATTGTACTCAAAGGAGATCACTTCAGGACAGAATCTAAACAAAATAGTTGAGTGGATGTAAGCATAATTTTTTCTTATGGTCATTTTACCTGGGACACATCTGAAGACTTTTTAGCATGAATGATGGTAAAAGGAATGTGAAGAAACAGTTGTGGTTACTCACAATACTGCGAGAATTTTTCCTCAGCAGAGAAAATCAAAGCATGCAGTTAGAAGACATTTCAGGATAGACTTTGGCTCACAGTAGGGGCAGCTTGCAATTGTGGCTAAATAAAGTGAATTAAACCCCTGTGAATTACGTGTACAACCACATTAGGGCTAATTTCTGTTGCCTCAACAGTTATATTTCTGAGGTTACAATGATGTAATAAAAGTGGACAGAGTGGTCACAGTATAAGAAGATACTGCTCAATGTCTGAATCACAGTGAGTGAAATGATTGCGTGAAAGCTTAACCCTCTACGTTCATGAAGAAGGTAATTTAGCCAATACCACCTCAGCCTGACAGTTTCAAAATCTCTATTGTGTAGCCTCAGATACATAATGATCTGAGTTTGTTTGAGGCAGTAGGGGGAAAGTAATTATAAAAGACCTGACTTTATTTTTTGCATCTGTAATTAACAAATTCAGACTGAAAAAAAGTCAGAAGTAGAAATAGTAAATGATCCTGCTCTGGCCCAGGCAGGTGGTTAAGGAGGTGAGAGAGAGAGATCATGCAGGCTTCTGTCTGGATCTCAGTAGGCAAGGCTCAGCAATAAATAGCTTAATAAAATAACTATTTAGACAGAATAAGAATATTATAGTTAGTGGTATATCTTATATCTCATGACAATATGAGGCTGAATTTATGCCAGTGTAGGAAAGCTAGTAAAAATTTGCAATCCAATTAAAAACAGTACTTCTTTGTAAGAAGATATTAAAAGATTAATATTTATAAATTATAAAAAATATAATGCATTCTTGTTATTCCTATGTCTCTGTGTTCTCTGAAAGGATAATAGAAATGGATGGTGAAAAAATAGCTGGAACTACCTTGAAAGAAGACTAATAGCTGTAACTGCCTTGAAAGACTAATGTTAACTGCTTGCTTTCAGAAGCTGGTTTCCTCTGTAGTCTCCTTCAATTAGCATGAAACCATCATGGAGATACAATTATACATGATTAGGGATCCATGAATCCAGGAAATGAAACGGTCCATTATCTGTAGACACTGTGACAAGATATTTGCTTTGTGGATCTAATCTGTTTTGCTTATGTCCCAGCCATGGATTGCAGCAGTTCTTGCAAAGATTGTCTAAGGGTTTTTTTTTAGCCATATTTTCTAAAATGACTCAGCGACTAACCGTTTCTGTTGTGAGGTTTTTTTTGGTTTGGTTTTTTTTTTTTTTTCCCTAAAAAATAAGTATGTCATAGGAAGATGAGAGATAATTAATATTACAGGAACTCAGTATGTTACAGTGGCAAATGCCTCTGATAAAGTAATTATTTATGAACTTCGCAGGATTAAAAGCAAGAGAGTGACTTATTGTTATCTTTCAGTAGACTGAGAAAGCCACAGACTAACTGGCAGCATGCAAAGTTTAAAAATTGCTCACAAAATCTGAATAGATTGTTCTAAACTTTTTGCTCTTCTGCATTCATCAAGGCCTAGTGCTTTGTTTGGAAAGGAACAAATTCGTTCTCAGAAGCTGAGTCATTTAACTGAATTTTCACTGGTGTGTTCAGGCATTAATGCTTCAGAGTAATGTCCGTAATTAATGACTTCTGGAAGGAAGACAAAGAATGAAATTAAAGTCATTCAAGATTCTGACAATAATAGTTTGAAAGTCAGCTGCTACAGGGTTTTTGAATAGCTCATGAGAAAACAAAGACTCTGTCACTTTAAAAAAAACTTTAAATGTTTCTGAGAAAAGTAGAGACATGTGTTTGCACATGATTGTATAAAGAAGTGATTGGTAGGTTGTTTAGCCTGTTACATATCCACAATTGTGGAATTTATAGGCACAGGTTGAATTTTCAGGCTGGAGAAGTCAGGCAACCAATATGTATCTGCTGTGGTAGATATTGCTAGCTGGGAATTTTCAGGTGAAAATCACACAACAAAAGTCAGTAAAAGAAATATTTTATTGCCATCATATGCAGATTTTGGAATGGATGGATAGGATTTCTGTTCATACTGAGGACCTGTGTAACCAATAACACAACATCAGCGTGTGATACAAAGAGCCAGGATGTGGGGAAACACAAATCAGGCTTTAAATATATTTTTTTTTACCTCAGATTCAGACTGATTTCTCAGACTTGTGCATCCTGAGTGAGAAACCTAACTGTGGCAATTAAAGTAGTATCTTGATCTCAGTATCACTCTTCACTGGTTTGCAATATTAATTAGGCCACCTTGAGACAGGACAGTTACTCATCCAGCATTGATGTTCCTGTCATTGCTGGGTGCTACACAGAGCCAGGGCTTGCAGCATGGTATGCTTTCTTCCAGACAACTAATTTGGCAAGCAGCTCTTCTGTGACAAGCAGGCTCGTTTTCTGTCTCCTGTTTCAAAAGGCTCTGGCTTTCCTAACTTCTAGAGGAGCTTTTTTTTGAATCCTGAAATTCACATTGAAAGAGTAACCACCTGTTTCCCCAGGTGCAATGGTTGTGTCTCAGAATTGTATCTTGCCAAGAGACAGCTGCTACAGCTCTGGTTGAAAGCTGTGGGTAGGTACTTAGCACATCCACAGAAGGAAAGGAGCTAGAAGAAAGACATTTCTGAGAGAAATTTGATGTGCCACCATGTTGCAGCAATGAGATTTCTTTTTTCATTGCTCTGGTGGGAAAAATGATGCTTTTTCCCCCCCACTGGAAAAAACTACAATGCAAAAATCTTTTTCATGATGATGCCACTATTCCTGGACCTACAAGTCTCTCTCTTTCTGACTCTCTTTACCCTCATTCCTTTCCATCCCAGCCCTCAGCTTCAATTCTAGAGCAAAAGAAAATATGTGTGTCTCCATTCAACAGAGAAGTTTAAGCTAATGTTTAGATCCCAATGACTGTTGGACAACAATATACTGAAGCACATAGAAAATGCTTGGCTAAATCAACATTTCAATAAAGAGAAATGGTGGAGTCCATAAAGTAACATTGGTGTCACTGAGTTATAAAAATGGAGAATGTAATTAGGCTAAGAAAAAATATGTTCCATCATTTTCCTCAGACTGCTGTCTAAGCAGATTCACTCCAACCTCTTTCTCCTTATATTTTTTAGATTTTATTAGCTTTTCATTAGTTTTATTTTGTAAAAGGGGAGAAGGTTGTTACCTCTCTGATGCTTCGTCATTTCTACATGAGTAGATTTTTACAACAGTATAGGTTTCTGTTCCCTCAAAAGAAAGAAAGAAAGAAAGAAAAAGAAAGAAAGAGAGAAAGAAAGAATCTCTGTACTCTGCTTCACAGCAGAATAATACTGCCCTGTTTTGTGGTATTTTTCATTACACTCCCAATGCACAACAATATGAGCTGGGATGAGTTTTGCAGTCAACCTTTGAGCTTGGTGTTTTGACACATAGACCAGAAAATAGTAATGGCTTATGGGGAAAATGATGCTCAGAATATGTGGTTATTCTTCTAGAAACTCAGAATGGATAAATCTTAAGTCTTCATGTAAATATTGGAAGAAGCAGTGATATTTCAGCTTCACAGTGGAGAGCTGTCTTAATTTAGGGTCAAGGGCTGGCTGTACATGAAGATACATAAGAGAGAACAGAAGTGAAGAGATGGAAAGACTCAATCTAAACTTTGGGAGACAGAGACATTGAGATATATGATTTCTTTGGAAGGAAACTTTTGGTTGTAGACCAAAATTTTTTTGACTTTCACAATGTGGCTTCCTTTCTTTCAAATATTATATGAATTTTGAAGATATAAAATCTGGTTTTCTCTGAGCAATGAATTATTCTCAAAGGAGCTAAAGGAGGTCTCCAAATCAACA
This sequence comes from Anomalospiza imberbis, assembly GCF_031753505.1. Lineage (NCBI taxonomy): Eukaryota > Metazoa > Chordata > Aves > Passeriformes > Viduidae > Anomalospiza > Anomalospiza imberbis. The sequence goes on along the minus strand of NC_089685.1, from coordinate 27,427,987 downwards.
ACTCCTGTTCTTACAGGGGACTTCAACTTTCTGAAGTGGGAACATTTTAGCTTAGCTGGGAACACCACATAGCTGGTACAAACATGTCCAGAAGACTCCTGAAATACCTGGATGATAACTTTGTGGTGCAGATACTAGGAGAGCTGAATAGAACATATGCCTCCTTGATCTGCTGTCTGCCAGCAGGGAGGATCTTGTGAGCAAAGTGGAGATTGGTGGCCATCTTGGCCACAGTGACCATGAAATTATTGAGTTTAAAATCTCTGTTGAAAGAAGAAGTATCAGCAAAACCAGTTCTGGACATGAAGAAAAAAATCTTGAAATCCTAAACATTTAAAGTTTTACATTACTTTTGATTGTGCTAAGTAGTATAATGTGCATTTTGATAGATGAGAATATTGCCCTTAATGACAAACACTTTACATGAATTATCAAAATTTTAATAGATGGTATGGCATGAATTTCAATAAGTACGATACTTGTAAAAATAAAGCATTTTGAGAAAAATATTGGAAATTCTTGATATGACAAAAGTACCCGTTGTGGAAAGAGCAGGAGGAGTAGCATACATTTGTTCTAAAATATATCACAACATACAGTTTCCCCCATCCTGGAAGTAAGGAAATTTTTTATAGTGCTACTTATTTCTACTTAACTTGTTTTCTTTTCATAGAGGAGAATAATGTACAATGCAAATGTACACTTTTGTTTATTTGTGTGGCTTGAGAATTAAAAGAAGCATTGTCTCTCAGAAGACTGGAAGAAGGAGAGGATACCACAACAGTTCATTAATAAAATAATCCTATTTACAAATCAGCAAATACTAAAGGAAGTGTTCCATTTGCCTCTCTAGAACATCAGTTTTAGAAATTTAAGGGAAATGAAACCCCTAAATATAACATTGTAATTTTCTTTTATAAAAGATGTTATATTCAACACCATTCTATTCACTACAGAAACCGGACAAATAAAAAACCTTTATCATTTCAGAACACCATTGTTCAGATCTCAAACACAGGGGTTAAGGTAAAAATATAATCTGCTGAGAAATCATTTCTTGTTTTGGATTTGGAAAATCATAGCTGCAAAGTAGGTTTTAAGATATATTTGAGTATTATCCATGTTTTAATTTTGTTTTCTGTACAGCATACGAGGTAGTAAAATACTGCAATGTAAAATGTAAATGACAAATTCTTTAAGTAGGAAGCAAAGTGCATTTTAAAATGTTCTACATTTAAAAAGTTAATAAGTATCCATAAATCTATTAAACAAACCATTAAAAGTAAAATAAACTTTTTCTGATCTCAAATGGCTGTGGATTTTGGATCTCCTATTGTCTAATGCCAGTGAAACTGAAAATCCTTCTCATTTGAACTTCAGAAATATCTCAAAATATTTCACTTGTTATTTCACCGTGGAGAAAACTCCTTATAAAGGAAAGTTTTCTCTTTTGAATCTTGCTAGACCTTAGTTCTCTTGCGTATTACATTGCTGAGACATAGAAGAGCTAAGCGTTCATGAGAAGCCTCATGATTTTAACATGAAATAAAATCTCATTGAGGAGGCGTATAGTCTGAACAAGAAACAAAAAAGTTGTTAATAACATATTATTGCCACTGATCATAAGTACTTAGCAGCCCATGAAAATATGGACATGGCTGAAAATATTGACAGGAATGGACTTATATTCCCCAAATAAAAAGAAGTAAATACTATGAGCTGGTAAACTAGACTGGAATCAGTGAACCAATAGGAAATATTCTAAAACTATTAAAAGACATGAATGTCCCTGTCAAAATAAAATTTTTAAAAGCAGTAAAGAAAGATAAATTTTGGACTGAACTCTTGCAAAAAACTGCTTGTGGAATGGTGATGAAAAATGCCTGAACATAACAGATTCAAACACCATAATGTTCTCCAAGCTAGTCAAATAGCAGCTTTCTTAGTTATGCAGACTTATTTTGTTTTTAAAGACAGATTAAGAGAGCAGCCATATTTTAACCTGGAATGATTCACTGTGAAAATTAAGACCAATTGTTACCCTAAACCCGATCTTATACATTCACATTTGTCTTTTTGCTCGCTAATTGTTCTGTAGATTTTAGGATTCTTGAGGAATTTTGAGAAAATAATTTATTCTTGGTTCAAGTACAGGGGAATATCTGAATTATATTTGAAAGTTATGGACTATATTCACTGACTTATCTGTGTTATCTGATTCAACTTCAAGGGTTGATTTATCAGGACATTCTAAGATTGATTTATCCTATAAACCAAATTCTCAGGAAAATAAGTTATGTCTGTCCTTAGAAGTAGCCAGTCTGAATGCTTGGTAGCATAGTTAGTGCTAATACAGAGGGAATCAAAACTTTCGGTCCCTGCAGAGGCAAAATGTAATGAATGATGGTCTATTCTTCCTTAGGAATAAAAGTTCTATGTGTGAATTTAAAAAAATATTTTAAAGACAATGTGGAGAATTAAAAGGTTAAATGATATTCAGGCAAAGGAGTGATAATGAACACTGTTTTAAAAAGTTTCCCATTTGCAAAACCAAACTACCCACAAAAAGGAAAACAACTAAAACCATGGAGTATCTTTTCAGTTCTGAAATTCAAATATAAACAAATTACACAAAAATAAATTAATCACACAACAGTTTAGGAAGTTTGAGATTAGCTGGATATATGACAAATCAGTAAAGCAGAACAAACTCTAAAATAAATGTATCAAAGTACTCTAAAAGGCACCAAGGCAGACAAGTACTGGCTGAAAACCTTGAGAGAAAATAGGTGTTTTAGCAATCCCAGTAGCCAGGAATAGAAAATGACAAAAGAGAGCTAGTTCAGGAGAAATATAAGAGTTTCAGACCATTTTATAGAGCATTACATACTACAAATAATATACTTATTCAACAGGATCATGAGAGAATGAGAAATTTCCTTTTCTTGGAAGGGAAACAAAGGCTTCTGGACCTATAAAGACTGAAAGAACTGCTGATTATAGGACCCCATTACAGGGGCAAGCATGGTTGCAGAGGTCCTTTACTAATTTTGGTGGATTAGGGAGTCTATTTACATGAGAACATCCAAGTTAATCAAGATTTGTTTTAGGCTAACACTTAGGAGTGTTCAGATCCTGACACTCCTAAGACCTACTTGTGGTCTAACAACCCTTGATGTAGCCAGTGCATAAACCAGAGTGAGGACTAATCAGAAATAATCAGAAGCCTCTGGTAGAAGGTGAGCTGTTGCACTCCTAGTCTTTACAAGGTGTTTTGGTTTTTGGCAAGATGGAAAGGTGCTTTCCTATGTTTTTGTAGGTTAGGGAGGGAATCCAGGGAGGGATGTTCCTTGCTGCTGCCAGTGCTGGCATTGGCAGTGCAGGCATCTCTGATCACCTAGAAGCCCTCAAAACAAAGGAATAATAGTCAGAGCAGACACAGAACATTTGACAGCTCTGTTGAGCTGATTTTTGTATGCCCTCCTTCTGAAAGATGACTGTATTCCAAGTGTGTGGGCTTTGTACTGCCCTGGGAAATAGAGAGCTAAATGTCAGCTGGGAATCCTCGTGTCTGAAAGAAACCTGTTGTCCTGTAAAACATGTTATTAGCTTAGAAGGATAAAAGTGAAATAAATTTTTAAAAAGTACATTAATACTTCAGAACATTGTGGGTTTTAAAGCAATTTTTGTATTTGTCTCATTTAAAAATCCAAAAGTTCTTAAATTAGGCAGTACAGAGAATTTTAATTGGGAAGAAAGGCTACTGTTAAAGCGTATACACTCCAGAAAGTTAATATTCTACTTCTGTGTTCACATACATTTTTATCCCAGACAACACTACAAGGATTTGACACGGTGCTTGCCCAAAAGCAGGGTACAAGGATTTGTATATCAATACTAAATAGGCTTTCCAAGGTAGGCTGTCTTGCAACTTAACACACAGTGGTGTATCATCATGCAATTTGGGTGAAAGATGGTACAAAACAGCACGAAAGCTTATTCAGAGATGTGGATTAAAATGAGAAAAAAAAAAAAAGTGTGTGGAAATGGTTTACATAACTGACTTCTAAAGAATACATAAATTCACACCAAAAATCCCTTTGCTAAAGCTATTTTAAGATTCCTAGATAAATACGAAAAACTGTAATTCTCTCCCTATATACCACTATAGTTGAAAACAAGGCATTTGTCCTTAAACACCCTCCAGTATTTATTTCTCATTGAGTAGCTGAGCTAGCTCTCCAGTTCAATCAACTTTTTGGAAAGGAAAAGTACTTGCTACCTTACCAAGAAAATAGTACTAATCTTAGTGTTTTATGCACCATGAATATGCACACTTAAGAAAAACGATAGCAAACAGGGAATCAATTCAGGTGATCGAGTGAAGGGATATGTAGTACAAAGGGCTGTAATCTTTTTAATATTCCAATTATATATTTGAGGAAAATATTACTTATTTATTTTAATACCCTGGTATATTGTAGTCCTTGTTACTGTGCACCGGTAGCTGGGAAGGTGCTGATAACACACTCACTGGTGTTTCATTAGCTGAGCAGAGCTGGTGCAGCATCAGTGCTGTCTCCCCAGCTTTCCAAACCATCCACTGCTTCCCCCCATATTCCTACAGCATATAAAGGTCCTGGGAGGGGACACAACCAGGACAGCTGACCCAAATTGACCAAAGGGTTATTCCATACTATAGGATGCCAGCTCAGATATAAAAGCTAAGAAAAGGTAGAGGAAGGGGGGAGATTCCTAGGAAGTGGCCAGACAGTGAATGCTGATGGAAAGTCAAGAATAAAACCTTTTTCTTGTCTTTGTTTATGCATATGCAAACGTTTGCTTTTGCTTTGGTAAACTGCCATGCCAGCCATTCAGAGGAACCCTGGTGTACGGTGGCACAGACCTGGAGCAAGTAGAATGGCATGAGTGGTCATGTAGCATGCATATTTCTGAGAGAAATCACCTGGATGCATTGTGCTACCCTGAGCTTTTCTTTTAATATATCATGATTGCTATATAAAACTCTGTGGACCCAGCTCTCAGGTCAACCTTTGCCGTCCGTGACAGATAGTGATGTGGCAATTTCGTTAGTTATTAAGGAAAATGCAAATACACTGTTATATGTATAAATCTAAATGGAGATCTTCCCTTTTATGGAAGGATAAAATAATGGTAAAGTCAAAATGTTGTTGCCCTGAAGTACCACAGTCTGAAAAGAAGTCATTGAGACCAAGGAAACTTAAACATTTTAAGACAACATGAGAAAAACAAGTTGATGCAAACCAAGTTATGTCTAGGATTTCTCACATTGACTACTGGATTCAAGCAGGAATAGGAAATCAATGAGAAGATTTGAATTCAGTGGAAAATGCAGTTATGGTCAAAGAGTAATTTTCCATCAGAGCTGGATTTTAGTAGCTAAATTTCTACTGTTACCAACATTTACAATTATTACTTCTTCATTTACATGTATATTTTTACATGCAAAAAAAATTGTTCCTAAAACTCTCTCAAAACAGTAACAGTGAGGCATTATTTAGAAATATCATAATTTTGGTGTCTATCAAATGTTGAAGTTCTCAGCATTGGACCTATGGTATGAATTTAGAGGATTAAGCACTCATCTCTGTACAAAATGGCTTTGACTGATTCAAAGGTTATCCTCCCATATCAATGTGATTGGCCTCATTAACATTATACCATCGATTTCTTTTCATTGTACAGGATTAGAGTTGAAAATCATGTGGAGTTTCAAAACACCTGCTGTATGGGCTCATCAAGCCATGATGATGGGGTTTTTTTTTTGCTTCTTGATGCAATTACATTCATAGAAATCAATTTAGTTTCTGACTGTAGCTTTTATTTTGTTTCTGCATAAATGCAATTCTAGTCTTAAAAGTAGAGATTTCCAATGACTGTATTCAAAAGCCTTGATGTGCATTCAAAATACTGCTTCAATTTAAGTTTACCAGTGGGTACATTCATGGGAATAGCTGATTTGAAGTGAATATTGCAGAATAGCAAGGGAAGGTGTATTTTAAAAACTCAGTGATTAGTAGAATTAAGGATTGTGGCCTTAGTTCAGAAAATCATAAAGGAAAAATTACTAAATTTCATAAAAATGCCACAATAACACTAACATAATCTGTCTTTAAGAAAAAACTTAACACTAAAAATTCCAGAATATTTTCATGGATATCAATGCACTGTTCCTTTTTCCTTGAAAAACTTCAGAAACCTAGGGTTGTTTTTGAGTACTGAAATACCGAGAGTACTGAATGCTTTGTGGAAAAATACAGGGACTAAAATATTTTCAGAATTAGTGTGTACAGCTTGGAAAGCTCTGTTATTTAATGTGCTACAGAGTTTTTTAATTCTGATTTTTTTTTTCTTGACAGATCTAAAAAAATGTTATAGATTTATTTTATGAGGTTATGTTTTGGCTGTGGGAGATGTCATTCTGTCATGTAGTTTTAAATTAGATAACAATTACCTGTTCTTTTTAGGCAAATCTAATAAAACTACATTTAAAATATCAGTGATCAATTTTTCTGTAGTAATGTAATTACCAAAAAAATTATGATGGTATTTAGCCACTTTATATAGAAGGAAAAAAATTGTTATTCTCTTAGTGGTTTTCAATCATATATTATAAAGAAGAAATCCCTACAGTTTGAGATAAAAACCTATTTTATTCTCTTGTGACTAATCAATGCCACAATAGCTCCCTTACACAGTAGGACAGTGCCCTTTGTAAGCACATTATCCCACAAGGGAAAGCTGCCTTCAGTTTTATTCTGTCAGGCAAATCTCTACAAGTCTTCCCATTTTCCCGAAGGTAGATGTAATTCTGCAGATACAGTCCTACCACAAATAGATTAATCAGGGGAAGAGCATTTGAATGAACCCCTGTGGGAGCTTTTCAATACTCAGGTGCCCCTTTTAGGTAGCTCAAGAGGAGAAAAGCATGTCCTTCTTTCCTCTGTAAAATGAGTATGTTGATACGAACTTCAGTGATGGACTGTGAGAATTAATGTAATTAAAGCTTAGAGTGCTTGGATGTAGGATTCCGGAAAAGAATGAATCATTATCACAGGTATTAAAAAAATTTATGAGGAACTATGGCAAATTTCTACCAGTTTCCATGTTAGTATTTGGATGTATCACATTGATTTTGCTGTGATTCCTTACAGAGAAGGATATAGTGAGTAATACTGCAATACTGAAAAGTGGCAGATTTACATCTTCCCTTTTTATTTCTGACATTTTTAATGAAAAAAAAAATCTAAAATGATATGGGGGGTTTTTGTGGTTTTTTTTTTGTATGGTTATCTTTTTTTTTCCTTCACTTCCAGTTTGAGCCTGTCTCTCCCCAGGATTTTGTGACACATATAAAAAGAAGGTGTCAAAATACATATGTTTAGGTTTGAAGAGTCTACTACTGTATATCCTTATGTTCTGAAAGTGCTCCTGAATAATTCTTCAAGATTGTGGTCCTTAAACAAAGGATTACATACATTAGAGATGTATTTGCTCTCGTGTGGATTGGAAGGAGGAAATGCCATTAAAGTTAATGGGAGGTAGAAGACCATATGTGAAGAAGAATACATCCCAAGGAGGTAATAAAGATGTTTCATTTTCTGCCTAAATGTCAGAGCCATCTAAAACTAATCTTACTTATTATTATAAAGAAAAAAAGTTTAAAAAACTGCTAGAGAGTGAAAATGCAAGATTTCATCTGTATGCTTAAGTGTAACTAGAGAAAAAATGTAAAATTTAAATTATGTTTAATCCACATTTGGTACATACTTGTACAAAACTAAGATCAGAAAAGCCATGAGCACAATGTCATGGAAAACTAGGCATTATGTAGAACAGCCATGCTTGAGAAAAAAGGGAGGCAATGCAACTACTACCATTAATCAAGGAAATCCATCTATGTATCTACTCATTCCCATGGTTTCAGCCAATGTGTGTTTCTTATTCTGAACATGAATGCAAGATTGATGTTTATTTGATGAATAGCTCATTATAAATGAGCAAACTTTTCAGAGACACACAATGCTTCTGGATTACTCTGTCTGCCACTGCCACTTTGTTGCAGGGGTAAAAAGCTTTTATATTTGTCATGTTCCCTTCTTGAGAGATGGATCTGCAGTGGCAAAAATATTTTATCTCTAATCCTTTCAGTAAAATAGCACGGGCATCAGGCCTTCTCAGCCAATTAAATATCAATTAATTTGAACCTTACACACTCCTAGCAAAATCACTTCTGGACCAATGTCATTTAAATTGGTATCTTAGCAAAGACTCAACAGAAACAAGAATGTATACTGAATGCCTTGAAATGGATTGTGCTGTTTCCTAAGGGGGAAACTGGCATTTTAACTTCTTAGATCTTAAATAAATGTCAGCTCTTATGAAATACAGTTTTTCTCTCTTCAGATAGGATTGTGGACCTTCTCCATCTGTGAAGGAACTGAAGGTGGAAGGGGAGAGGAGATGTAGAGTGCCATATGAAGATGCTTTCCCAGGATCTGGTTAGAGTTGTGTTTTGGGAAGGGAAATGAATTTATATTACCTGTCATTTCCCTACCTGAAGCTTTGAAAAGGAAGTAAGGGCATTCTGTCACATCTAAACGAAATATTCCATCCTCTAAACTATCTTCAGACTGCTAGTTACATGAAGCATTTGCAAATCATATTTCACCACTCAAGGGATGGTATCTTGTTTCTTAATTTTTCATCCCATTTGATAAAGTTTATTTTTCCCTTGCAGCCACCCTCTGGAACAATTTTACTGAGGATATATAAATATTTGGTAGGTCCTCGGAAGAATTCTGCCCAAGAATGCACTCCTGCTCTTTGGCATCCAGGTTACTGAAGATAATTTAATGTGGAGTTTTTTCTGCCTTTCTTTTTATTTTCCTTCCAAAGTTCACATTAAAGTAAAAGTGCCACCTCTTCTCATTGACTGACATGTTTCATTGTCGATCAACATCCCTGGTGTAGGTTGTCATGTTATTATGTTAGTGATGCATTTGGTCATCAGCACCTGCCTGTGAGAATGAATTTATTTTAAACTTTGTTTGCAAATATATTTGCACCTCCTGTATTCACATAATAATTTTTAAAATTATTTCAGAAAGTGTGTTTGAATCCAAGGCTAGCATGAGGTCAAGCGGGTGATATCATTCTGTGTATCTCCGTGTTCTCTGACTTCCCAAGCTGACCATATGTACTTACTAGTCAGGAAAAGAAACCTGGACTGATCCTTCTTGTGCAGTAAGTTCTTTCCTATTGTATCCCTTTCCTCATTAGGAAATTAGGATTAGAAAAACCAATCGATGTTAACTTTTCTTGCCATAGGTGTCTAGGAGAATCCTGAAACATAGCTAAAGCCTTATTGTACTCTGACAATTTGTTTAATACAACAGCTGACTATTGCAGCATTGTAAGTCCAATTCAAGACGTTCACTGCTTATAAAACAGTGATGAGTTACTGTATTTCAGCTTTAAAATATGCCAAAGAGAAATAAGGCAACATTGAAAACATTATATATAATTTTTGACTCATTAAAGGTATTGTTCCATCTTCTTACTTTCTGAAAAAAAAATTAAAGAACTTTTTACTTTGGAATGCAACAACAAGATAGAACCTATATGATTTATGTTCACCTTATATAGGAGGGCAGTAAACTATCACAAAACGGCAATATGAAATTTACATAAGTGAATCAACCTCTTACATTTGAAAGTAAAATCATACAGTAGAATCAAGCAACAAATAAGAGGAACATATTTTATTTGCAGAACCAAGTCATCATTCTAATAAAACATTTCTTATGGTGATTTTCTTATGATGATAACAGACTCTTCAGTCTTATAGAAAAAAACTATGTACTAATAAACATGAATTTGAGGAAACAGTTCCAAGAGAAAAGCCCACTTACCTTCCTAGTTTATCCAGGTTCTTTGAGCACAAGCTCATGTTTGGTTGTGAGCTATGTGCAGTTGTGTGCCCCATAAGCTATTTAGTGTCCCAACTAGTGACTTTGTTGGGGCTTTTTTATTAAAACTAAACTTCAAATACATTTTTGAGGACTTTAGGTGCTTAAAGAGATCTGTTTTCTGTTCTTCATTTTAATAAGATGATTTAGTGCATTCAAAATTTTATTACTCCATTAACAAAACCATTTCGTCTCTTCTATTTCAAAGGCCAAGCACTACACACTATCCTACCTTTATTTCTGTTATAAAAATGGCAAGCCTTTTCAACATTTGTTTTTGTTTGTTATTAGAAGTGTTAAGAATATAAGTAACAATGCTTTATTTACTCATCATTTTTTTGAATTTATATTGTGAAAATGCCTATGGGGGTAGTCTGAGCGCTTTTACCACATAACACCTGTCTTTCGTTTAACAATCTAATAGTGGTTTGCAAGCATATATCAATTAAGCATTACAAGACCCTTTAAGTGAGACATGGTAAGAAGAATTATTCTTGCTATACAAATATTAAAGAGGTTTCTACTTGTTGAAACTCACACAGCAATTTAGTTCTAGACATGGAATTAGAATTAATTGTCCTGTGTTCTAATGATTTTTTCACTATTCATTTTTTCAAGTATGGTGGTGCTAATAAACAACAAACTAAATACACAACAGATAGCGGATACCATGGAACATTCTGGTTGTTAGTATCTGTCTTTGGCCGCTTCATAGTACAGAGGTTAATTCAAATGGGCTGCTTTGGGTAACAAATACCAATAAGGGTTATGTTCTCTTCTCAGTATGTGTTTGTAAGTCTCAGTAATGATAATGAAAGTTATGTGCCTGCAGGAGAATGAAAGAAGAATTTATCTATCATGTCAATGATCCATGAAGTCAGAAGAAATTATGTAGTGTACTATAAAGGCACTGAAGGAGTCATTATAGCCTATTAGGTAAAAATAGTGTTTTTTAAAAGTCTCTACATAGAATATGCATGTGGCTAATAAACGATAAAGCTCAGATGGAGCCTTTGTATTGTTATTGAATTGCTATGCTTTAAGATAGTGATCTTCAGCTGAAGACCTAGACGATTTTTCCGAAGGATGTGTGTTTCATGCTGCAGGGACCCCCTTTGATCGGTGAGATCTTGAAGCGTATTACTGCATTTTCATGCCACAGTGCTGATGGCTGTGCAACAGGCCTATGTGTTGGAGTGTGCTTGTAGCAACCTGCATGGGAACAGGTGACAGGAGCCATGCAACAGCTTCTGGGTTCTTTTGACACAACCAATAAGTGGCCTGGCACAAAAATCCACATTCAAAAAGACAGTCTTTGAAAAGAGGGTCAACATTTTTTTTGGAGTCATGAGCTGCTGCATAGCCAGGAAAAAGGCAATAAGGAGACTTGAAGTGTGACTAGACATCCTTTGTCTAAGAGTTGGAACACTTTTTAGCTGCATATACATATATATATATACATATATACATAAATATATACATATATACATATATATATATATGTGTGTATATATATATCTCAAAGGTGTTTTAGGATCCTTTAGGATCTCAGCCCTTTAGGATACCTGCAAAACAAGTGAGACAAATGGGATGTCACAAGTTGCTAAGTAACTTGGCTGAAGTTATGCAGCTGAGTCAAGATGAGCAGAGCCAAGAATAAAATCCAGGTCTTTCCACATCTGGTTTGTTGCTTCAGTACATAGATTCCATTGTTTTTTTAGTTCCTGAAGATTGTTCCTATATCAAATTATCTCCAAATGAAGACTATTCTGTTCTTTACTGTGCCTTATTTAATCTGTGTGTGAAATAGTGCAGTAACTCCAGAAACATTATGGGGAAGAACCTTATCTGTGCTTTTTTAATATGCTAACTACTGCAAAAAGGAAACGCTTACATCTTCTTTTAGATACATCATTGAGATTCAGCATAATTGTATCTGGGACAAATTTTATCTCTGGGGGAAGGGGTAAGTATCTTTTTAGAAGTTCAAAAACAAATGTCTTTGCAACATGAAAAAAAAGTGGTATGTGATGTGGAAATAGCTTGTTTCTCAGCAGCTGGCACAATAGATGTGAATAACAAAAGAACTGTTTTCTATGTTTTCTCTATATCTATGGGAAGGAAAGGACCTGTATAACAGCTCACTGCTTATTTGGCATGGAAGTAATTTTTTAAAGCCAGTTGAAAAACATGTATTAGTGGCTGCTATGAAAGCACAGTCATTCCAGCATCTGAAAGCCCATATTATTCACTATTTAAATAACTATTTTAGCAATTATATCTAGCTGCCAATTTGTTGCTGTTAGCTGGTTGAACCTGTGTTTCTGTAAGTGTATTTGGAAATCTAGAGAAAATATGGAGGCAGTTACTTTTACAAGGTGTGGATCTCTTACACATTTCTGATACAGTTTGTATAAGGTCTAATGCTATTGTGAGAAATTCCTGGTGAAATAAATGTGTAGGGTTACTTTTCACCAAAACACATGTGTCAATGTACTAAATGGTAGTCCAACACTGCTGTGCGAAGAAAGCTTTAGCAGCACTAAACCAAACCAGTACAATGGCAGTACAAACCAAATGTTCACAGCCAAAAATGTTGCTTGGATTTATCTGCTCTGGCAAAAGAGCTAATTGATGCAATAGATTTAGAGAGATACTAATTAATTTTGATATGTATGCTTTTCAACATTTGAAATCTGAAATGTATTCTTGTCTCATTACATTTTGCAGAAGACTTGATATTAAATTCAACCAGAAAGAATGAAACCTATAGATAGTGTTTCTGATCTGAGACTGGCAAGGTATTATTTTGTTAATATAATAGATTTCACCTTTTCAAATCTGCATTTCTTTTTCTCATTTCAGCTGAGATTTAGCAGTTTTGCTCTGTGAGACTCATCCGATCCATAATGGAACAAATGGAAGCTTGGTAATGACTTACCTAAACAAGTGTTGTGCCCTCATCATACCAGGTTAATATATTTATGACAAAGTGTCTGCATAACCACCTAGAAAAGTGATGCATTATTATTTAAAGTGAGTTATCAAGACTTTACCAAAAAAAAATCCCAAAATTTGTGGGCCCATGACCAGGAAATCTTGAAGAGATGTACTGATTGAGTAGGATACTTGTATGTGAGATGCAGAGAATATATTGTCTTAGCCTACAGGTTGCCCATTAATTAGGACTGGAGCAGTTTTAGGCTAATCGATGCCTGGTTTTCATCCAATCCATTTTATGAAGTTGGACTGCTACACATGATATTACAGTGACATAATTTCAAGGTAAAATTTTAATAATGTTTAGATAAAATGAAATGCAAACAGAATGCATTGTCTGCTAGTCTTATTGGAATGCTTGTCATGATGCCTCTTTTAGTATTTTTTTCCCAAGTACAGAAGAACCATTCATAAAACTTCATATTTCTAAAAGTACAGATTAAAACATAAACAAAACACACCTGCCAATATTCTACATATAAAACAACTTAACAAAAAGTAATGGGCTTATGAATTTAAAACTTCCGATAGTCTTCAGCTGCATATCAGCTGCATGATAGCAAATGCCATATCTCCCTGAATCACTATCATGTATTTGGAAATTGCTGTAATTTATCAAAGCTGCAATACAAGTCAAGTTTTGGCAATAAATGAGGTCTGAGAGGATCTGATCTCTATTCACAGTGTGTTTCATTCAGTATCAACTAAAGACTGTGACTTTTTCCTGTTAGTACTACAGATTTTGAAAGGCAAAGGAGAAATCAGAAGAATATAAACTGATAAATTTGGCTGTGCTTTGATACTACCTCAAATTTTCTTTTGCCTTTACTTCCCCTAACTGAAATGGCCATAACACAGTAGTCTGTGTTCCCCATCATAAAACACAATCTGCCTCAGTGAATCACTGCATATTTGAGAACAAACCACAAATATAATTTCATTGGAATAATTCATATCTTCCCAAAGCATCAATTTTGAAGAGAAACAGATCTCTTCAATATTCTGGTCTAAATTTTTGATGTGGTCATTATCTTTGGATTATGTTATATTTTGTCTTGTTTATTCTTTTTTATTGCATAATTTAAAGATTAAATTTTAAAAAGCACTAAGGGATAGTACAAATGTAGTAATTTCCTCAAGCAATCTATTTAGATTATACAATGGGACCAGGAAAGAATTATCTTATTTTGGGAAAAGTACATGAATCAGAAAGCATTCCTAACTACCCTATCTTTTGAAAGGCTACTGGGGCTAACCTAACATTGACACAAATAAACAATAATTGCAAAGACAGGAATTGGACTGTTTTAAGACTTTCTTTTTTTTTAAGATGTAAAAAGACGCATTTTATGCTTTTATGCTACTTTTTTTTGCATTCATTCATATTTAGAAGTATACGTTAAATATTTTATTTCAGCAATGTGCCCCTTTTGTATTTTATTTTTTCTCAGGCTGAGTCCTACATTTATATCCTTAGCTTTTCTTGAGAAAGAGGTTTGCTCAGTAATTGCCTTAATAGATGCATTGTGAAACACACTGATAAAGATTACTATTTATATTACTATTTATATTCCATTTAACTCCATGCTACTGCAACCAGATGATGGATTTACTTACAGTGTCCTTTACTACCATGGCAGAGTGGTAACTAATTTAATCTGCCACTAGATGTCATTCCTTTTTCATGCAAATTTGAACAATAAGAATTTCTAGTTTAAAATTTCAGTTTAAAACATGGGTATTAACATCAAAGAATTAATTTGCTGTAGTCACACTCAAAATAATTTATTTTTATTACTTTTACATACTAATAGAATGTTGCAAACTTACTGTGGACTTTCAGCAGGTCCATCTGTGCTTAAAGATAGAGGTGAAAAGATTGCATATGCTCAAACAGCCTGTTGGTGATCTGTTTGGATAATTAAGCAATTCACAGTAGGGGAGATTGATTCCATTAGGTGAATTTCAAAATGAAGATATATATTTTTTCATACTTTTGTTTAAAATATATTTTTTATGTTTTTTCAGCCCCAAATCCTGTTCTTTTAAACAGGACTGCTTTCACTTAGTGTATGCCACCTCTTTGCTCAGAAACAGTTTCCATGTTGTCTTTTCTCACATCATTTCTGATCTGTTAAGGTTTTCTTTCATGGCTACTGAAAATTTACAAGGAAATTTGCAAATGCAGTTCCTCATCCTTTTTGTGCCTTGCAGGTGGTTTCATTCTGGATAGTGACAGCTACCTGTAAAGACTCTTATTCTTTTGATTATCTGTTCTGATTAAAAAAACATAGTGTTTCTTTCCGTGTTTTGAGATGAAGATATCTCATAAGTCTAAGCAGTCTACAGAAAAGACTTTGTAACATTTTATCTTCAATACTTACAGATTCACTTTTTAAAATACGTGGGGATTTTTGATTTTTTGGTAAGAAAATATTTGTTCAACATTAATTCTATTTAATTTTTTTGTAGCTATGCTCAAACATTAAGTTGAATATGCACTGTAAGAATAATAGACTAAAGTTTTACCATCTTTATGCCAATAATTGGATAGCCTTTAGCAAATATTTCACAGTCTTTCATCAAGGGTTCTGGGCAAGCATGCAGCACCAATTTTTCAAATATGCTCTGCAATAATTTAAATAACATTAAATGTAATAAAATGTATTTAGTGAAGCATGAAAATCTACATACTCTATTTTCTGTAATCTATGATCACAGCAGGGATGGTGACTTTCTGGTGCTTTGTGAAGGCATGATGTATTTGAAATGAGTAATATAGCCATTTTTTAATATGTGCTTACATATTTTGAACTGTAATAACCTTTTAGATGACAGAAAATTTAATGGTGATAATATTTCTACTAAAATATTAGGATGCTGCATTTCCTAACAGCACTGTTTGGTATCAAATATTGATGTTTCCTTTAAATTTCATCATCATGTCCGTATACTTTTTCAGGCTACAGACTGTTTATTTGAAAAGTGTAAATCTCTGGCATGCATGTACATTATATTATTAGAGATACCTTTGATACATTTTCTTTTCTTTAAAGATTGAAAATGTATCAAATTTAGATACAATACCAAGAAAATAATCTCACACAATGCAAATATTAAAATTTCAATAGTGCAGAAACCTTACAGAAAATTTCTCCTTGCTGTATCTTGAAATATAATTGCTCTTTCATTTTTTCCCCTATTATGGAAGACTTGCTGTTTCATTGTTGGGAAACATCCATAAGCAACAGATATTCAATAATAATTGAATTTTCTTGAGACAAGAAAGATTCAATCATTCTCAGATTTGAGAGTTTGGAAAAATCTGGTTCCTCCATGGATTCCCTCTCTCATTCCTAGACCTGTTCTTTTCAGTGTTATTCCTTGCAAAATGACCCTCAGCGTTCTGGTGCTTCCCTTAGAAATAGATTCTGTTAGCACAGTACTGGTACAAGGTGGTCTGGGTCACTGGCTGTGCTTTGGCTCCTCTCTCCCGACCAGAATGAACTCTCCAATTGAATTGTTTCACTGCAGAAGTAGGAAATAGTCAATAACCTTTAGAAATGCCAGATAAATAATGATAATCTGGAAGAAGTTTGGGCATGATTGGAGGAATGGTCTCTTCATTGGAACATCCCATTTCAATACAATTTCCTTTTTCTCTATGCTAGAGCTTATAGATGTTTTATGAGTTGTCTGCTACAATGAGTCACATACCTGGACTCTATTTTGATTTGAGTACAGACTTTTACTTATAACATAGCTTGTACAGGGCCAGTGGATGAATAGGCTGTAAATGTTGAAACCCCTTGGCTTGAGCTGTCAATTACCCAGAGAAAGGAATCAATCCTCTGATGGCGGGTACCAGACATTTTTGCTTGTTTCATTCCCTCCAGCAGGATTGTAGCACAGCTTTAAAGACTCTGATCATAAAACTCCTTTCAGGTTCCAAGGGTGCCAGTATTACTGCTCTCTTCCTCTTAAACATTAACACTTCCAGCATATGCCAGATGTCATCTTATTTCCTAAGATCAGGCTAGCGGTGTTTAAAATAGCTCTTATGTACCTTACTATCTAAAGAACTTCTCTCCATACTCCCTCAGTATTAGTTAGCTTTCAAATGCCTGCTCTGTGACCATGGATTAGCTTTCTGTTTAGTAGTTAATGTCTTCTCAATTAATATGCATGGCAGAGAGGCATCTAATAAGTCACAGTGCTGGTCCTGAATGTTTCAGGAAATTTTTTATTATCATTTGGGGTAGTAGAAACTGGCCTAAAGGATTTCATATTTTATGCTTGCAATTTAAACAAAATGTCTTCTACTGATTTATAGTACAGAAGAGATATTTCCCAGCACAGCTTAATCAAAAGATGGAGATGGCTAATTCTCTAAAATACTAATCCAGTTCCTCAGCTGTGGCCAAATCACCTTTCTCTCTCATAGTTAATTAATCTCATGTTGAAATTATAAGATTTCAAAGTCTTCAAGGCTTCAATATATAAAAGGTAGCTTTCATTATGTCATTATAAAAACATATTTTTGGTTCATGTGGACATAAGGACTTATACAGGTAAACTACAATGACACTCAGTTCCTAAGTATTTTTTTCTTTTCCAGTGGTTTCTCATTTTTTTATTTGAGCTATGCTATAGTTAGATAAACTGTTCCTACTGATTTTTCTCCAGTTTTCATAGGATTTTAGGCTTCTTACAAGTTTATCTTAACTCTAAATAAATACAAAAATAAAAATTAAAAAAATCTCAGCCTCCGCCCCTAAAGAAACAACAACAAAAAAACCACAACTGCCCCCTCATAGAGTCTAAGTCCCTAATTAATGCTTAAAAATAGGGGTTTTACCCTGGACCAACATACATTGTTAACAGTTATGATGGCCATTTTGTGTTATGGTGATCCTTTCAAAATTACTTTTTTAAAAAAGAAAGAAGAATTGAATTACTTCCTGTGGAATAACTAACTCTTGATCCCGAATAATCATGGTAGTTTGCAAAATAACTCTGTAATTAAAATTCCTGGAATAATATTGTTGATTTAAACTTTGCGCATCCCATTGCGAATAAATCTGACAGTATTGGCTTTAACAACATACATTACTCATGAAAAATATAGCTCTGGGTTTTAAGAAAATTCATTCATCTGCAGGTCTAAAATAGAACACCGATTTTTCCTCCAATCAATACATGAAAACAACAGACATTACTATCATTACTCTGAAACTGCAGAGTCTTTTCTTCATTTTAACTGGAGATCTTGCACAAGCTTATTTTATTTAATAAATCAGGGTGAAATTGTTTAAACAAGCTAAACTTGATGTGAAATTATTTTCTCAGTTTATCAAGTAGACTGTAAATGATGAAGATGTGAGTACACAAAGGAAGTACTGTAGTTAATTTTAACAGCTCTTAATGCAAGTCAAGGTTTTGATAACATTAAGGACATGAAAATGGATATTTCTTGAGCAGAACGCCATATCAACATACTTTTTATCATTGGTATAGGGCATTGACTGTAAAATCATCAATCTCACATAACATTTATAGACAATATGTGGAAGAAAGTAAAAACATTCCAGTTTAGAGAAGAAACGTGTAGGTTACCTGAATAGTTTCATTTCTATTTCTTGCAAGATACTGAATATTGTTTCAAAAGATACTATTATAAGAACAAATATTTTGTAGTCTGTAAAAAATCAGTTATGTCATGCAACCTGCTACAAATCAGCAGGTTTAATGCATATTGCAACTATACATTTGGTATCTGTTCTTCACTGAAACAGATTTGTAGGGTTATTTTAGACAGTATTTTCACTGTTATGATAGTATTATGTGATTTTTTTTAAATTTCAGAAATTTTCTGTAGTAGAAACCATCAACTCCTGAAGTTATAGGTGACCTTTCATATTTTCCATATATAGAGAATTATTACATTTGTTGTGTTGTCAAGTCCAATCTTATACAGTAACCATGCAAGGGCAGATTTGAATGAAATTCCATTGCAGTCTGCAAAAAATTTCTCTGGAAGGATTTAGTTTCATCTGACTTTTGATGTGTAGAGTGTGGATGTATATATCTGAACTATTCATCCTAAGCCTCTTTTACAGTTGATGAAAAGAAAGGCACTTCCAAGCGTGATTCATATGACTGTTTTTAGATATTTATTTTGGCATGAGATCAGCTGCCATCATAGTGTCTATTTATGTTCATTAGCTTCTGTGAAGAGAGCAAAATCACTATCTCTGATGTAGGCATGTGCATTTCCTTTCTGTGGCTCCAGCAGGCTTTGCATTAGGTTTTTAAATGTGAAATTCTTTCCATAGTGCTGAAAAGAAAAACTGCTTAAGCATAGAGGTTCCTATATTCTAGTTCCTATATGCTATTTCTATACAGGAATACAGGATGTGGATTCTTCACCCACAAGCTGCCGCTACATTTTTTCTGAGAGAAGCTGCATGCTTTGTTTGACATTGAGTTAGGTGGCTGTAATGGGTCTTTTTGACACTGAGATTTATAAATTTGAAAAGATCTCTTGTAGACAGTTATGAAAACTTTCTATATGCCTTTGAATCAGCATGTGGCAGAAATAGTCCTTTGTGAATCTGCCTCAGTTTCACACATGTAAATTGTGTGGGATGTTAGGGGCACTGCTTCCATCAGTCAGTCTCATGTAATGAGGTCTTTGTGTTCCTCTGATTGAATTCCCCTTTGTGTTGGAATGTGCCTTTTAGGAAATATTTTGTTTTTCAGTGTTAGTGAAGAACAGAGCTCAGTCCACAAATGCATATCCTGTTGCTTGGAAAAACACAGGTGCTTTCTTCCCCATCTATATATAGACTAAAAAGCTGGAAAACAAAAAGGGGAAAGGAAGGAAACTCATCATAAACTTCCTTGTTCTTTCCACTTCTCAGATGCAGCATTAGAATCTCAGTCAGTAAGCAGCATAGTGCAAATGCAATGGCTGTTTATTCACTCTGTCACTGCACATTTCCCCCCCCCCCTAATGGTTTCAAGCTCAATATTATCCTTTCTTACTGACAGAAGTTTTTAGGGGCTACCTTGCTGCTGCAGAAGACTGTAGTACAACTATTGCAGATTAATGGCATGTAAAGTAGTGCAGAACTGAGCCTGGAAGGAAATCAAAGGAATTTGCTTCTTGAGCTTTTTTCATTCAAGTCTGTTTAAAATAAGTCTTTGATATCTTTGTATTTGAGTATATATTTTTTTAAATCTGATAATATAATTATTTTTGTACATAGTTAAGAATGAAAGTTATTATACTTCTCTATGTGGATGTTTACTACACACTAACCATATGTAGGCTGTCTCTTTAGGAAAAGTGAATTTAGTGTACAAAACAAAGCCAATGTTCACTAAATTCCATTCCTAATGTCTTAACTATTTTTTATTCTGAATGAAGCTAGCACGCAATATTTCTGTCCTAGTATAATAGTCCTCCATAGCATTTTTAATTATCATCATAACTTAATCCTACCCTTTCAGCTTGCAAAGGTATAAAATATAAGATCTGGAGCTTTTTCTACATGACAACTAAAGTGTATGGTGCATTATAATTCTAGTCTGGAAAAAATGTTAGATGTAGAATTAGGGTACATTCCCCTAAAATATCAGGCATAACAAATGAACAGATATTTCCCAGGTATTGTTGAGAGAAGCTTTAACCATGAAAATATCAGATAGCAGTATCAATTTTTTTTCCTCCTGTGAGTAGCTATCAATAAGTATGCCATAACACATCATAGTATGTATTGCAAAGCACGTTATTCCATAATTGTGCCATTCATAATATTATTCCACCCTTTTTTTACAGGATATGTAACTCAAAAATATAGGGAAAATAACAAAAAGTGTGAAAATTTAAGTCTGTGGAGGATGCAGATTCCCTCAGAGATCAGTCTTTCTGTAGTAGTAATACAAATGTCAAAAAATCCAATAAATAATACTGCTTGTTTGAAAATGCTGAGTTAACTTGGAGGTCCTAGCAATACACAATATGCTGTGTAACTTTTTCAATGGTTTACAATAAGTCTGCAAAGTAAGTCACTGGAATCCAGCAGAAATAAAATGGATTAGATGCTGTTTATTTGTTACATGGAACACAGACTTGTGAAAACAAGCATAGACCAAAAGAATGAGAACAAAGAATGAACATTCATTTCCTGAAGAGCTCCTGTTAATATTTGCAGATCATCTTTTTTTAAAAGAATAGGTATAAAGAAAAGTTAACAGATACAAAGCCATTAATCTTTCACTTCAACAAAGGCTTCTATTTAGTCAAGAGGAACATTTGGCATATGCTCTAAATGACTTAAAGAAATGTGGAAAGACATTGGGAAATCATATTTTAGTTTATAGTGTAAGTTTTCTACATTCTCAGGTGACAGGAGAACATGAAATGAGTCAGAAGAGTTCCTGAAGAATACACATTTCTGAATTAATTGAGAATTGCACATCAAAATGTGGTTCTTTCAGATACCACAGAGGGAAGAATATCACCAAATTGCCTGCTATTTTCTCAATTGCCTGTGTCACTTAGGGTAATCCAAGTTGATGCTTAACCTTAATTTTCAATTTCAGAAAATCAGGATGATACCTTCATCTGAGTATGAGAGCAGAATAGGAAATAATTTCCATTATGAAAATCCTGCATGAACAAATATTACAAGTTGAAAAGCAGCTGCTAATCTGACTCTAAATCTATGAAGGAAACTATGGATGGAAGTCTGCCAGAGTTATGTTTTCTCTACAGTGATCCACTGCCACAGAGTAACAGAAATTATTGATCTTACTTAACATGATCCATGTAAATGTCAGATATACAGCACTTTTTGTAGCTTCCTCTATATTCTGAGAAGAGAGGCTGGCCCTTCAGGAGGACACTCCCTCCAATTCCTGATGCTTAGATATGTGCTTAGGTGTTGACATTCATGATTTCTTCCATCTGAACTGCTGTGCTGGCTGTCACACAAGACGGGTGTGTTACCTATTTTCTCCAAGTACCTTTCAATAGGGAGAATGGCCCAATTTTTAGGGCAGCTGATGAAAAGGGCTCTTTTCATGTTTTGGAAAATAAAAGGAGATTTTATTGAATTTACAGTACATCCTTTTTGTCTTCTCCAGGGAAAATCCTAATTCAGTTAAGACTGAAATACAGGGAGCTAGTAGTGAAGTTATCTAGTAAGTCCACACCAGGACAACTGAAAACCTACATTAAGAGAAAGTATTAGGTCTAAAACCTACATTAAGAGGAATTTAACTCAAGGTTCTACTTTTTACTGGACAAAGGTAAAACATTTAACCTAAGTCAATTTTCTGTTTTTGAGGCTTAAGTGACTAAAAAGATGACTTTGCAAAATAGCACAAGAAGTACCTATTTTTTTTATCAAGTTTCACACCAATTTTTGTGAATGTTAGACATTGTGAATAGCAATTTCTACTTTTCCTCCACTCCCTTCACTAGTGATAGTGACAATAGTCTAGAAAGTTTTAAGATCCCATTTATCCACTCTTGAAAATAAATCTCAGGCTTTTGAATTGCTCAGGAATATTTGAAAATATCAAAGATCTTTCTCATGCTCCTTTATCCTCCTTTGGTTGCTCAGGATCCTCTAATCCTCAACAAAAAGCACATTCACCGTATAGCATATACAATTGTTTTACTTTCTTGTCTGTATTTCTCAGTTGCCAAACTGATATATATGAATGAATAAATACAGTGCATGGAGATTATATATATATATATATATATATATGTATGGATTCACATATTCTGTGTAATACAGTTAATGGAAGAAGAGGGAAGAAGAGTAGAAGAGTATTCAACCAAGTTGCAGTAGATATCAAAACAGTACAGGTCTAAGGGGAGAGAAATTAAAATCTAAATTCATAGGTCAGTGGAGAGCATCCATGTGTACAACTGATAAACTTAGAGTACCCTATTAAGATTTTTAAATACTTTCTATTTACCCAAAATAAAGGTCTTAGTGGGTTTTGGACAGAGAGTTTCTTCTTCCAAAAAGAGACATTATTAGCAGATATTGGCTAGCTGAAGTGAAACATTGGCACTGGCACAAAGACCTCACTTGTTCGATAGGCAGGTTCCATAGCATGTTAAGCCAGATTTTTCTGGTCTTAAAGAACCTCTTAAGAATTCTCCATCTGTTAAAGAGTGGTAAGGTTAAAAAGGGATAGTACTTGTCAACTTGTGAACTACTTTGACAGAGTACATCAGTTTATCCCCTGATAACCACCAAAGACTTTTTAAAACGTCACCATCACTAGAAAGTAATAGTCACAAATACATATTTTATGTTCATGCTTTAATGTTCTACTGAAAGGCACCATGGAATTTACAATCTGTCAGAATTACACAAACCCAGGAGAGTTTATTGGTATTTTAGGACTTGGGAAGCTTCAGGCATGGAAACTTCAAAAAAGGAACCCCAACAAACTTGTAGCAAATTTGATTTGCATCAAATTTGAGACATGAATATAAAATGTATCTCCACAATACAATCGTGTAGCTCATAGCTGATTTTAGAATAGTAAGTTGTCTCACTGTATTGTGGCTTTTTTCAAACTGCCCAAGAAAGGGCTAGTAACTTTTCTGTAATGAGAACAAATGGTGAATCAGGACATCATAGCCTTTTTCTGACTTCTTCTGTGAGGAGAGATATCTACCCAGTTTAGGATATCTTTCTCCGTCGGTTGGCACAGCTGTGTTAACAACGTGTGAACAAGGCAACCAGTCCTTCACCCACTTTGTTCCCCCTTCCACTGACCCTTCCATCTCCAAAAGCTTTCCACTGGTGCTTGCTTTAAGGCAACTAGCACAGAAATATAAAGAAATTTGTGCCTACTTCTCATATTTTTTTAAATCTATTCCATCAGATTTAGTTGGGTTTTTTGTTTGCTTGTTTTATACCTGTGAACAGAATGAAGTAACCTGAAAGAAATTTCCCAGTAAAACTGGGCTAAAGAGGAGTATTAGCCCCTAATGGTCCTTAATGCAGTATAGTTTAGTACTAATTACTCACTGCTGAGGAGTCTGGACTGCATTCATTGCACACATGAATTCCCATCACTTAGGTGCTCTGAAGGCACAATACCACAGGCATTAACCTTTAGATATTTCTCTTCTCCTGCTTTGTCTGTGCATGGACTTAGAGTAGGACCAATATGTCTGATGAGTTACAAGCCATTGAAAATAATCACAGCATTTCTTCCATGCCTCTTTTCCTTCCAGCTCAAGTAGATTTTGGAGCACTATTCATATGATTAGAACCCAGGTACTATTTTAACTCACTTTTTTATTCTACAAAATTATAATCTCACTTGAGATTTTACTGAATTATTTCTAACTGACATTTTAAGAACATGAATTTCTGATTACCATTTTCTGACAAGTATATAAAAAGCTTTCTTTTAAGACTTTAAATCGTGTTGAATTTGGATAAAATCAGCAAATGAATTTAAATGTGCTAATAATTTATTAAGAAGTTGATGTGGCAGACCTGCAAAATAAGGCAACCAAAGAGGCCACCATTCCTTAAACATGGAGTGATGAAAGATTGTCAAATCCATTGTTAATATGAAACCCTGTATTGGCTTAATATAAAATTTAATGCTTGATTTACAGATTCATTATATATCCAAGCTAAAAGAATGAAGGAATGAAATTACAAATATCCTTGAAAAGGAAATGAAGCATCAGTTAACAATTTGGTGGTGCTGCTAAATTGTTAGCCCAATTTTTGAGAGTTTTAAAAGGATCCCATGGTAAGGAATAATAACTAGAGAATGAAAATGGTATGTAAAATTCCATGTCAATTGATATAAAAAATGTGAAAAAAATTCTTAAAAATCTAGATATAATACTGGACTAAATATACATTAAATAAAGGTTTCCATTTAGGAAAAATAATTAGAGTATTTCAATAGAAATATACACTGCTGAGCAGGGACCAGCAAAGTAAACTGGATCACAAAAAGTGAACAGGAAATAAATAAGCAAATGGCATTCTACCCCTGCAGAAAAAAGATGTCTACGTTTTGGGACTGTTTGTATTACTGCTTCCTCAGACAAGGATGGCAAGGGGAGCTAAACAGACTGAGTGGCTTCAGGGTGAGGAGTTGCTAAAGGGCATGACATGATTTATCCTGGAAAAATGGTTACAAAAAGAATATGAGCAAAGTCTGTAGAATCCTAAGGGACATGAAAAAGCTTCTCAGAGATTTTTAAAATACCTTTTTATAAACCAGAAAGAACTTGTGTGAAATTAGGCTGATCCAGAACAAATTTGTGTAAGATTCTTTGACACGATACATTGTGGATGCTAAAATTTTGATGTAGATTTTGAAAATAATTGAATGAATTAATAGAAGAAAAATTCCTCACCAGCTAATGAGGTAACAACTGCCTCTCTAGTCTGGGATTTCTGAACTTTGCTAGAGGCTATACTGGCAAAGTATCACTGCTTGTCATGTTCTTATATCTGCTATTGTCTCTGATATCTGCTATTGTCTACTACCATAGACAGAGTCTATGGATACACTAACATTTTTCCTGATCCAGCTTGATCATTTTTATGTTAACTTCTTTCATCTGCTTAAAATTATCTGCTCTAACAGTCCATAAGCTTAGTCCTTTTTGGTTTGTTGACATCGCTACAGCCAGCTTTTTCAATCCAAAAATTAACAGCTAAAGCATAAATTTAAACAAGATTTTCCCCATACCAGAAAAAAAAAAAAAAAAAGCAATTATTTTGCTATACACCATAAATATTTATATATTAGTGATCACAAATATATCAACAAAGGTGGCCCCAATTTTAGCTGACAAAAACGAGTGCATGATTTTGATTTGAAGCTTTTCAAATACATAGACACAGATGTTGGTTTTCTAGGGACCCCACTGGTATTTAGTGGTACTGCAGGGACTGAGGGGTACATTCCCCAGGTAACATTTGGCCTTTACAGATGTATGGCATCCTAATCTCTCTGTGGACACTTTTGTGTTGACAAAGTTATTAGACAGAGCTTTAATTTACTTCCACTTAAAGCATGTTTTACAGTTAGGGCCTATAGCTCTTCTTCCCACATCACTCTGAGGAAAAGGGCTTCTGAAAAGTGCTTTTGCTCACATCCTGCCTAAGTACCACATTTTTTTTTTTGCTAATGGAAGTCATTTGGGGTGGGATCAGAGGAGACACAACATTTTGACCATAGTCTGGATATATGTAAAAATGACACCTGTATGCACACCCAAGTTAGGACTCCTAAGGCCTTCCTGTGCCCTGTAAATGTATGTATGTAGCTTGATATGTGTGACTACTCCAAGGAACTAAATTTTTGGGGGGTAGGCTATATTAGGTGGCCTTATACTAGTATTCTAATTCAACCAGCTAAGTTTATTTTCCAAACAGATATAATATTAGAGTCTGATACAAAGCCTAAAAGCAAAAGGGAAAACCCCCCCTGCCAAAAAAAAAAAAAAAAAAAAAAAAAAAAAAAAAAAAAAAAACCCAACCAAAAAAAGCCAAAAAGCCAAAAACCCAAAAAACCCCACGGGACTGGGAAATAACGGACATCAGACCACAAAAGAAAGGCTTCTTTTCAGGACTACTGTGTTTTCCATGCTGATAGCTTGGGAAAAAAAAGGAAGATGGGTCAGAATAAGTCCATCCTTACAGGTTATTTTCTCCAAAACTCTTCTCTAAATATATCTCAGTAAGCCAGATGTAACATTACATTCACACTTTATTTAGGATCATCTTACTTAATTTCTGTGGTTATTTTACTGAAACTAGGCAAAGAACAGCTTACAGACCTCAAAGTAATTTGACACATAAAACATTAAAGAGCAAGAACTTCATGGCATGGGAGAGAATCCTTTGGTAAAGAAACCAGAAATCAGTCCCAGCCACAACATCTTTTTTTTTTTTCAGGGATGCAATTGGTTCACATATTTTGCAACCAATATAAAATTAATTTTCTGTCTTGTTGGCATTTCTATAAGCTCTATTCTGAAAACAGTACACAGTCTTATCCTTTTGTGTAAGAAGACATAGAGTAAATCTGTCCTTCACTTTCAAATTCCTTTCACTCATATTTACAGAACCTACACTGAGCTGTGACTGAAACCTATGAGATCTTTACCATTTCTTAAAGGAAAGCAGGATTAGGTTATTGATTCAGTCTGATTAATATGTATGATGCTTCTGCAGTTACAAAGCTTCTTCAGACTTGTTTTATAGCTGACTGTAGGAATAGAACGACAAAGATCTGCATTTCTTTGCACACCGCTCCACAAAAATTACGTCCATCAAGTTTTCCTTTTCCACTGTCAGATCTAAACAGAGCCCTTTTGATATGAGATTACTGATGCTGACATTAGCCAATCACTTATAAAACCAACCTCAACCTCTTGAAAGCAACTTCAAAAAATGAAAACAAAACATAGCTTCAATTCTGAATAGAATAACGATCATTGTTTTATGTGTATGCCCAAAAGCACAATTCCAACCTGCTTTCCACAGAGGGGAATTTGGTGACATGTATTACTGCCCCAAGGCCTATTTTCATATACTGTACAGCTCTGAAGTGCTGTACAGTACTATGAAGTGTTGTACAAAAATATTTAGTTTTCCAGTGCCTTAGGGGACTTACTTTTAATGGAGTCCATGGGGAATGTTCTGTATTTCTCCATTAAAAAGGGCATAGTTTTTCTGAATTTATAAATAGCTGTGGGTCTCCTTTATTTAATATTACATAGTCATATACTATCTCTCTGTGTAATGTTTTTTGTATTCCATTGTTACTAAAGTAGTATAGATACGAGCACACAGTATGATACAGAATTATTAAAGATTACACTGATTTAGAATTTCTAACCAGTATCACTTCATCACCCTACTGACATACAAGATGCCTGCAAGCAAAAATGAATTTGATTCCAAGCATTTTCCATTAAAATTTACCCTGATAAAGTAGACTATAGTCATTAGTCAAGTTCCTACACATTATGAACAGGTGGCGTTCTCAATCTGCTCAATATATTCTTACACACCAAGGACCAGACTGCAAGACTCTCACCCACACTGGGAGCACATTTTTCTTTTTACAAAAACTCTTTATCCACTGGAATTTCTTGTGGAATAACAGGCCACATTTCATAGCTGAGGTGTTTCACAGATGAGGTGTAGAATAGCTTGGCTCATATGAGGTGCTGGTATTTGGATTTTTGATTAGCTCTGTGAAAAATGGTGTATTTTCTTGTTGCATTGCTCTAAATTTGTCATTATCCCCTTTTCCCTCCCTCATTCTTAAAGGCAGATGAAAATAAGGAACCCTACACAGGATTACAGTGGCTATTTATAGGCTAAGCAGCCCTGCACACATATCAGCTAAGGGATAATTTATGTGCTACCCACTTACGGGTAAATCCCTCTTACCATCATCGAGTGTAGTGGTGGTTGTTTAGGGTTTTTTGCCTTTTGATGGAATTCCTTGAACTGTCTTCTGTCAGGGAGTATTTGTGTAATTTTTCAATTTTGCTTTTGCAGCATCTCAGGTCACGTTCATGATTTGGGTTTTTTTTTTTTTATGTGAAGGAATAATAGTAGGTTGCTAGTAGAATATTATTTTATTCTTAGTAATATTTGTGATGCTTTTTCTTACCTCTGTTTTTCATTTCCTTGATTTTTACTTTTGTTGATACATTTTGGCAGGCAAAGAAAGGGATGGCATAGTTACCAAATCTTTGGAGTAGCAGAGAGTAGAAGAGAATTTTAATGTAGGAAATTTAAGTTTAGAATCATGAAATCTGAAAGAGAAAGGGGATTCAATGTGGCAGAATTGACTTAAATGCATGATACTTGGTAGTGATACTACTGGAATTAAATATGAAACATATAAGGGGATTTGAGAACTGAGCTGTGAAAAACAGTACTAAACAACTCTTACAGGCACCTAATCCTGAAAATTATGTGCTAGGATTACCTACACTGAAATGGAACCATTAGATGAACAGAGCAAAATATTATACAATTTATACAGACTTTATTAGTTAAACATACACGTATTCTTCTCCACTTGTGTCAAATAAATAAACTTCAGTGTTATGAGGAATCAGTACTAAGTGACAATAAGGTTGTCCTGAATCTAAAAGTAAAGGTCGACAAAGCACTGACTTCAGAAAATTTAAGACATGGAAAAAAATTAATAGTCTGAAGTGTCCTATAAATAACCACGATGAAAATCTGAAATAATCCCACTTCTATTAGAAATGTTAGAATCAAACACTGCATCCTAACACTATTGCCAGTTTTAACCCACCTTTATTAATAGCAGCTTACTTGGATAATCAAAGTCACTGCTAGTATAAGTGCAAAAATATTAAATATTTTTTATTGGAATAATTTAGAATAATTTATTAGTACAGTCTATACTTTAACAATATTCTAGAAATAAATAAATAATGTAGTTAAAAATGAATTTTTTTCCATAAAATTCTTGTTTAAATCTTTAGAGTCAATTGCGTTTTCCTTTTTCTATTATTTTTATGAGGCTGGAAATTATTGCTAACCTCAGGGTAGATCTAAAAGACGTACTGCATATTCTGCTAGGATATGAGATAAAATAAATAGTAATGTGAAGACCTTTGCATCACTTCTCACCTCCCACAAGCAGACCAGTGCCCAGTCTGACGCCAAGCAGTAGTGTGTTTGGAAAAACCAAACCCCCAATTTCTTTGTTGCTGAACATGATGTTATAAGGTTTGGAATTTGCTTTTGGTAATTTTGGGCCAGCTGTCCTGATGGTGCCCCCTCCCATTCTCCTGCTCACTCCCAGCCTTCTTCCTGGTAGTGGGACAGAATGAGAAATGGTGAAAATCTTATTGCAATTGCTCAGAAGTCACTAAAGTGTTGGTCTGTATCAAAACAGCATCATACTGGCTGCTATGAACAAAGCTGACCCCATCCCAGCCAGGACCCCCATACACAATCTCATTGCAGAAATAATAACTGTATAATGCCAGAGGTGTTTGTCTAAGACATAAGAAGCATGGACACCAATGAATATTATTACTGATGACAGTCATTACCGTACAAAAGATATCCTCAAAATACTTAATGCTAAATGGCAGCTCTTAGGAGAACTGATTAATTAAAGAGCTATAAACACAGTCCTTGGAGGGTTTTTAATATTCTGCTCCATTTTCCTTTTGTCCCTCTCAGCCTTGGAAAATGTATCTTGATGATGTAAGAAGTCTTATGTGCCACATGCAGGAGGGTAAGGGATTAATGTGGGAGATCTAACCAGTCTTCAGAGATACCTCGCCTTGATTGCCTGCTCCTCCCTCCTGCTGGAGGTCCTTCAGAGGTAGGGGGGACAGAAGAAACTTCCTGCCCATGCTTTAGCTGTAGGGTGCATAGTCTGTAATCTATCTTAAAGCCATCTCTCCATGCCACTTCAGTTAAGCTGCAGGATGCTGTGCAGACACACCTGAAGCACAAAATCCTTCCAGCTGACTCTATTGCAGCGCTAGTAATTTCTAAAACAAGGAGCCAGACACTCCTTGGACTGACAAGGTTTCACAAGTGCTTCTGTGGCCCTGTATAATACATTAGAGTAATCATTAAGTTATTCTCTCTTTCTTGGTGATCAAAATGGTTTGGAAAGTATTATGGGCTGTTTAATACAGTGTGATTTTCAATGCTTATGACATCTATTTATTTGTAAAATAAATTATGCATTTCTTACAGCTTTGCATCTCTTAATTCATCAGTTGAATGATTAAAGTTCATGTCAATTCTCCTATGGTAAACAGGAAATCAAATCTGTATCTATACTGCAACAAACAGGACTACTTTCGTCCTTGCCTGAACAAACAGGACTACTTTTGTCCTTGCCTGAAGGGATAATGTCATTGCCTTGAGCTTACATCTATCATTACCATCAGTTAATTAAAATGAAGAAAGCTTTAAATGTCCTCACCCTCATTTATCATTCAGAACTTCTTCAAGCTTTACAGCAACTGTCAATCACTTCAGTCCTTCAAAAATATGTATAAAAACAATTACAAGTATTTTTTCAATAGGTTCAGCAGTAGGAGGTAGTGAGTCCTTTCTGTGCATTGACATTTGAGACTTATCTAAAAAAAACTTTCACAAGCTCCTTTTAATCTCACTTTCCCTGTTGAAATCTTTGTCTTGGAGAGGCTGTGCTCTGCTACTTCAGCTACAGATATGGCTAAAAAGTTCTGATAAACAAAGAAACATAAGCATAACAATACTTAATATAAACCATTATTTTTTAAAGTGTCTTAATAAGACAGATGTGTTATTTAATGTAATAAATATTTTAATTTTGATATTTGTCAAAATAAACAGAATTCCAATTCTTTTTCTTAAAGTCTTACACCCACGACTTCACAACAGTTAGGTCTGAAGAGGTAAGGCAAGGCTTTCTATAATCACTAAAGAAAAAGTATACTTTCAGTAGCATTTTTTTCACACCTTTTGATTTGTTTTGGATAAATGTTTTCTTTCTTTGGGCGAGAAAGAGGGCTGCTGAAAAAATCGTATGTGATAGAAAGGTACGGGTGAGTGAGACAGCAACCAGCTGTGGAAAGGCTAGCTGCTGGGGAAAGGCAGCTACCATGCAAAATTAATTCCCATTCTACACAGGGCAAAAATCACCTCTGGAAATTATATCCTATGTGTAAACCCAGTGGGTGTTCACATATAAACATAAAATACAGCAAACAAGAGACTTGCTTAAAAATGCCAAGTCATTCTACTGTAACCCTAGTGGTTTATAAATAAATGCTTGATTATAATCCTGGAGTGGGTTTCTAGGAGCAGAGAACACTGAAAGTTGTTTTGAGCAACCTTTGGCCTCTGTTTGCAGTATTCAATAAATGAAATGTCATACACATCAACATCAAACACAACATTTCAACAGAAACCCACTTTACCACAAAATCCACCAGAAGAATCACTCTGATTTTTGCATATTTTATTTCCCCTTTAACATTGTGGAATAATAGCATTTTTCAGTAGTGGTGTAACAATGATTGTTCTCTAGATATAGGAAAAGCACAAGCCGTATAAAGTGGCATTGTTTTCTACTAGACACATGGCTGTACTTGGAAGAAAAAGCAGAGCTTGTCAGGCAAATAAGCTTTCCAGATGATGTGTATGACAGATGCCATTCAGATGTAGAAGTAGCATAGTTCAAGCTAAGTACAGGCCAGGAATAGTTGCTCTCAGTTTAACTTAGTTATGTTAATAAGAAAATCCAAGAAGGAAAGTAGGTGTCTGGTATCTATGAGACACAGGGGCAAAGGGAAGAAACAATGTTTGGATTGCAGTTAACAAGAGACACAGCACTGTCTTCTGCAACTGAAAATAGCACAAATCAATAATGTGTCATGAAAATAGTGCTTCCACTAAGTCAAATGTTTTTGGTGTCCAGTGAAATAAGGAATTATAGCCCAGAAACTCTTTTGAGGCTGAAAATGTTTTGATTTTATGGCCCTTCCTTAAGCTTGAGAGATGAGAGATGGTACGGATCTTTAGAGAAAAGTGTCCCTTCCCCCTGTTGTTAACCAGCTGTATCAGCCTTACATGTGTCTGTCTGTGAGGTTATTCTGCTCTGAAGGACTTTGGCTTCATTCACAAGAGACATTTTGATGCATCAGATAAAGTATTTCTGAAGTATGAACACCCCTAGCTCGTTTAGGGTTGGAGCGGACACTCCAGGGGTATGGGATATGGGCTGAACGAAAATGAAAATAACATTCATAAATTAAATTATTTTCAGAATCTTCAACTCTTTTCATTAAATAGAAGTAATTTACTCATTATGTATTTCTCTAAACAAGGTGGCAGGTTCTGCACACCTCTTTTCATTTGAGTTATTTGGTATTTTGGTAGTGGTACAGTGTTGCATATCCAACCTAAATTTGCCTTGACTGTTTTCTCCATTAGTTTGTCCATAACATTAAATTTAAGGAAAATTATTGATATTTGCTAAGCAGTTAAACCAAATGCAGACTGGTTTATTATCACTGATGTTAGGCTTACAGCATTTCTGTACGTGGTGTTTTTCTTTATTGGGAGTGCAACAGACAGCAGTTTCTTCAAAAGATTGATTAAAATAAAAAATGTTACAATTCTACTATTTATAAATTAAAAATAAAGGACTTGCATCACATGAACTTTCTAACTGCTGTTTTTAAGCCAAATAATTGCCATTTTCTATTTCAGCATCACATTTTATGCAATCAAACAGCCATATAAATACTTGAGAGTAAACAACGTAGGTGTGTGAAGGATTATTTAAATGCAGTAAAACACTTGTGCCCTGAAGTAACTGAAAAAATGAAAAAGACACAATATTTCCCAAAAATACATGCTATCTAATCATATTGACCGAATAGTTAAATCAATATAGCCACTGAACCTTTCAAGAGAATGAGAAAGGATATCTAAACCAGAAGAATTGCAAAGGAGCACCTTGGAACATTTCATAGAACAGAACATAACAGAACAGTCTATTTCAGTTAGAAGGGATGCACAGTGACCATCTACTATTGCTGCCTGACAAATTTAAGCTATACAGAAGTTAAATTGTGTTACTCAGGGAATTTTCTAATTGTCTCCTAAACACTGACAGACTTGGAGCATCAACCACCTCTCTAGGAAGTCTGTTCCAGTGTTTGACCACCATCTTGGTAAAGAAATTTTACCTTATCTTGTCTGATCCTCTCCTGACACAGCTTTGAACCATTCCCATAAATCTCATCACTGAATCCCAGGGAGAAGAGTTCAGCACCTCCCTTTCCCCATCTTCCCTCCTCAACAAGGCATAGAAAGTAATGAGATCACTCCTCAGTGTGTTTTTCTGTGAACTAGAGAAACTCCAAGTCCTCAACTGCTGCTCATAGGACATTCCTTCCACCAGTTTTGCCAGCTTTTCTTCCTTCCTATGGACACATTTAAGGGACTTAGCATCTTTCTCAGTTAGTGGGGCCTAGAGCTGTGCACAGCACTCAGTGCTGAATACAGTGGGATAATAACTCTTTTGATGAGGTGGTGATGCTGTGCTTGATGCACTCCAGGATGGAGTTTGTCCTCTTGGCTGCCAGGACACGCTGCTGACTCACATTGAGCCTGCTGTCAGAGAGCACCTGCAGGGCCCTTTCTGCAGGACTTCTTTCCAGCTGCACCTCTTCCAACGCATTTTTATACCTGGTGTTATGCCATCCTATCTACAGAAGCTGTCATTCGATATTGAATTTTATCCCATTAACTATACTCTAATGGTCCAATCTATCTAGATCCCTCTGCAAGGCAAACAGCCCTTTCCTTTTGTGAACCCATGTTGACTGAGTTTGATCATTGCATTGTTCTTTAAATGCCTTTCAATAGGACCAGTATGATCTTCACATTTTTTTAGAAAGTAAGGTTAGAGTAACAGGCCTGTAGTTTTCTAAGTCCCTTATGCCATTCTTGCAAACTGAGATAACATTGCCGGGTTTCCAATCAGCAGGAACCTTCCCAGACTCCCAAGACCTTGGCTGATGGATGATGTAGAGGGGTCGTGCAGTAACGACCATTATCCCCTTCAGTACTCTAGGATGAAATCCATCAGGTTCTATGGACTTAAGAACATTCAGCTCATACAATTTCAGGGTTCAAAGCTAGTCAAAGGTTCCCACAAATGTGGTGCTCCACCTCAGGCGACCAAGCAGCCCAAGGTCTACCATTAACTTTAAAAACTGTGGGGAAAAAAACATTGAATCCTTCTGCATTTTCTTAGTTCCTATTGGTCAGGTGGCCATCTTCAACAAGTATGATATTAATATTTTCCTGAGACCTTCTTTCACTTTTAATATACTTTAAAAAGCCTATTTTTGTACTAGATTCACTGT
Organism: Anomalospiza imberbis; assembly: GCF_031753505.1. Taxonomy (NCBI): domain Eukaryota; kingdom Metazoa; phylum Chordata; class Aves; order Passeriformes; family Viduidae; genus Anomalospiza; species Anomalospiza imberbis. The sequence goes on along the minus strand of NC_089685.1, from coordinate 27,393,001 downwards.
TTTGTGAAAAAAATACTTTATGTCCCATGAGGATTTTTTTACTTAGTTCCTTAGTCTTTCTCCCATTGAATAAACAGGAGGAGTGATAGTTATATAACCCAAATAAAAAAAAAATCTACATCTGAGCTTAGGTCTCTTTTGTACCCAGTAGATACCTATGTGTTTTCAGAGTGAGATTTGAATTATTTAAGCTACCTCTTTAAAACTAGGTAAATTGTGCCCTAATAGTGCTTATTTTTTCTACCATCTATGAATGGAGAAGAGGATGAATCACTCAGCTGAAGAGATATAGAGTATCCCCAGCAAGAAAAAAATTAATCTCAACAAATAATTTTTCTAGACCAGAATTAGATGCTTTACTTCCATCTCTGGCAAAACCTCTGTAGAAAAGCTGTCAAACTTGGATATAAGTGCAGGGAGAAATATAGAGTTAGATTCTTTTCTATTGCCTTGCTTTGGGTTAATTTTAGATAAGTTTTTTTTTTCAAATTCATATATAGAAGTATTTCCATGAGGAAAGTTCTCAAGATATTTGATGTAGTCGGTGCACTCCTCGAGAGAATGCAGTACCTAGAGGCACATCCTGATATCTCATACTTAACATCATCTCACTCCTCTGTGGTTCCATTATAGTAAGTACATACATTCATAAAATTAAGATCAAGTTAAAATTAGTGAAGTGTCACAGTTTGGCCCCTACTACTTCCATTCCTTTATGATCTGTATGAAATCAAATTCCTTTTCATGGTGCTCCGAAGTGTCAAACACCTCTTTTATAGCAGGGTGTTTATGTAGTATATGGGTTTCCTTAAAAGATCCAAAATAAATTTTATAAACTATTAATGTGCTGTAAAAGTAATTTGTAATCTTTCTTGACATTTCCTGTTGAAAGGGTCATGCAGGTAAAGGTCAGCTTCCAAACATTGCCAGTAAAATTCTCTTCAGAAGATTAAACTGAATAATTTGCAACAAAGTAACTGCAATTTTTTATTATACCTTAAATGTTATGGTGACACATAAGAAATCTGCCCAAGCAATTCCATTGTGTAAATCAACTAATGCTTGTAGTTTCTCTTACATTTTCATAATCAAATACAAATTTCACACAAGGAATAAATGTCAGCTAGTAAATTTTTGAATGTCATAAACATATTCATGAGTTCTACTCTAAATATTTTAGTACATAATAAAGGGAATAGATACGTCTCTTATCCATAAAATACAGATTTATGTCAAAGCAAACCCCTCAGCTTTATAATCCTACTAATAGTATTTTAAATCCAAGCTGAGCTATGATGCATAATAAATTGTTAGTTAGGCCATTAGATCATGCCAGCTGCACCACAGTGTTAAGGCCCAATAAGAGATGACTGTAATTGGTGCAATCTAAACACATTAGCTAAAAACTGCAATAAATATTTAAGTTATGCAGAATATTTAAGTTATGCACTTGACATTTTTAACTTAATTTGCACAAATGCTCCACTTAGATACCTGATTTTGTATTGACTATTGTACATTATTTTAGATTTCAGGTCTTTTCACTTGCCTGATAGTGCAGGTAAGGTATTGATCAACTATTATCTTATGAAGTTAGCTCTGAATTTCAGTGATTAAATTAAGTTCCATGGGCAGACCCACCAGACACACTGCTTAAGCCTGACTTAAGGGTAGTCTGCAAATGCAGATAAGCAAATAAACTTATAGATGATTTCTGAAGAGGATTCATAGGGCATTCTTAAACAAATGTGAGATGATTAACAGGCTACCAGGCATTCTGGATAGAATGTGCCTCACAGGTATAGTCACTGGTATCCTGCCAAAACTGCACGCAGTAAAAGAAGCCCCATTAGGAAAGACAAATAAAATAAAACCTGAACTTGTCCGGATGGTTAAAAAAGATCATATTGAATAAATTCAGAGACCAGCTGACAGACTGGTCTAACTGTATGGCTACTGCTTTAAAACTAAATTGACTTGAAGATTGTAACAAAATCATCAATATGGTCCCAGTAAAAGGTCACTTCAATCTTAAGAATGCAGATTATGTCTAGCATTTTACATCTACCAAGAGCACAAGAAATCAAGAAATCTCTTTTTTTTTTTTTTTTTGTAGAAAGAACCCAAAGTACCTTATCTGCAAGGACATTAGTAAGACTGATTTATATTTTATTTTAAATTTTATTTTATAATTTAATGTAACATAATCTCTTCTCACTTGCTTTTTATTTATTCTCCTAATAAGTTGGTCATCTGTAAGGGGGTTAGTACTCTAATAATTAATATATACTGACAATAGTGAGAAAACAGTGGATTGTTGTTCTATTTATATCATCTGCAGATATTTTCCTGCAGTGAGGGTACAAATTATTTTTTTGGTCCTTGACAGAGGTCTGCTAAGTCCAGGGACCACTGCTTGGTGCTTGGTAAGATAAAGCACTAATGTCAAATTCCTGACTGGCAGCAGGCCCTGTGGGGATGCACTGAAATTCCTGTCAGGGCAATATATCAGAATGGTCAAAGAGTTGCTTCCCATCATGTTGTATTTCAGCTTGCTTCAAGCACACACTTCTGGTTCCTTGTGGAGAGGTGTTGTAAAGATGACATGAATCATAGAATTATAGAGTAATGGTTTGGATTGGGAGTGATTTAAAAAATCTTCTAGTTTCAATCTCTCTGTCATGGGCTGGGACACCTCTCACTAGACCAGTTTGCTCAGAGACCCATCCAACCTGGCCTTGAACACTTCCAGGGATGAGACATCCACAACTTCTCTGAGCGATCTGTTCCAATGCCTCGTCACCCTCATAGTGAAGAATTTCTTAAAGTAACTCTGAAAGACATTGAGAGGCCTAGTAAACACCTCTGAGTCAGAGAAGGACTGGCTATCACATCTGGATGTATCTGTTCTAAGCTCTCAAAAATCTCAGAAAATCTCACAAGTAGAAGAGGGTTAAAACAGTTTCTTTTTATTTTTGGGATACTCCAGATATGTGATAAGATGGGCGACAGCTACAAGATTTGCTATCAGGATCTCTCCCTGTTTAAGAAAACTGAAATATTTACCCTCAGTAACTGATTTTGCATATTTGGAGTAAAGAAGTTTTTTCTAGGTATCCATCTGCATCCTTCTTCTGTCTCTGCAAGAGGTAGAGACAAAATTTTATGATTTAGCTGTGGTTTGTATGCAAAGAAGAAATAGCATCATTTTCTCAGCATCCAGAATAGCTCTGTGTGCTTTAGGCACATGAGAAAAATCAGCCTAGCTTCTTTAATCTGCATGAAAACGATCTGGATGAGAGGTGACGGAAAGTCTCCACAACATCAAAAATCAGACTGATCTTATTAAACCCTTTAATTGAGAAAAGCCCATATTTGATACTTAATAATTCAGCCTACACAATAACCACATATTTTATATTGGCTATTATATCTACACAAATTTACAGGAACAGGAGAACTGTGTAATCTTTGCAATTCTTCATGCAATTAAATGTTCTGTCATTCAGAAGGAAACTTTTTACAGAAAGAATTATGTGAAAGGCCTTATTTTTTTCTGATTTATTAAATATTTTCAGGCATTTTTCTTCTGCAAGGAATAAATTATCCATTAGAAATTTTTATATAAATTCTTTCACCTGTGATATAACAAGTGCTGTCTTTTAAAATTAAACTTGTTTCTGATGAGGCTGTTAGTGCCTCTTTGATAAATAATTGCCTAATAATTTTGCTGCTGCTATGTAAGTGATTAGAGGTGCCACTGTAAAACTTCAGTATTAAAAAGACACATTGTCAAGTAGGTTTAAAAGTACCTATTCTCCTATATAGTGATAGTTCACATACAATTAACTAAACCAATTAAAACATGAAATTGCTGTCAATGTATACTTAGGATAAAAGGTATTACTATGTTGAATCTTTAGATACAAGGTTTATTTTTCTGCATTTGAAATGGCAGAAGGATACCTGGAAATATTAGTAGTTATAGCCATGAGTGGAAAATTATTTTTGTATCCTGAGCAATGTGGGCATGAGACAGAGAGGTTTTTTAAGTAAATGTTCAAGCCTGAACCTTTTTGAATGACTTTCTGTTGAGTTGGATCTTCATCTAAGAAGGACTTTTTAAATTTTGGATATTGCTCAATCTTTACCTCATTGATTAAAAATTTCATTGGTGGATGAAAGACAGCCACATATTCTGAAATAAGAATGCAAGAATCATAAGACTGTTGAAGTTATATGACTTTGTTTTGTTTATTTGTTGCGGCATATGATAAAGCAGACATTCAATGTTTTATTTAAAATCAAGAACACAATTTTATGGACAAAAAGATTGTCTTCTAGTTGGATGGTCCTGCTTTAATTTCTTCTTTTTTTATGATAAAACAAATTCAGAGAAAGTGAGTGATCATGATCAGTGGAGCAGAGCCAGGTACCAGCAGGGAACAGACTATTAGAGCTCTATGACATAGGGAAAACGGGTTGTTAGCATCTGTGTCAGAGAGGTCAGGGGCGATTGAAAATACTATCATCAGTGCTCTTTTAGAAGAAGACCATTAACACTCACAAATTTTACACATGTTTATCTCCAAATATGATCTACACTATTCACTATACTAAATATGCTAATGAAAAATATGCATATGGGATAACACAGCTTCTGTGTTCTACAAAAAATTTGACACTCAGAGTAAACAGTAGCCTATTTTTCAAAAATAACCACTGGCTTACCAGACCTGATCCTCAGGGAGTCTTCAAAGTCCATCACAAGGACAAGCTGAACACTTAAAGTTGTAATTCCAGTGCGTGTGTATGAGCTCAAGACACATGCCAGTTTTATAGTATACTCGTTTTCTCATTCCATCCCAAACTCAGCTTGATGCTTCTCATCAGTACAGACAGATTTTAAAGTTATAATCTCACCAGTGGTTTGTCTCGGTCTGTGGGAAGGGAATTGAATAGAGAGGCAAATCTGGGACAGAGTTTATATGCAACCAAAGAAGCATATGCAAAGAAAATGAGGTGTATCCTAGGATGCATCAGCAAGTGTAATTAAGATGGCAAGAGAAATGATTGACATCTGGCATTTGTGAGACCCCATCCAGGGTATTGCCCCTGGTCTTGCACACCACAGAGCAAGAAAAACCTTCTGCAGTGAGGCCTGCAGAAGGCCATCAACATCAGGGGATGGAGCTCAGAGGTACAAAGAGAAGTTGTAAGAAAGAGGTTTGTCCAGCTGAAAGAACAGAAGAATAAAAGGTACTATTTCTGCTTCTTCAGCTATCTAATTGGACTCTTCTCTGATTAGAAAGTTAGATACAAAGGACACATGTTGGGTTTGGGAAATTCTGGCTAGAAATAATGAAGAACTTTTTGTACCATGAGGGTGGTCAAACATTGGAGGAGGAGGATGGGCATCCAGTGGTTGTGAGTCTCCATAAGCAGAGATAATCATAACAAGACTGGGCAAGGCTCTGAGAAACCTAATGTAAATTTTCCCTAAGCAGGAGGTCAGACTAAGTGACCCTCAGAGGTCCTTTCCAACATAAATTATTCAGTGTTTCCATGATCCCTAGGAGCTCAGCATAGTGTTTCTATTAATGAAAAAGGGATGCATTGGCGACAGTAAAAAACTTTTAGCATTTTACATAACTCTTGCAAAGGCAAAATAGAGCAGCTGGACTTTATACAGATAACTTTATTTTTGCCACTCTTACTAAAAGTCTAAGCCAAACCAAAAATGTCTTCACTGAAATTTAAATGTTTTGCTATGTTAAATATCATGAAAAGACAGCCTTTCTGTAAGATTTTTTTTACTTGCAACTATATAAGTGGCACAAAACTCAAACTTCTTGCTGTTTAGACCTCTATGATATTATTTTCCTGGTATTATTATTACTAATATTTTTAATATCATTATTAATGAGGATTTTAAAAAGAAAATAGTGTCTGCTCTGTTTTGCAAAACTATCAATGATGTGTGTATGGGTATATAATTATTTGTAAAACATTTTCAAATCTTGAGATGGAAATTACTAAATAGATTCAGACTATTTCAGATATTGCTGAGTTAATACGTGTAAACCTGACAGTGTCCCAGCAAAAGCTGATCAACTTAAAAAAGAGTGTACATCATACATATAATTTTATTATTGTTTTTATCATTTTAAATCTAAAAATACAGGACAAAATAAAGATTCTAATGACCAATGCATCCAAGATATTGTTATCAAGATAAAAATATTAGTTAGATATTAAAATCTAAAATGAAATGAAACAGAAGCTTAGAGCTCAGCATAATATGACATTCCACAGAAGTAAAAGAGACAAAATATTGCCAAAGACATAGTGGTAGAATGAGTAAGTTGCCTTCTAAAATTATAAGCAGATAACCCTTAGATTAAATAATTTCTGGTTTTGCACAATCTTTACACACAATTACTTGTTTCACTGTTTCTTTATACCAGATCAGGATTTCAACATCACATGTCTGGTGGTGATATTACTGCTTGTCGTGTTTGGTAATTTTGTATTAGTGTTTGAATGTTTTGACTGCTTAGTTTTGTGTGAAATGCACCCAACATAGTGAACAGTCTGGGAGAGCTGCCAACAATAAATTGCAATAATCCAACCTTGATTTTATAAAGGCGTGAGTCAAAAGCTCAGCATCTTGCTGACACAGCAATTGTCTTAACCTTGCTATGTTCCTGAGATGGTAATATGAAGCCTTATCAATATTGTTGATATGGCTCTCTGAGGAAAGCTGAGGGTCAAAAATTACTGGAATTTATCATGAAGAGCATTTCTTTCAGGATTCCACTGTCCAGCAGTAGAACAGTGATTTAGCATTAGATTTTCACTGGAATGAGAGCGATACAGCCACTTGCCTGTAGAAGCACAGCAGGATACAAGTAGAAGTCAAAAAAAATATATATAAACCCCAGCAAAATTAAATAAAAGCCAGTATTTACATTTTCACTGATGATTATCTGTTTTTAAGTTTGCCCTGTAAGTTTTTACAGACAAAATATAGATTTCTAGTTTGTTCCCCATTCTCTGAAATCAAAAGTTTCCAGGAAGCCCAATCTGGTCTTTTACAGTTAGCGCATCATAATGATGTGGAAAAAGATCATATTTTCTTCTTAAGGAACAGTCTGAGATGAAAGCAAACCAGATGAACCTAGATATTTTTCATTAACAGACACAGATAGCTTCTTAATCAAGGTTTAGTTTTAGTTAGTTAGTTAGTTAGTTAGATAGTTAGAAGGACTGCTCTCCATAGAAGTGACCCATGCTGGGGCAGACTATAAAGAACTGCAGCCCCTGGGAATGACTCACACCAGAGAACTTTACTGAGGACTGCCGTGGGAGGGACCCACTTCCACTTAAGAGGAAGGAGCAGCAGAGACAATGTGTGATCACCTGACTGCAGGTGCTATCCATGTCCCTGTGAGTTGCTGGAGAGGGGTGGACAGAGAGAATTGGTAGTAAAGTCCAGCCTGGGAATATGGGAGTAGTGGTGGGGAGGATGCTTGTAATTTTTTTACTTTTTTATTTCTCATTGTCCTACTCTGATTTGATTAGTAATAAATTAAATCTTTTTTCCCTGAGTCTGTTTTCCCTGCGACAGTAGCTGCTGAGTGATCTTTCCCTGTCATCCCAACCCAAAAGTTTTTTGTTCTATTTTCTCTCACCATCCAGCTAAGGAAGGAAGTCATAAAGCAGTTTTGTTTGGCACCTGTTATCCAGCCAGGGGCAACCTATCACAGCTGTACATTTACTGTTTGTCTTTTTACATCCCATAGCATTGGATAAGAATTTGAAGGTTAAGGAGGCTATAATTTTACTCAGGTTCCTCAATCTGTGTGGAGGAAGGTGCAAATGGGAGCTAACCAGTTCTTAGCTCAATTTCTGCAGTTGATTCATTGAATCTTCTGAATGTTTTTACTCTCTGAAAGATGTCTGCCTTGAATGATACCAAATTGTCCAGGGAGAATATTTATGCTTAGAGGATCACTATCAGCTCCCGTGACCCTAATTCTCTTGGGTTTCAAGACAGAATAGACCCAAAGCCTTGAAGTTTCCAGCAATGCCTATTCAGTGATAGATTAGTGAGTTACTGGGTGACATGTCTGTTAGGAGGTGACTGGCTATGTCTGTTTAGGGCATGAGCACCTGTTTAACCTGCTTTTCACTGACTGTAAAAACACAGCCACTACAAGATGCCTAGCAGACACTCCGTTCCTTAGGAACAGTCTAGTGTGGTCTCAGACTTGAAGATATATGTTCCAGGCAAACTGGATGCATCCAGCTTCTGCAACAGACAAGCTGTGGGGAAAATAGTGAAGAGAAAATGATGCTGGCAAGGAACCAGGCCTCAACAGTGACCTTGGCACAGACAGAGACAGCTCTTTTGACTTACGCCATAAAGACCTTCAGCTGTGATCAGATAATAGATATGTTGATTGTAAACAGAAACTATTAGAGAATGAAAAAACTTATTTCAAGGAAAAGGTTCAAAAGTCATTTAGAATAACATGAGAGCACATTGATTTAATGAAAAGGCCATGTAATTACACCACATTTTCCCACATCAAAGAGATATAGTCATAAACTCCTGAGATGTGTGCTAAGGTTTTCAAGATGAAATTTGAAGTACTGTCAGTTTTCTTCTCATATAGAGGAACAAACTGCTTCTCTGTGATATTGAGATCAGAACTGCACAAAAAGGCATTTAGTAAAACCTTTGCAATCATTGGCTAAAATAATTATTGTTTTCAAAGTTTGCTAGGCTTGAAAACTACTGATGATCTTCCTGATGTCTTCTAAGGATAAGAAAGACACAAGAAGAATTTGGTTGGCTCAGAACAATTTGCTTCATCTCTGATGCTACCAATTTCTGGGCCATGTTATGAGAAAACCACCAGATCACTATACAGGGAAGGAGGTGACTTTGCATTTCGCAAAAAACCTGTTGCATCATGGGTTTGGGTTCAAATTATGTGTTTTTTCTTTGTTAGCTAGCCATGTTCTGTGTACCCCCACGCATGCCCTATGTCTGTTCCCCTTCCCCCCTCCACAGCGGTTCACTCTGGGTCCCTGGCTGTTAGAGCTTCCGCTGTGACCACTCCCCATCCTGCCCAAAGGGTTTGGTGCCCCTCACTCTGAATTCCCATCCCCCATCTGCCCCAGAGCCCGGGGTCTGCCCCGGTTGTGTCCCCGCTGGGTGCCGTGGTCCACGTCATTGCCATGGCACCTGCCCCAATTGGGCGGGAGGGCCCCTGCTCTCCTCACCCCGCCCCCAATATAATCCTGTGCCTCGGAGTGCCCGAGGCCGTGTTTCCTCACGCGCAAGCTGGGAGTGGGTCGCGGTGCCTCAGCACAGCTCCCCGCGGCAATAAAGGACTTTCAGCCTTGCAAGCATGGGAAAGGCAGACGTTCCTTCACTCTTTACTGGTGTCTCTCACTCACAGTGGTGAGAATCCGCTGGCACACCCGCCCGGACATCGGCACAGAGCCGAGTCCAGAAACACGAGGCAATCCCGGATCGCAGAGAGATGCAGTACCGCTCTAGGTGCCGGAGCTGCCTGGGTACCGGGAAAACACAGAGAGACGCTGCGAAAACCCTCCTTTAGAAAAGGGGAGCATTTCCTACTACAGATATCCTTCACCTTTGCTCCACTGAACTAATTTAGTCCACAGAGGGCAGACCTCCTCGATAACAAGAGAGAGCTTTTCACTGGCAAAAGCATTCAAGTCAAAAACTGAGTTATAAAAGAAAAGAACTTGAGTTCAAGCACAAAAAAAAAAAAAAATTCAACTGCTGTTGGAAGGCACACTTCAAAGAAACTTCAATCCATATATCAGAAGGATCAAAAAACTGTTTGGTGTTATTTTTTGTTTGTTTTTTGGGGTTTGATTATTTTTTTGTTTGAATGAATAAATAAAAAACATTTTACCTCTGGAAATTCTGGACACACACAGGGGAAAAATTGCATAATCTTTCATCATTGAGAAGGTAATTTATTGACCTCAGGTCAACAGTTTGATAAAGCTCTGATTTCTGCATTAAAGCTAGTTACTTTAAATCCTGCCTACAGATATAGATATCATCTCAGAACAACATCATTTTATCTTTCTTTTTTTGTAACTGTAAATAGTGATTCAAAAATACATGCCTATTTCTGTTAGTATTTTTAGGCCCAATACAACATACATATTGAATACATATAGCATTGGGTTAATTATTGTTGTGTCTTTTGACTGCTACAGAAGTAAAGAGCAAATTTGTAGAGCACATTTCTTTTAATTCACTCTGAAAGCTGTGAGAAGAGAGAATATAGAATAATAATGCAGAACATCCTGTGTTCTAACTGTAGCACTTTTTTCAATTTATGTGTTTTCAATTTATAGCTAATTTTAGATAAAAGGGGATAAAGTCAATGATCTGTTAGATTCTGTGTTGCCAGTAAACTTCCTGCCAATTCCCACTCCCTGAATGTGTTATAGAAGCACAATGTCCCCAGATGCTGGCTGGAAAGCCAAACTACAATTACTTACCCACCAGAGAAACTACTGAGATACAGTGCAGCATTCTCTTTGATTTTTATGGCAAATTATTAAAAAGCATAATAGAAGTAGGGACCTGTTAATAGTTGAGCTAACCAAGGATTACATGAAATTTTTCCTGTCTTTCCATCTGGAAGATGTTCTTCATATTTATTTTGACTTTTATAACACTGCTTATAGAACAGAATCCCTTCTAAAATAGTATTCCAACAATCAGTTCTATCATTCCAGTAAAGCCAGGCTTTCCTAAAGGAATTAGCAACTTTAAAGACTGTAAGCAAGAAGTCTGCTCTGCACACACATGGAATATATACTGTCTTTGCTTTTATAGGCAACAGGTATTGGATATCGAGCTAATTAGGTCTCCAGGGTCTCTGGATACTGACTGAATAATGTCTCAGTATCTAGGGTCTTCTCATCTGGAAACAGCTGAAAATCATTGCTGGATTTTCTTTAAATTTTCTGATGGGTTTAATAAGTCTGTGCTACTGTTCTACGCTTATAGTTAAGCTGATATATTTTCAGATGTTTGTACAGTATTTTCTTTTCTATGAAAATATTCTGTAGTGACTCTCAATTTGAAAAAAGATATTCACAGCAGGGTCATGATATTGCGATTATCAGGTGGGATAATGAAGGGAATATGTGCTCTTGGAAAGATCTGGTAGCGCTATGGATTTTGGCAGGTTAAGGCAAAGCAATATTACATAGAAGTGGAATTTATTTACTAGCACATAATCCACCTGAAAAGATCCTTTCAGAGCCTGTAGAGTGCTTAGACACATTTGCTAAACACATCTTGATGCTTAAGGCTTTTGTTCCTCTTTTGATTGAGGGCATCAGCCTCAAGAAGTAATTTATGGATTTTCTCCTCTAATCTAATTAAATGAAGGGAGGATTTCCATTGTTCTTTTATTTTTAAACTGAAATATACATCTTTACTTTCCAGATGATTTTGTGTTTTGGTACTCATGAGATATCATCATCTCAGAAGACTTCTTGTGGGACATACTCTTGGCCTGTTGAAAGCTTTCTTTTTATCTTCACTTCCTACCTGCCCCTCACCAGGAGACTCTCATGGTTCTTGTCCCGCCAAGCTGCTCCCGTCATTCTTGCTGCACAGTGCAGGGAGGAAAAGAGGTATGAGAGACATGCCTTCCACCTGATTTGGATTTGTTCATGACTGTCTTTTCAATAAAGAAAGAAGGCCATTGTTACAGTGCTGGTTTAGACTGGGATAGAGGTAATCACACCGTTACATGTGTGATGGAGCCCTGCTTTCCTAGGGACGGCTGAACACCTGCCTGCCCATGGGAAGTGCTGAATGAATCTCTTGTTTTCCTTTGCCTGTGTGGATGAGTTCTGTTTTACCTACTAAACCATTAATTCTCTCATTTTTACTCTTCCGATTCTCTCACATGTCCCAGTTTCCTGGCTTAGCAAATGTGTGTTCAGTGCTGAAAATTGATTAGAATTCAGCTTTAAAGGCAGAAAGTGATGTGACATCACGGGGACTGGATTTTGGCAGCAAAGCACTTGTACATCTTTGCCAATTTCTGACACTTTTTTTCAGTTCATCTCTGGTTAAAATCCACAGATGCTTCCAAGGGAAGTTTTCCAAAGAGTAGTGCTCTGGTATGCATTATGGACTTTCTAAGAAACACTCCAAAGAAGCACAGAAGGAAGAGCTGATCTACACGGAAGAACATTTATGTGCAGTTATAGTCGCATATACTGTATTTTCAAACACTTGGACTCGTCTATCCTGTTGTTTTATCTTAAGGGTTGATGAAGGAAATGAGCCATCCAAGCCTGCACCTTGGGTGGAAACTATTTGGTGAAATTTTGTCTTCCTGAATGGATGTAGAAAGCTAGCAAAGCACTGGCATGGTCTGGGTATTACAAATTTGGAGGGTAGAATTTGACCTGTAACATGCAGGCTTGCAATTCTCTGTCATAAAATCTCCCATAAATCCAGATGGGAAACTGTTTTTTTGGATAATATGGTGTGTGTCTGGACATATAGTTGGTTTTTTTTTTTTTCCTTCTTCTTAAGAAAGGAGCATTCTGCAATCCAATGAAGCTGTTAAGGGTAAACTCTGATACTTTCAGTTTTCCTTTCTAGGGGACCCCAGGGAAATAATCACAATTGTTTATTTTTACTTATTATTACTAAAAGTAGCTTTTACCTTAAAATCTCCTGCCTGGTAGAGATTGTGATGGCTCTTTGTATTCCTTAAAGAATCTCAGACACAATCCAATTCCACTTAAGTCTACGAAAATACTGTTAATAAAGAAATAAAAGAGGCAATTTCTGTGATTCTTTATTTCAATTTTCAAAGAGTCCAGTGACAACATAAAGAGCAGGATTAAAATTCAAAAGGATTTGGTTTTTTTAAAATACTTTTTATTTGGTTAGGTTTTTTAACTTTTTATGTCAGAGTACAGCTCATTCTGCCTACAAATGAGAAGTCTATTTGCTTAAGTTAAGGATATGCAGAAATATACTGAGGATTTAGGAAGTTATTGTAGGACCCCATTATGTTCAGCATTCTTGAATTGGTTATTGTGTATGAGATAAAGTCGTTTTCCCTGTTCACAACATAATCACTGATATAGAGAAAGAGGATCAGTCTCCTGTCTCTGCAAATGAATTAAAATTAAAATATTCCAAAAGCTAAATCTTTCAGATCGCAGGAAAGAAACACTGGCTTTTATACAGTGCTTGCATTCTCGTTGTATTGTCTCTGTCTGGGAGCAAATATGGTAAGTAAATCTAATGTTAGCTGGGATCCCTAAGTGTTTTGGATATTTTCTGTATCACTTCATCCAGCAGAAAAGTAAGTTAGTACACAGTTGAAAATTGAACCATATACCTTCACATGAAAAAATACTCCAAGTACTTCTGCAACAAAGAACTTTCCTTTTTGAGCATTCTGAGCAGCTAAAATAGGAATGATAGTTTATAGTCTAGGCTTTGACAACAGAATATTTCATATTTAATATCCTGAAACATGTGCTCCTGCTCTTGACAGCATAGAATGACAACAAAATTAAGTACAAAGGCCTTGGATATGATCTACTGCTCCCATAGTCCGGGAGTGGTCTCTGCGGGCTCCAGGTAAGTGCCAAAAGCTGCCATGATATCATCTATAGCACAATTAATTCATTCCATATTGCTCCCTTTAATGACCTTTCAGCAGTACCAAACCGATTTCATTTCTACAGCTACTGTTCTTCCCTATCTCATCTTCATTCTTTCTCACAGCTTGAATTAAATAAGAGAGGTGAGAGATTTATTTTTGATAGTTCATTGTTATAAAGGGGAGAGCTCTGCAGCATTGTATAAGATAAAAAATCTTTATTACACATATATATTTGAGTGCATTCTTCTCCAAAGAAAGCCATATAGTTGAATTAACTCTTAGTGTACTCAACACATAAAGTATCACTTTGATTGTGGTACAGATCAGTAAGCACTGCTGGATGGCAACAGGGAGGGAAAGGTTGCCAGCACTTTCAAAAAGGTAGCAGACTAGAAGCTTGCTTCTTGTAGTCATTCTGCCACAATGTAATAAAACTCAGCAAGCAATCACAGTTCTGATTTATATTTGAGTGACCACACAGCTCTACAAAGACATTTTAATACGCAATCACTTGACCGCATACTGTATTCACATTGCGGACGCTTGTGTACTGTGTCCTATGGAGATTTTCACTCAGATGTGCCAGCAGCTCACTTCTAGACCATTAAAGCTGCTGGATCTTTTCTGATGCCATCTCCAAAGAAAGATAAAGTGCTTTGGGAAGGCTGTAGGGAGTAATTGATTTTTGACATATTGGATGGATTGAGACAGCTAGGGAGTTGCATTTTTCTGGGGATAATTTTATAATTTACTTGTGTGTATATATCCAAACTAATTAATATTCTAAATCTGTACAATCATTAAGAAAAGTGTGTGCAATTCTGTTTACTGTAACAAACTAGGGATTAGTCCAAATTACTAATAGCTTTGGACTAACTTACATCCATCGGAGCAGAGATATAAAAAAGGATGGGAGAATTCTGGGAAACAAGAGGCAGGAACAGGCATAGTCAAAAGGTGTGAGCTGCAGGGATTGCTGTGAGGAGTGGCATTGCACTGAGAGCAAAAGTGGGAAATAGGTTATTGCTTTTCATATTGAGCAGGTGGAATATACAAGGAGTTGGAAGCAATGCTGCACTCTCCCTGAAACAGTGAGTCCCAATTCCCCAGTTTGCTTTACAGGAACAATTGTACCTATGCTCTGTCCTGTGTGCTTCTAGTGGGATAGTGTGGTTATATCACATTTCCTTCCTTGAAACATATTTCAACAATCCCATATCATCCTTTATTTGGTTTTAATTGGAGTAAAAACTTCCTGAGCACTTGTTTCTATTATTAAAATTCTATTATCATAGTACCCTATGCTCATTTGGAGTGCTGTGTGGGTAAAGGGTATAAGGTTATAATGATAGATCTTGTTGCAAATAGCTTTCAATTGAAATTCAATAGAAAATTCAGCTGATGTGGATAGATCAGTGTGGGATGAAACAAACTGCTGATTGAGAAAAATGATGAAGCATCTTCATGCATGGCTTTCCACATGTGAAGAGAAACACATAAAATCCCAGCAGTGTTTGTTCCAAAATGTAATCAAACTGTCATATGGAGGGCTGACAATCCTGTTATTTCAAGCCAGAGTTTGTAGAGTGAGAGTAGAAGGACTAGAAGGACTTTGACATGTAAGACTATCAGCTTGTGTTTGACACAAAGAAGGGACAAGTAATAGCAGGACTCAAAGGGAGAGATAAATTTATTCATCTTTGCAGAGATATTGCTGCACATACTATTAGGAGAATATGGCATGTGTGACAAGGTAGGTTTCTGTGTGGAATAGAGAGATCCTAGAGATAAAAGAATGTGTAAAGTTTGAAGTCTGAAAGCTTGAATTGTCACTGAAGTTTGAGTCAAGGACTATTAACCTGAAAGACAAGCGGAAGGACAACCTTGTGGAACAGATCTGAAAAATTTGGGTTGCAAAACTGAAGGAGATAAAAAAATGAACTCATCTGATCTCAGAACTTCAGTCACAAATATTTCCAAATATAGGAGTAGGAATAGAGGAAATAATGTCAAAGGCGAGCCACATTTAAAAACAAAAAAAGAGAAATATCGTAATAGGAAAGTTAAGTGGAAGAGTCAAGGGGGAGATTTAAAGCACAAAGGGAATAAACAGGTCCATGTGTAAAATAGAGGAGTAGAGGAGGGAAGAGGAGAGAAGCAAAAAGGAGGGGAAAGCAGGAGATCAGGAAACAATGTGGCAAAGGCATGAATTTGGGGGGGGTGATGCCACAGGAGAAGTTAAAGTCATCAACAAAAAATGGTGCTTGGAGAAGGCCAAGGGTACAACAAATTGCGGTGAATAAAAGAGCTCCAGGCTGAAGGATGTGATTAGAAAGAGAAAATGAGTTACAGGCTGAGACGATCTGTGTACTGATTTCAGTAAGGATGACACTCAAAGAAGGTTTTATTTTCTACCCCAAGGATGATTTTAAATAGTTTTAAATTCAAACCAGCTTTAAGAATAAAATGCACAGGTAAATTAATCAGGATCTCAGTTTCTCAAAAATACTTTAGTCATACTATCCACTCCTTTTACTACTTCTGATCTCTTCTTGTTTTTTTTAAATTTAGTTTTAGCAAAAATGTATTAAGATGGTACTTATTCAGGCCAGGCAATTCAGTGATCCCACCTAGGCTTGGCTCATATTTGAACTTCAGATATTAGCATTCCCAGAATAAGCATTTCTGTAGATGATGGTACACTGCTAGGCAAAGTCCAACAAAGTTTGGAACTAAAGAGAACAGTATCTAAATAGCTTATCTGCCCAGAGAATGTGGCAGTACCAGAAGGAAGGAAGGTAGGTAGATGAGACACATGATAAAACTGGATTCTGTTCAAAGTTTTTGTTGTACTTGAAATTCTATCCATGTGATTGTGACACTCAGCTTTTCACCAGTGTGACTATTTTACATGTGATCTCAGATCGGTATGCATGACTCATTATAAAAAATTGTGAAGTAGGATTTTTGAAAGTTACTGGTTCATATATTTTGATAATTTTAATTATTTAAACAGAGGAAGAAAAGGACCATTGTCATTGAACTGCACAAGGTAAGAAAGTAGTGCAATGTTATTAAACTTTATAGCTTATAATATAAGTAAATTGCTTGTGCAAAGCAGGAAGATTTTTCCCTTCTATTACTCTGAATATTAAGTACTGGCTGTTGCCCAAGAAAAGGTAATAAGCAAGATGGGATAGTGAATTTATTGGATATGTCAAATACAGATTTCCTTTGAAGGAGGGAGCTCTAACCTGTGTCTCTCAACACATATAAATACAAGGAGCCATATATTTAAGCACTGAGCAGTTACTTTTCTCTCCTTGAGTATACAGCATGGCATCCTTTTGTCATTTTGTCTAAATACATAAATCAAAAGAGTTGTCGTAACGTATCTGGTACTCTCTGCAGCACAGGGGGAGGTATGTTTTTCCTGATGTGGTAAAGCTGTTAAAGAATCCCTTTTTAGTTTAAGTGTATTTTGCCATATGGTATAACAAATAAAGTTTTCAAAATGCCTTGAGCTTTTAACCAAAGGAACATAAAACAAGATGCTTGGTAAACAAACAGATCAGGTGTATATCTATACCTGTGTACATACATGACGAGCAGCTGAGGGAGCTGGGTTTCTTTAGCCTGGAGAAGAAAAGGATCAGGAGATACCTTATCTCTCTCTGCACCTGCCTGAAAGGAGGCAAATGCAACCATGCAGGGATCTGCCTTTTCTCCCAGGCAACTAGCAAGAGGACAAGAGGAAGTGGCCTCAGGCTGCACCACGGGAAGTTCAGGTTGGAGATCAGGAAGAATTTCTTCCCTGAATATGTGATTACACATTGGAACAGGCTCTCCAGGGAGGTGGTGGAATCACCATCCCTGGAAGTGTTACAAAAGTGACTAGATGTTGCTTAGTTGTATGGTTTAATTAAAGGGTGGTGTTTTTCACCAAACAGAAGGCTGCCCTGTTAATTGACCCAGTATCATTTTGGACTTGATTATCTTGGAGGTCCGTCTGTCTATCTATCTAATCTATCTATCTATCTATCTATCCATCCATCCATCCATCCATCCATCCATCTATCATCTTTGTAAAAAGATCAGCTAAAACCAGGGCAGGTATTTTTTTTTTTCCTGAAGACTATCTAGATGAATGAGATTTTTGTCTTACTCCAGGGAAAAATTAAGTAGCTATGTTTTAATGCATTCTTACACCTATCTCATTTCATTCTTTAAATTGATATTGTAATTTTCCCTATGCCAATCCATTTTCATTGTCTCTTACAATGTTATCCATTGCAACTGTTATACAACAATTATCCATGTTTTCTTTATTGATATGACTATCAGTTCATATTCACTTATACAATCTCTGATATTCATTGCTTTATATCCTTTAGACTACAACTATGAAGAAAAGTATCAATTGTTTTATTTTTTTCCTTCATTGCCTCTAAATTTTTTAAACTTAATGTTAGAGATACGAAAAAACAGTCCTAATCTGTGTTTAGACTACTGACAAGAAATATTATACTTCATACTTTTCTAATTACATTATACCCAAAACAAAGACTGAAATATTCCTCAGTTCTCTAAAAATATAGCAAATTCATAAGCAGAAAGAGGATATTTAGTTCCCCCTAATTTATTTGACCCTCATCTTTTAACTATGATAGACTTTCTAACTTTCTTTCATAGTCTCTCTGCTCCATGGATAGCTATTTTGAAGAGAAGCAGTCTCACAGTCCCATGGAAACACTGTGGAGTCTTGGAATTACCTCTCTTCCTACCTGCATCTCCAGTGCAATGGCAGATCTCATTATTTTTGGCAAAAAAGTAATAACTTGTGCCGAATTTAAGATGTCATAATTCATTCCCCCCCCCCCCCCACAACGGATTAAAGAGCAAGTTAGGGCTGCTCATAGACAAGTGATCTGGGTTTTGACAACTCTGAACTCCTATGGAAGTTAATCAATCTCATTACATCCTCAGAAGGTGCCTCTGCAGAAATGGAAGAGACTCTGCTAGTCTGGTACCTGGTCACTCTGTCTTTGGTTTTCTGAAGCACAAAAATATAGGACTGATTTATTTCCAGGCATGGGTAGTTTATCTTTTTCCACTGAAAAATTAAATTTTCTGTAAAGTTTAATTCAGCCCCTTGAACTAGACTGTGGCAGAAATGGTCATCTTTTGCAATGCTGCAATGCGTAATGCCAAAATAACTAACCTGGTTTACTGCAGTAGAAAAATACATATATCTCCTTTTATTCTGGGGTCATGGTAAATCATAAGCCTGTTTGTGAAACCAAATCTCTGTGTAGGCATGTATTGATTCCTGCACAGAATTAAGTTTTAATTCTCAATTACAGCTTTCACTACTTGTTAAAGCAATAATTATGAAGTTTATCTATCTGATTATATTTCAAGCTAGAAGGCTCTTATATAGAAGGTAGATGATTACTGACAGAGGAAGAATTTCCAAACAAAGAAAAACAGTGCCCCAGGCTTTATCCTGTCAAAATCTGTTACGCAACAAAGATCTTCAGAACTGTGTGATATTCCTTTTGACAGTACTGAGTGTTTATACATGGGCTGATTACTCTCCAGTGTCCTCTGCAGATAATAGTGACAACAGTGAAGGAACTGACTTTTTTCAGCATTTGTTTAAGTCTCAGCCAATGTTAAAATCCTTCCTTTGAGTTCAATGAATCAAAACGCAGTGCTGATAATTATTGTATTTGCAATCCCAGAGACTTTACAGCCCTTGAGACAAAGCAGTAGCACTCAGCTAGAAAGCAATGAGATTTAGAGAGCTGCCTTGTTAATTGACCGAAATATCATGCAGTTAATGAAGTGTTTTTAAGGGTTCTGTAAGCTCATGAGATGACTGAGTGATATTGGATGCCCTTAAGAAGCAGAGAATCTTTATCAATGCCAATGAAGGCAAATAGTCTAGGCAAAAATACACATTCCTGTCATGGAAATGAACATAACCTTGATTCTCATTTTCTCAGCATCTTCATGACATTTTATGTGACGTCCTCTTTGTAAACATTTTTAATGCAGCAGAGAAGGTGTGTGGCAGTAAAACCTTCCCACGGTACAAGCAAATTAACTGGTTGTGGACCCTCTCACAGTTCCTTATATCCCAGCACCACATACAAAGATACAAAGTATCAATAAATGAAGAAGATTCTCCTTCATTACTCTTTCAAAGATGATCTGCAATAGCTCAGTGTCTGGAGGAGATATATTGCTTTCAAAGAAAGAGAGTAGGTGAGATTGCAGATTTGCAGAGGGAAATACAAAGGGACTTGCTTTTAATGAGCAGCAAAATGCACCTCACCAAGAGGAAGTTTAAACATGAGACAAAGCTTGAAAGAGTTGCTGTTTTATGCTTTTGTCTACAAAGTGCTTTTAAAAATGTCCAGCAGAACAAAATCAACTGCACAACCATGGGTGATAACCATTGACTAATAAAATTTCTGTCCTTTTTTGGCAGGCACACTGTACAAGCCTATTTGCTGATATTGAGAATGTAACCATCAGTTAAAAAGCAATTGGAAGTGGTTGTAAAGAGGATTGCTTTTTAGCCTCTGGTTAAGGATATATGATCCAGTACCAAGAAGTAGTTTCAGTTATTGAAATGTACAATCTCCCCTCTTAAAAGGAAATCTTCCCCTTCTTAACTGGACACAACTGTAAAATACTGCATAAAACAAAACTTAGACAAAAAAGCAGTATTGGTATAAACAAAAAAAAAAAAAAAAATCAGACTGGTAGAATATTCCCAAGCTTGTAATATCTGCTGAATTTTGCTCCCATGAATATAAATTGCAAAAATCTTACTGCCTTTTTTTGGGGATAAAGTTTATCCATCACTAAACAGCTTTAAAAATTTCATCTCTGGTGCCTTGAAATCTCATTATATTAGTGAAGAGCAGAAGTAATTGCTCATAGTATAAAGATAAAATTGAGCTGTAAGAAAAGACGCAATTGCAAAAATGGTCAAAACACTGTTTAGAAGAAAACAGGGAACTACTCAGTGAGTTGAGTATGCAAGTTTCTAGTTTCTGGGTGCATCAAGGGATTACACCTAAAAATTAATTACAATTAAAAAAAACACCAAAAAACAAATAAACAAAAAAACCCCAAAACAAAATAAAAACCCCTAAACTAAAATCCACCAAAGTACACCCTGTAAGTAATTAAAAGTTTGGTTTATAGATTGATTTTTAAAACAATGTTAATTTGAACTTTGTATCTCTGTGCTTGTGACAAGCATTCATCTGGAATAATTAAACACTTTGAAATGCAATTAAAATCAATGTCTTTCTTTGACACGAACCCATTATATACATTTCTCTTTTTTTTTTCTCTTAAAAACAGAGTACTTTTTGAGAAGCCTCAAACCAGCATTTGCAGGCAACGAGTGGTGTTTGAAATGTTTTAATAGCAAAAGCTTTCCTCCTACAGGAGAAGATATTTGATCATTGTGGAAATTTTTGTCTTTTTTTATATTTAATTTTTTTTTTGCAGCATATTTTACAGTTACTTCCTGTACATTTCAATCAAATTCAAACTACCCAGCTGACTGATCAGTGAAAATTGTTATTTAGTGTAAATAAGGGTGTCTCACTTATTCCAAGAAAATAATGCTCTACTGTGTAGATATATTTTACTGAATGTGATCTAACTTACCCAGGCAGATCAGCCACTTTTAGGTGTTTCTTGAACAATGGACATTATTTAAACTTGCAATAAAATGCCATTTTTAAATTTTGCAGCCACATGTGCATTCATGGATAAATATTCATATCAGCCCCACATATGATGAAAATACAATGAAAAATGCAAGACTGCATAGATTAAAGATAAATAGTGCTTGATAAAGTGAGAATCATGTCTCACCTCTACCCCATACCATGTGGCAACCTCTAGTTCACATGTTGAAGACTAATCTAGGTGGGCACAAATTGTTCAGTTGCACAGCAGAACACTTACATTGCTTAACTTTTGCATTTCAGTTAGGGAAACTGTCACCTCATCAAAGTCTCTTACAAAATGTCAGCATAACAGTCTGCTTGACGTTAGTCTTCCAGTCATTTGGGGATCAAATGTGTCCTCCTTTATGCCACTGTGTATTGTTCCTTCACACTTCATTTTCCTATCCTGTTAGCACTTGTGAGGGACTCTTGACATTTTTGGTTTGCCATGTGGTCTGAAAAGTATTTTTTTCCCATTTCCTGGGGCATGCTGAGACTTTTGGGTGATTTTTTTCTTTTAATCCTGGAAGAACATTTGTTGAAAGAGAGGCTAAGTTCTGGAGATCCCTTAGCCCTTGGCTTTGGAGGTCAGTACTGTATGTATCAAAGGAATGAGGAATAAATCCCTGTGGACCAATACAGACTCACTTTCTGCAGGAGTAGTTTCTTCCTATTGCATCTAATGAAAGAAGAAATCTATATCCCAGCTTTTTTCTTTTTATTTTTTATTTTCTGAAAGCTATCTATTGTCGTCTCTGTAACCAGACAATGGTTATATTTATAATGTATCTAGGCTTTGAGTAATTTTAATCCCTTGGCTTCCTTTCATGTTTGATATCGTATTCTGTTCTTTTAGCGATCTCATTATAGAGCTTAATAATTTGTGCACCTGGGTATTTTAAATGTTTTACATCACTGCTTCTCAAATAAGAATATCTAGATAGCATTACATTAGTAGTTGCAATAGGTTCAGGTTGATTTATTTATTGAAATGCAATAGAAAGTTATATCTATTAGAGGAATCCAGACATAACCATCATAACAAACAGTCAGTATATCTGTAGGAATTTTGCCCTGCTATTGTTTACCCAGGTATAATTTAGTCTGAAAAATCAAATCTTAATATAATGAAACAGTGGCATTTTATTGTCTCCTAAAAAGTGGGTACAATTTCTTTCCTTCTCTTTCTGCCAGTATTCTCTAGGTCTGTTAAGGGAGAAATTTGTAAATGTTTATTGGAGAGCTGTTTGTTAGGTGGAATATGTTTTAGCTTCTCTTTCTAAGCAGAGGCTATTGTACTTGCTGAGAATCAAAAACTTGAGAAGACTTTTAACCAGTTACACAAAGAAGAGACCTTAGCTGAACAAAATGAACAAGTTGAACAATCTGAAATAAAAAAGAAATATTTTAGTCTTTGTAGAAGACATGTGATACTTTTTGAGATAAAGCTGGAAAAAAAGGAGCCAAGACCCAAATTGGGTGATTGTTGCCTGAGAAAAAGATGTCCTGAAAAGTGGCATCAGGTAGTCACTTAGGCATCTAGGTGGCATCTAAGAATATCTACTAGTCATTGCGACAGTTCAGAGACATTTCTTCCAAGAACAAGTCAAAGATAATCTCCTTTCAGAAAAGGATAGATAGATTGTGCTGCATCAGAAACTGGATTATGCAATACAAGAATCAAAGCAGAAACTGAAGCTAATATCATTAAATAAAAGGAAGTGAAAAGGCAGAAAACAGAGGAACAAAAAGCAAACCTCCTCCCTTTGCCTTCATGGAAGGAAACTGAAAATTGAGTCAAAATGATAAAATTACAAACACAGAAAATAAGACAAAGCAAAAGAAAAAAGTAAGATAGGAAGCGAAAGGTCTCCCAAAGAAAAGGCAGTATGGCAGAAACTTATTATAAACTGACAGTCTCATCTTTGGACAAGGATAGCTGGAATCAATTTTATATCTGAACATCTCCCTGTATGTGATGTTTCACTGTTGTTCTTCAGGATGCTAAGAAATGATGCAGCATAAGAGACTGCTCTTTGTTCAGTTCTTAACAGCTCGTTCCTTACTCAGAGTGCTTTTGGGAACCGACAGCCATTTCCAAGGACAAATCAGCCTTTCTGCTTCTGTTTACAGTGGGGGTAATGCACTTGTGTTCTGGGCTATTACACAAGCTCATGAACTTGTGGTGGGTGGCTGCTGTTTTGTGCATGACTGCTTCACACCAGCTTCTTAGGTAATACCTTAATTTTACAGATTTTCAAAATAGGAAATCAATGATTTCTAATGGAGAGTCTTTCTGCCAATCTAATCAACTAAATTAAGGTACCCATTTATTTTAAATTGGTTTCAGAGAGTATTTCTCTTTTTTTGCCACCATGCCTATTTAAGTTTGCCATGGGCTAGAATCTGAAAGCTTGTGTTGTCAGCGAAATCTATGCAAAACTGTTGGAGTACTTCTAAAGTCTTTAATCTTTTCCTACTTAAATATCAGATTTTGTAGCATGGGGCAGTGGGGACTGGAAAGAAAGAGGAAGATCTGCATTCATACATAAAGGTTCATACATAACCCTATTTATATGTCCCCCCAGAGAAATAGAGAAATGTGCTTATCCTTTGCCTTACTGCTGTATAAAATTTCAGGTTTTCTTGTAATAGAGATATTCTTTTAATATGAGGAACTCTGAGTTTTCAGCTGAGTAAGTGTGTGTATGAGCAAAGGTGTGGACTCAGAAAATGTAGCATTAACTGTTCTCATGTTGCTAATGAGGTGCTGGGGTAAAAGAGGCTGCATCATCCTGAATGACATCTCACTTGAGGGCAGTGCACAACAGCTTGTTAAGATACAGTTTATACCCAGTCACAGATACAGACCCACAATGCTTCTCCCTCCTCTTCCTCATGCTTACCAGACCCCTGTCCATCTAGCTAAATTCTCCATTTTAGAACTGAAGAGGTCTTCAGGTCTTGCACTAAGACCTTCCTTGCCACCACCCATTGGCACTTAGCTCATCCACAGCTCCTTCCCATGGACTGTCGGGGAAGGCAGGCTTCTGAGAATGAATAGTGGACTGGAGGTTAAAATGTCGGGAGGTATAGCTTTGGAGGTTGATAGCTTGGGTTTAGCAAACTGTACCTTACCCTGCAGATTGAGACCTAGAAAAACGATGTGAATTTTCCTCCTGAGTCCCAGAGAGCCCCAGCTGCTGTGTGAAAGCCTCTGTCAGTGATTGCTCTGTGGGGCATAATCTCTGTGAGAAGTGTACAAGCAGTGGAAGCAGGAAGAGTTCATGAAGCCCCAAGGAATGGAAAGCAGGCAGCATCCTCTGTCCCTGATTGCAGCCAGTAGCAGAGTTGCTGATGTTGCCTTTGAGCCAGCTCCTGCAGCTGATGTTGGATGGAGACGAACAAAGCTGTCTTGGTGTTAACTTGAGCTTCCATGAAGGGTGAGGAAACTTAGTCAGGAGGTTAATGCTTCCCCAGCTCTATTAATCTTACTCATCTGTAGGTAGATTTCTCACATTTTTTTTTTCCACAGTCTTTTATTGTATTTGAAGGAACTTGACTGGTCTCTGTTCTACACTCACTTGTGCTGCTGAGCTGGTTCTTATCCAGAGCTCAACAATTATAATTAAAGAAAATTAAGACACTTAACAATAATCTGCCAAGCACAACTACTGGAAACAAAGGGAAACAATAAACCAAACAGGTCTGACATCAGAGACTTAGATAAATAAGTATTAATTTTTAAAAAGGTTAAAAAGCACACCCGATCTATAAGGGGCTGCATATGACAAGTATCAATTGTATGGGGCTCATCTAAAAGCAGTCAGTCACTGTCACTTCAAATGCTAAAGAAACAGGAATGGGTTGGCAGTTAGAAAAAACAAAGATGGAGCTGTTGTTACCTGGCCTTTCCTGCTCATTTTAATTTGAACTCTGGCAAGTATGTGCAGTCTAGCACATACTAGATGATGGTTCTTAGGTGGAGTCAATGGAGCATCTCTTCGATACAGCCTCCAGGGTAATGTTGGCAACATCTTGGTAACTCAATGTTCTTGCTGTACACCAAGAATTAAAAGCAGCTGATCTAGGCAGAGTAGAAACACAGACATAAGAAAGAGGTAAATTTGAGGCTTTGACAGATAGGTCACATTCGTTGAGTAGACTTTAAACTCTCAGTGGTGAGAAATAAACTCTGTAAAACATGTTTATTCTCTTAATATTGAAGTGCAAAATAGATTGCACAAGCTGGATTTCAGATAGTCCTGCTTTGTTATGTTAATTATTAGGAGCACCCTAAGGTAAAGGTAGCTATTTGCCTTGCAGATATTAAGTGAATATGATCCTATAGCTATCATCTTCAAGGACAAGAAATTATGAGCATTGGAGGATGTCACCTGGTTAGCCAGGGCAAAGGCTTTGGGAAATCAGCTTGAATTTCCATCTTTTTATAGAAGTACACTCCCGAAGAAAATATGAAGAAGGCAGAAGGAAGAACACATATCCTGTGAGAAGTATTTGAGGACCTTGGGGTTGTCTAGTTTGGAGTAAGAGAGGTTGAAAAGAGACATGAGTCCTCCTTACAGCTTTGCGAGGAGACATGAAGGGGAGGGAACGTGCTGACCTCCCTGAGATCTAGCAGTGTTCCAGTCTCATTCCCTGGAACTTTTGGTCTGTGGCCAAGTGTGAGACAAGGAGAAGGACAAAGCTGGCTTTGTCAAAGCTATGATTTTCATGAAGTACATACTCTCCCAGCCAGGAGAGTAGAGTTTGGTGCCAAGGGTAGCGTATCTGCCAAGGAATGCTCAGCTGACTGCCTCCTTTGCCCTTGCCTGCACTGTCACAGCTTGGCTATGCTCCATATGCCCTTGCCTGGTTTCCCAGCAGCAGCAGGAGGTCTGCTTGGGCAGGAAAGGTGTTGTGTTGGGTGAAAAGCTGACCTTAATAAGGACATACCTGATTTAGGGTTTCTGTAGGAGAGACAGCACTGCTGAAATGCTGTCATGAAAACACATGGGAAAAGAGGTTGTGAGCTTGAGCTCACTTCTGTGCAACCCAGAGAATATAAACACAGCCATGAGTACGATAAGGCTGTTTGTGGATCTTAGTGATCTTAAAGCCGCTTAACTTATTTTGAATACTCATAACAAGAGGAATAATGTCAAAGACTGATTCAAAGACTGATTGCAATTTTATTTTTTTAAATATCCTGCTCTGTTTCCATAGTTCTATCAGTCCATTCAGAATAGTTTGTGTTTTGGCTTTAGCAACAAATAAAACTAGTCATTGACTGAATAATAATCTTCTAAAAGTTGACTGCAGAAACTTCATAAATGAGCATAGAAAGAAACAGATTATAGAATTTATTTCGTCTGAACATGTTTATATCTCTGAGAATGGCTTATATGGTAAAACGAGACAATTTTTTATAAAAGACTTTTAAATATAGCTCACATAAAAATTAAATATTCTGACAAGTGTTTTGAAAAAAGAAAAAGAAAAGAAAAACACTAAAAGTGGCCCAGAAGCCCAAAGGCTCTTTCTCTGGGCTAAGAAATGAGCAGCTGCTTATGAAAGAGGCAGCTGAACTGGGAATAGGAGGTAACTCACCTACAACTCAATGACACATCTTGCCCAACCCACACTGTAAATATCCATGATTACTGGGCTGCCTCCTCCAGAGCAGACACTGCTCTACTCCTGTCAAAATATTATGAGTAATTCTGAACCGTCTTGTAGAAAAAGTTAGCTATACAAATCTGATCTCTTTGGTTGAGGAATCTGGTACTTCTCACACACATAAAGTGGTCTCCTTAACCATTCAGTCTAAACTTCATTTTTCTCTACTTTGTCTGAATTTATTGCAGGGGTGGGGTTGAGGTCAGTGTAAAACATATTCAAAGATTCTGACAAGTGCATTGCAGTCCCTGGAGGAAATGTTTTGTCAAAATGCTACAGAGATCTAGTACTGCCCATTATATCCTACTCTAGGTCTGCTTCTAGCCTAGTTTATACCCATGACAAAGATAAAAAAACATCTGAGAAATTACATCTACATTGGATTTAATTAGATGCATTGTTCCATTTCAGTCTCATGGTTGATGTTCAGGGCTATATTGCAGTAGCTAACCCTTGGAATCTGTGAGAGAAACAGCTTTTGTGCTGCTGTTAGGATCTTTTCCTTCTTTTTTCTTTATTTTCTTAGTTAGGCAGGGAACATGGGAGGCTTTGCAGTCCTCTAAAATATGGAGTGTTTCACAAAAGAAGCCTATATACCAGTCACAAATATGTAAGATATTAAAATTTCTATTCTTTTACTACTTGTGACATAAAAGAACCATGTTAAATGCAGTGATATTTACACTTTTATTCAATTGCTTGTAAGATTGCCTGAGCAGTAAAAGTAGAGTTGTAAACACATTTATTCATACATTAACAGTTATACCCTTGAGAATATATCAAGCAAAACTGCATCCAAATAGGCTGTTTATTTGTTTTAAGGACTTTTTAAAAAATCAACAATTAAATAGTCCATCTGTTTCCCAAACACTTCTAGTTAAACATTTGACTATATAGTTCTGAAATGGCAATTTTGCTAAATTAAACATTCTGTGTTGCTTGTGTATAAATCCTTGACTGCTACAGGGAAGCAACAGTGTAGACAAAAGCTTGGATTTGCCAAATTAAAATATGGTGCATATTAGCAGAATTACGCCCACTTATAGTACATTAGGTTACTCTTTTTCTCTTTCTTAGAAAACTACAAGTTAAAAATATTCCTTTCTGAATGCTGGGTTAATCCTACAATTAGAGAACCCAACAAATGGCTCTGATATCACTGGGAAAGTACTTTCACCATGTTTTTGTGGAAAGAGCTTTTCAAACTGTGTTTATATCCTCTTCTTTTTCCTGCATTTTAATGTTGGGCTAGAAAGTGCTGATATTCCTGTTAAAATGAGTCTCCACTCTAAAACCAGTGCAAAGACATGTTGATGTTAAAAATGCATACAGACAAAAAGTGGTTGATTAAGGATAATTTAAACTTTTCATTAAATGAATGTACATTATTCTCAAAGTGCTTTATTATAAATGGAAATTCATGTTCACTATTAATTACACATTTTTAAGTGCTTTCATTTT
Source organism: Anomalospiza imberbis (assembly GCF_031753505.1). Classification (NCBI taxonomy): domain Eukaryota; kingdom Metazoa; phylum Chordata; class Aves; order Passeriformes; family Viduidae; genus Anomalospiza; species Anomalospiza imberbis. The sequence goes on along the minus strand of NC_089685.1, from coordinate 27,364,386 downwards.
AACCTGTCATCAATTTCCCATAGTAAAATTATGCGTTCTCACTTCAAATATTCTGAACTTTACTTTGCTCTCAAACTGTGTCAAGATTTTCCTTTGGACAATATGGTTTTTGCTGAGCATTTCTTCCACTTGCCAATAACTCTCCATTCAGTCTTCATCTTGCTTCCTCAAACTACTACTTTTAAACTTGTTTTATTTTTTTCTGGAGTAGACATACCTTGAGGATACAGAATAAAATTTTAAGGTGTTATTTTATTGTCCTTACTATTATTGTTAATTTGTACAATCAGATATTGAATGAAATTTTCCTTCAGGATTTTTTTTTCTTTTACATGGGCTGGAAACACTTCAAGAAATAATTCCTTGAAATTATTGTATTTTGATTAATCAGAATATGTATTCAAAAATCAATCTGCATATGCAAAATTGACATGGAGGCTAAACAACTTTGTAATCACAGATGGCAAGACAGATGCTTCACATGAATTGCAGTTATAAAGAAACATCAGCACTCAGAGGAATGAGTATATTGTTTTCAATGTGTCCTGAAGATGCCAAATAGAATTGCATGAAATGAGGGAAATTTTGCTTTACTATTATTTTGGAGGTGTTCCATGATTGTGATTAGGAATACTGTTTGACTCAATTTGTCTTTGAATTCCAGTAGAGAAATTTAAAAGTACAGGAACCTGCTTAAACAACCCCAAACCAACAAGGAATATTTACATAGGAAAGAAGCTAGATGGTCAAATGATATAATAACAAAAAGTAATAAGGAGCAAAGTTTTAAACAGGCATGGCATCAATGTGTTTGTATCATACCTTCCTTCTGACTCTGTGAAATTGTTCAAATCTTAGAGTGAATACTTATAGCCGAATACTTATTTCATTTTACTGTTTTTTTTTTTTTTTTTTTTTTTGGTTTTTTTTTTTTTTTTTATTTTTTCCTTTTTTTTTTTTAACATACTTTTTGTGTTCTGGCATGTTATCTCTGATTTTCATTCAATGCATTTACTATTTTTCCCTCATTAAGACCTCAGTGTTTGTTTAACTCTTTCTAGCCTGGAATTCTCTTTGCAAACAAATAGATTAATAATCCTTCCTTCCTTCCTTCCTTCCTTCCTTCCTGAAGAAGAAGAATAAGAAAGAAGAAGAAGAAAGAAGAAAAAGAAGAAGAAGAAGAAGAAGAAGAAGAAGAAGAAGAAGAAGAAGAGAAGAAAAAGAAGATATACTTGGAGACAAAAGCCAGTCATGTCTGAACAGGAGAATAGAAAGGTCTGAAAGCTGAGAGGCTCTGATAGAGGAAAAATTTGAAGCGATGCATAGTGAGGTAATTTGAAGTGTAGATAGGATTATTTAGATTAAACTGGAAGTCTAGGAAGAAAAACATGCATTTTAGCAAGGATATAAAGAAAGAAAAAGTGATTTAATGGCAGGTTGCAGGCTAGGAAAGAAGGACAGAAATAAGGCCATGGGAAATCAGAAGACATTGCAAATTAAATTAAGGCTATAGAACATAGAATCCGTAGGAGGAAATATGTCTCATATACTGTGATGACTTCACCTGTTGTCACAGCACTGAATTTAAAGATGAGTCACCAGGGATGAATGCTACCTTATTTGAAGAGGATGAAATGTTAATACTGATATCAAATGGACAAACAAAATGATCCTTGTAGATCCCTTCCAGCTCAAAATATTCTGTGATTCTGTGAAATCAAGTTAAAAAAATCAGCTGCAAGCTCTTCATACATATTAAATTAAAGGATATGTTGCTGTTGTGTCTTTGGAGAATTAAGCAAAGAAAAACAAGATGTAAATATGATTTTGGGGGCTTTTTTTTCTCATTTTTGTCTGTGTGGATTATGATTGTCTTAGAATGCTGCTTTACTCTTTTTCCTCTTTTTTTTTTTTTTTTTGGCTTCTTTTGTAGCAATTGGAAAATTAATTGGACTGCTTTCCAAATAGAAAAAGCCAGCTAACTTTGAAAATTCATTCCCCTTCTTTTACTTTACTACTATGAAGATAACAAAACTGAGTCCCAACAAAAACCTGAGCCCAAACTCACAGCAAAATACCTGTCAAGAGGCAAACTCCACAGGTAAAAATGAGGACTTCTTCTGATTCTTGCATAGCCTACATTTATTGACACATGATATTTTATTGTTAAATATGTTTTTATATACTATTGTCTAAGTGCTTTATGAAACAGATGAAAAGTACAATGAAAAGGTTTCTGCCCTGAGAACCTGTGTCTCTGATTCATATGTGAAGCATCAAGGGAGTAAGGGAGAAGAAAGGGGATGTGAGAAGAGCAAACCAACAGAGAAGGCAGGTTGTTTGGCTGCACTGCACCTCTAAGGTCAGCTAGCTTAAGTTACATGCAAGAAGAAAGAGTTCACCTGTGTCCTGGACTCAAAACGGAACCAGTCAGGGTTAAACTGTCTGTTATATTTTCTACCTTTCTATAATGTTTTAAAAATGGGCTAGAGTGTATAAGCCTTCCAAAAAGCACTAACTTGGCTAGTAGGTGTTGAAACCAATGTGCTAATATTTTACTAACCAGTTCAATAATGAGTTGAGAAAAATTATTTATATCAGTTACATAAATAGTGATCTCTTTACATGGAGCAGCCAATATCCCTAGCCCATGCAGTAATTTACCATCCTTTTTTGCCATGCTCTAGGCCCCTGGCTTTTTGCACCATGCCTGGAAGTTTTTAATGCTATTTCCAATCATGCTATTCAGTTTTTCATGCTATTCCAATTTTCGTGGAGGACATGAGCTTCCAAGTACTATGATTCTGCCTGCACTCTGATGCCAACAGACCTCTTTTATAATGACAGGTTTGCTTTCCTAGAGTGACAAAGAGGCCTTCTCAGCGGAGGACAGATTATAGGCTGTGCTAAGTCCTAAATGTAGTCCCTAACATTAAAAGAATTGCAACTATGCCAGCCCTGATTTTGAGATAAGAAAGAGGGGAACACTCTTAAAAATAGAATATAATTGTGGATTTCAAGGTAAGGATTTCCTTGGGCATTTAACAGTCATAAAGAAAGATGTTAATTCTTGGTCACTATAGAGAACACAGGCTTTTCCATATGAACAGGTAAAAGGAATTAAGAACTTCTGTTTCCTCATTTCAACTGAGATATTTTAATGGAATGGTACTTGAAAAGTGCAGGAAAAAAAAATATTTGAAATTAGTGTTTTTTAAAGATATTTAAAAAAAAAATCTGCTAAAGTGGGATTGCCAATGCCGCATCCAGAGAAGCTTTATATTAATTATCTGTGTTCACAAAGTAAGAATGATTACATCAATAAAGGGTGATTCATTGTTAAGTGGTGCCTGTCAACCATACGACATCTATTGAGAACAAACACTGTGCTCCAGATGGAAGCCAACTAATGCACTAACAACATAATTACAATGATTGCAGCTGTGACAAAGGGTATGAGTGGCTTTCAACCACAGAATACAACAGCTTACAAGAAATGCATTTTTGTTAGTTAAGTATGTTTCACTTTTTTTTATGAGAACAACCAGAATTGAACTGGACCTGTTGGCTTATTATACTAGACACTACAGAAATTGATAAGAAAGGGAAGCAATTATTAAGACTGCAAGAAAAGAAATAATCTAAACCCAAGATAGCATTCTGCTATTATTTTTATCATATTGCTGTGCATACATGAGTGTTCATGTGCATATATATGCTGAAAAGAAGTTCCTGTTCTTGAATGCTCACCCATGAGAAAATAGATACAGGGATGGGATTCTTTCCACTGGACTTCTGACTCTAGGCTCCCTGTACAGGTATCTGAAATGAGCAGACTCTTTCAGAGTGTGATCCATTTTGTCATATATTAAACTATGGTTTTTGAGTGGGATTATTTTTGAAGTAGCTGATCTGCTCCTCTGAGTAAAGGGAACTAGGATGATGTATTCACATATGCACATGCACATATTGTAAAAGTCTTTATGAGACCAGATGTATTACACCTTTGAATGAATACAGAAAGACCAATGAAACAATGCTGACATGAACAAGACCATGCATTCAAGTTAAGAATAATCATAATATCCCAACATATGTTGTCCTTTGTATGTAGCAAAGCAAAAATGAACTTTAAGAAAGTCAAGACTTGTGATTATTAAAGACTACTCATTCCAGAAACAAGGCAACACTTGGAAAGAAGTGGAAAATAGAGAGGATTTAAAGGTTTAACGACACTGAATATTGCAGGTATGTTGTAAATGGAACTCTGCCTAAAAGGTGACAGTCTGTGAAGGGGTTCCAAAGCAGACAAAAATGTGGTGCTGTGTGGGTTTGCAGAAACGTTGCTGGTGAGTAAATCAAGAGGTTTATGCTAAAGCCTTGCACCCAGAAGTGCAACCACACAGATCATTGCAGTTTGACAGGACCCATCCATAAGTTCTACCTCTTCCAAATCCACCAGAGACACAAGTCTGCGCTGCTGTCTCTGAAATCTCTGTTTCTGAGGAGACAGTTCACCCACAATCTGATATCTTCATCCCACTACATATACTGCGACATCACTGAGCAGGCAGAATGATAAAAAGTATGGCATTTATTAAGTGGAACTTTAGGTAAGATACTTCCTTGAAGACCTGGGAAAAGTTTGCCTAAAACAAAACATTGTATTTTAGTAACATGATGCTAAATTTTATTAAAAATCTGGGACCTTATTTTCAAAGAATAACCCCCCTTCCTTCTTTTCTACCAGCAGCTAACCCCCACCCAGCCCTCCACCCTGGAAGAGAGAGGTGGGAATATCCTCTCCCCATAGGCACCACCTTCCTGTTGATCCCATCTAAATTGGTTTTATGCCTTCTAAGTTCAAGATAAATCCTTCTTCCTTTCTTTCTCCATCCTTAATTCTCACCTCTGAGCTCAGTGAAACAGAGCACTGATAGCTTATCTAGCAGTAGAGGCAAAAATTAACTTCACTATTTAAAACACTTTTTGCCTTATTACAGTTGGAAGCCTTTTTCAATCTGCAAATTACATACCATAAGAAGTATTAGTATACATATGTTCTATTAAATTAATAATCTTCATTGTGGCCTTAGCTTTTGGCAGGGACTACTCATCGCAACCCATTATTACTTGCTGACACCGGCTTGAGAAATGTTCTGTCAAAACCTCCTTCTCCCTCTTTTATCCTATTCTGTTACTTTCAGAGGTAACAATCAGTGAAATAAGTAGCTAGAAAAGTCAAAACAGAATTTTTGGTACTGTTTGAAAAACAACAGGATAAATTGGAAGGCAGCATTACCAGGCTGCATACATGCAGGATGTCCCTGCTTCTTAAGCATTATTTTCAGTCCTGTTCATCGTATCTCGAAGGGATAGAGGATAAGTACAAAAAATATAAAGACAGGCCACAAAAGTCACAAGAAACATGGAAAAACTCCTGTGCAAAGGCTGATTAGATAAAGAGTTTTGAGATTGGGGAAAATTCATCCAAATATCAATTAAATGTAAATTTATAGAGAAGATGGAGATATAATTTATTCAGTAATTACCACAGTGAAAGAAAAAGAGGACACTGACTGAAATTATCAGGCAGCATATTTAAAACAAACTGACAATATATCTAGTGAAACATTAAACTTAGGTTAGTTTTCCAAAAGTGTTGTGCTGTCCAAGGTATAAGCATATATAAGAAAGTTAAGGAAAATTCAAGAGAGCAGACTTGCCCAGGCTTTTTGAGTACCATGGTCTGAATGGTGTCCAGCACAAGAATTCCCTGGACATTTGTTCTCCAGTAAATTGCAAGATTTTCATTGAAAAGGAGGAGGTGGAATAACTTTTTGTATATGCTAGTCTACCAGCCTCCAGTTCAGCAGGCCATCAGCAGATGTTTCAGGTGATCTGGATTAACCTTGACCTGAAAAACTTCTGCCTTGAATACTCAAGTTCACCTGGCTCAGACAAGTTGATTTCAGTTTGTAGGTGACTCCATTGTAGCCACTTTATTTTTAATAGTAAGAATATATCTTATACTACCTTGAATTAAAAGTTAGTTTAAGAATGTCCACGAAGTGATTTCACCAGTTTCTAAAATCTTTAAAACTCATTTTATTAAGTAGAAAAGATCTGTGAAAATGTGACCTCATCAATGTCATTATTCTATTTTTTACAAGATCACCTTTTTGTCAAGTGCACTACTGGGCTAGAAAGAACATTATTAGATAAAACAGTACAGGCAGATTATATTGGAACATTATAAGAATAAAAAAAAAATCTTCCTCTTCCAGTATTATGTCTAGTAATGGGAAAGCTGGTGGTTTAAAGCAGAGTGAAACATTACAAAATATTTTTCAAGAAAGCTTTTGTGTTCCTTAGGAACTTCATTTTGCTATAATTTAAATCTATGATCCATAACTAAAAGAAACCATTGGACTTCATTAGCAAACCAAATATGACTGTGCCACTAATGCTTTGAGATAACAGATGATGAATGATTTTCTATGCTGTACTTTAATGGTACCTGGCTGCTTCAAATTTTAGAGTTGGAGATACACACGGCTAAACTGAATTTGATAGATAGTTTACTTACCTCTGGAGTTGCCAAGCTGACACTTTACTGCTTATAGAGTTTTCATGCTTTCACCTGAATTTATAAGCAAAATCTTGGGCAAAAGCTTGTAAATGTGATTTGTCCATAATCTCTGCATGAATTAGATCAGGTGTCTGTGCACCAGAAGAGAACTTAAACATCAGTACCAATGGCAGTCATAATCTGCCAAAGTACAGAGATTTAACAGAAAACTAAACATGAAAATTCTGTCAGCCATTGGGTATGCATCTGTTGCTAATTTGGTGCTTTGGCTCTCAGAGCAGTCAAACCTGACCTAAAAGCTCAGATCATCTACAGGGTGAAATGCTCATCTTGTTAAATCTAGTGGCAAAATCGTTCTTGTCAGGAAAGCCAGCTTTTCAGAATAGCTTTCCCTAGAAAGATGAATCGTTCTGAGCTTATAGTAGTCTTGCTACTGCATAATTGTGTAACATATAGAGTTCATATATTTAAAATTTATTTCAGCCTTATTTTTTGTATTTCTTTCTACTTATTTTCACTTGTGCTTTATCTTTTTTTTTTTTTTTTTTTTTTGAAACACTTACCTGCTGGGAAATAAACCACACTCCCATTTGATACTGGTAAGTGCAGGAACTATCTCCATCTTTTTCCTTGATGAATCTTGGTGCTTTTCCTTATCATATTTTTCCTTAGCTAAAATGAACTTTTGTAACAACAATATATTTAGGGACTTTATATTTCTTGGTGATTTTGCTGGTAAATTTTAATACAGTCTGACTTGTACTTCATAAAACGGATAACACTTAAGTAGTACTGTACAAAACCACCCTCACTGAGGTAGAGTATGTGTTTATGTTTTTGGTAATATCTAATAGTTTTTTTTTATTCCCTCCCCTCAGCACATCTTCTGATTCTTGTCTTTATGGAGTGAAACTTGACACAGTGTATCCCAAATAAAACATACCTCAGATGGCTTATCTGATTTTTTGATCGAAATAACACAATTTAAAGAAACAGTAGAATTTATGCTGGATCCTCCTTATGCAAGTGGTTGTATTTGGACCTATAAACTATGTCAAAATTTGATCTATCAAATGCCAATGACTATGACCCAAAATAGCCTATTTTAAGGGAGGTATCAATTTTTCAATATTACTGCTTGCACCAACAACAAAAAAGACATTGCTTGTTTCCTATGTACCTCTGGAGGTTCAAAATTTTCCTTCAGATAAGCTTGCTGACTTTTGGATCCATATCTGAAGGTTATCCAATTAATTTTGGATTTATTTATTTAAAAAAGAAAATTTGAAACATTAAAAAAAAGGTTTAATGTTTAAAATTATTAAAAAAGTAGGGAAAAGGAAGTTGTTTCATATTCAGAAACTGCAGGAGAAGTTTATCTAAAGCAAAGTCTTGGGAGATGAAAAATGAGAACTATTTTCCTCTTATTTTAATATGACTTTTTGATTTTGAAAGTATGTTCATTTTTTGTTGTTAAAATTGAAAGGATGTTCCAGCTGTCCTCAGAGCCCTTGCCCAATAGCAAGTGTTCTGACAATATGTTTTTTTGCTGCACTTTTATTATAAAAAACAACTACAGTGTCTCTGATAAAATTAACTTTTTTGGAACAGCTGGCAAATTCTAGTTTTTAAAAAGAAGACCCCTGTTGAGCACTCCAGTTGCAAAGAGGATATAAATTACAATAAAAAATCATGTAATATAAGAAACAAGACATATATGGTCAGTGGTGGTATAAGAGAGGGCTAGGTAACACTTTTCTCAATACTTAATCAATGCTAATAACTATATATTTGCATCTGTTTTCATTTAGGAAATATCTTAAGGATACAATTGAGGTTAAGCTGAAGTTAACATGCTAGCTTACTGAGACCTTTTTGATTACATAAATTATATTTTTAGAATAAGATGGGAAGCATGGATCAGTATTTTACTTTATTAATTACATTTGAATCCCAGATTCTGATGAGAAACGTAATTTTTAGAATATGTCCTTCTGGCTTCTGTCAATATCCTGTTGTTGGAAAGTTGTTGACACTTCAGATGAAGGTAAAAATTTCCCTGAAAATACACTTGGGAAGTAGCATAAGACTTTGACCATTTCAAGACATGAGCCAAGAGGCCTGGGGCTGTTTTGAACATGCTGTTAATGTACAGCTGCCAATACTATCAGCTTTCTGAGGTGATGCAGGGAATCTGGTTCTTCCTGTGGGCCAGGAAAGAAACAGAAACATCCTTGTACACATACATCCCATAGGGAGCACTGTGATGAGCCAAATGAATCCCAGACACAGAGATGGAAAAAATACTAACGGGTACAAGCACACAGGGCCTACTCTCTGACTCTGTCTCTCTCTCTCTCTCTCTCTCTCTCTCTCTCTCTCTCAGTCAAGCTGTTACAATGTTAAACTACCTCACATCTCTCAAATTGTTTTTTTGCTGCAAGATTGAAATAGTCTGAATTTTAGGCTGTTCTTCAGAGCTGCCTACAGCTTTGTTATCAAGGTGGAAAAAACTCCCCTACCTGCAAGCCTTTCAGTATGCAAGTACATTCACAGGCTTTTGTTAGACACGTTGAATTCTTTAATCCTCACATTTAAAAGGTTGGTTTCCTGCTTGGGCCATTTTGATATCTTCCTTTTGAGCTCTTGTTTGTATTTTTATGTCCTTAATACACTGTAAGACCAGCTGCTTCCTTCTTTCTGTACTGCATCAGGTCACATTTTACTTTTCTGCAGTCTTGGGAGTGTGCTGGTGTTTCAGGATCACCTTATTCTGAACAAAAATCCTGGCCAGGGTGCTGTTAAGAGGGGTATTTTCTCCCCCCTCTATCTGTATGAGAGTGTGTTGGTTTTGCATGGCCTGGTTTGTGGTAGCAGGGGGACTGCAGAGGGGCTTCTCTGAGAAGGTGCTGGAAATTTCCACTGTGTCCAGTAGAGTCAATCCCTGATGGCTCCGAAGATGGACATGCTGCTGGCCAAGACTGGGCCAATTAGAGATCATGATAATGCTTCTGTGATAACATATTTAAGAAGAAATCACAACAAAAGTAGTGGCACAGTGTCAATTCCAGTCAGAGAAGAGGAGGAGGTGAAAACATATGAGGGAAACAACATGGAGGCACCAAGGTCAGTGGAGAAGAAGGGGAGGAGGTGCTCCAGGTGTCAGAGCCCAGATTCCTCTGCAGGCTGTGGTGAGATCCTGGTGAAACAGCTGTGCCCCTGCAGCCCAGGGATCCACAGGGGATGCAGAGATCCACCCACAGCCCATGGGGATCCACGGGGGATGCAGAGATCCACCCACAGCCCATGGGGATCCATGGGGGATGCAGAGATCCACCCACAGCCCATGGGGATCCACGGGGAATGCAGAGATCCACCCACAGCCCATGGGGATCCACGGGGGATGCAGAGATCCACCCACAGCCCGTGGGGATCCACGGGGAATGCAGAGATCCACCCACAGCCCATGGGGATCCACGGGGAATGCAGAGATCCACCCACAGCTCATGGGGATCCATGGGAGATGCAGAGATCCACCCACAGCCCATGGGGATCCACGGGGGATGCAGAGATCCACCTGCAGCCCAGGGGGAAGGTGCCCATGCTGCAGCGGGTGGATGCCTAGAGGAGGCTCTGATCCGGTGGGAGACCCAGTGGAGACGGGCCCGGCTTCCAAGCTGGAGCAGCCTAACCTTGGAGGTCTGCACTCTGGGGAAGACTGACCCACACTGCAGCAGTTTTGGGAGGACTGTCTGCCTGTGGAAGGGACTCACGTGTCAGCAGTTTTGAAAGGACTGATGCTCATGAGATTGGAGCCCCGCTGGAGAAATTCACAGAGAACTGTCTCCCGCAGGAAGGACCCCCTGGTGTAGCAGGAGAAGAACTTCTCTCCCTGAGCAGTAGAAGAAAACCTTAGGTGTCAAACTGAACAAAAGCCCCACTCCCTGTCTCCATGCACTGTCAGTGTAAAGGAGGGAGGAGTTGGGGGGTGGGGGGGGGGAAGGTGTTTTTAAGGCATTTTACTTCTCATTATCCTCCTCTGATTTTTGTTAGTAATAAATTCACTTAATATATTTCAGTTGAGCCTGTTTTGACTTTGGAGTGTTTTCTCCCAGTCCTTATCTCAACTCATGAACCCTCATGAACCCTTCATTATGTTTTCTCCCCTCTGTCTAGTTGCAGAGGGGAGTGAGGTTTTTGTGGGTGTCTGGAATTTGACCAATGTCAAACCACACCAGAGAGTTTCCAGAAAGGAAGCTGAGCAAGTGTCTATGCTTTCCTTCAGAAAAATATTTAAGGTATAGCAGAGGAGAAGTTTTCTGCTAAGTGGAACAGAAGGTTTCAGCTCAGTCAGTGCTAATGAGAGGGAGGAAGGAACAGTGACAGGCAATCAGGTCTATGGGTGCAAAGACAGAGGTGGGAGGTGAGTATCCCAGAAGTTGAGAACCTCAGGACTGCTCTGCCAGATCAACACAAAAATCTGTGAAAAGACCAAAAAACCCTAGAAATTTGTGCATCCAGTCAGATGAACTGGATGTTTGTCTCCTGCACAGTCCTCAATATGCTCCCTTTTTTTTTTTTTTTTTTTTTTTTTTTAAATCTGGAAGGCCTTCCTAGCTGCTTTTTGATTACACTCTGATGCTACATTGAAGTGATATGATGTCACACATCAGCAGCCTCTGACTTACAAACTTCTAGTCTTGATGCCAATTGTATTAAAACTTTCAGTAGGTTATAAGCATTTAATCAGGGAATACAGTATTTGGAATGGTTTGTCTTCCTGATTATTTAATGCTCCAATGAATTTTGTGTCATTTGCAAAGTTTATCAACAATGATTTTATGTCATCCCTTAACTTCCATATCTGCTGTATTTTATAGTACAATGCAATTATGAAGCAATATTCTGTTGTGAACTATATGAAGACATTTGTTTTGATTACTTAAAATAAAATGCCTAAATTGTCATGGGAGCTTTCACGAATAATGTAAAAGAAAGGATAAATAATGTAATAAAACTGAAATGAAACCTGATAATGAAACTGAAATGAAACCTGATAATGAAACCTGAAATTTGCTCCAAACCATGGACAATCTGTTCTGCAATAATGTAAAACACAAGATACTATAAAATTCTCTTTTGGCTTCTCAAGAAACAAGAGTGTATAGCTCTGAGTGTTACTCTGCCATTCAGAAAAGCCAGAATGGGGCTCCTTTAGGTCAGCTGAGAACAAATCCAAGACTGCTTTGCCACAAGGACTCAGTAAAACGGGTAGTGTTTAGTTTGAGTGCTTATGCTACTCAGTATGTGGCACAAACCACCTCAGTCTAACTTTCCTGAAAAAGCTCAAGGTGTGTGAGTGCCGCAAATTGATTCTGCACCACACACTCTAATGATTATTCTTAAAGAGAAGTTACTTCCATTAAAAAAAAAAACCAAAACAAAACAAAAACAAAAAAAAAAAAAAAAAAAACAAAAAAACCAAAAAAAAACCAAAAGGTGCAGACAATTCAGGACTGCTGGAGTGCTTCCAGAGTGGCCTCTGTGTGGTGGCCCTGTCCTTCACAAACCTGGATGGTGTTTGGGGTGTGGTTATGATCATAATTCCAGATGCATGGTGAAAGCAAGCAGGTTTTCCTGTGAAAGGAACTGAGGTTCCCAGGTTACTTTGCATCTACAAGTGTTTTATGACCTACCTCAGAAAGCATGTTTGGGGAGGGGTGGTCTTTGGTGGTCACAGGTAAGCAGTTTCTTCTTTGCAACCTTTGCTACAGTGGATGAAAGTCCTCTGATGATCTCAACAATGTCTAAGCCATGAGCTATTGCAGCCTCTCACAGTGCTCTACTGGCTGAAACACAGCAGTGTTCTCATTCTGATGCTGAATACCTCCCCTTCTTAAGTATGCCCAAAGTGTCCCCTTTCAAAAATTCAGGGTATTTCATGTTAGGATTTATCCAGAACTTTTTCTACTTCCTGTATTATTACTAAAGACCATTGGAAAGTTATTGACCATCAGTTAAGCTACCAAAGGACAAATCTACTTCTGACCCATTGAATATCTGTCACAGTTTCCTGAGATTTTCAAGGATGTCATTTGCATAGACTGATATGTTGGAGACATATGCTGGAGACATCAACAATTTTGATTTATAAAGTGTTTCATGTTAAGTAGGTTTACTTTTAGAAATATGTCTGAATTAAGTAAGATTTTAAATAATTCAGCCACTGCTGTGTAGAAAAGTTATGATTAAACACACAAGATACAGAAGAAGCCATTTCAAGGCTGTTGATCAGTTAGGTAGACAACTTAGTATGCTTAATAGCCGGTGCTATTCCCCTGAAATTGTCCTCCACTGCAGTTTAAAGCATCCTATGTGTCCTGTAAGGCATTATTTGTACAGTGTTAGGCAATGCCCTCAATTATATGGCTATACTGAATTGTTATGAGACTGAATGGGAATCACAGTGGATGAAATTTATATCTGTACAGGAACTACAAAATTAAAGTTAAATAAAAATTGGAAATGAAAATTGAAATACAAAATGTCAAGTTGCTTATCACTTGGGTGTCATTAGCAAAATTTTTTATTTTTTAATTTTAAAAATGCTTAATTTATTAGGGGGTTTTTAAACTTGATGCATTGAAGAAGCCTTTTATGTATTAAAAAGGTGTTTTTTCTCTGAAAGTCTGAAATTCTATGACAAATCATTGTGTTGTTCCAATACTCAGATTGAGATTACTATGGTTTTCTTCCCTATAAACATTTATGATAAGACCTTGCAATTATGTGTCATCAGATTTCTGTATCTGTGGGGAAGCCTTGTGACAATGTCTGTCAAAAGCATTTTTAGTGTGGAATCAGAAGAAGAATCAGTACTTCCTAGAGGACCATATCTCCAGATGGATTTAAGAACTGGTAATGAAACTTTCAGCCATGTGCTTGTTCTTCTCACTGCTCTAAAGGGGTTCTTGGCATGATTAAGGATTAATCAAGAGAATAAAACTTCAATGGATCAGGTCCCAATTCTGGAATGTGATTAATTAATTGTTTGAAATAAATATGCTGCAATTTTAAATATTAAAAAATACAGTAATAAATAAACAAGGCTGGTGTGACTCTTAGGTTTGTTGAGGATTATAATGAATTCCAGTTTGTGAATTAGAACTGGAAATCTGTGCAAGGGTTTCAAGCCCAGTGCCATGGATCTCCTTGGAGTTATTTCAGGTGTTCTAGTTATGCAGCAGCACTGATGCTGATTGCATAAGAAGCCAACATATTTAAGAGGAAAAGAATTGAGAGGAAAACTGTAGTAAATCAGAACATTTTTCCATGTTACAGAAAACATCTGAGAAAATTGTTATGTATTTCTGGTGTGAGAAAATTTAACCTTTAGCCAGATAATGATTATAGTACCTAATTGTCTCCTTTAAAGTAGAAAGAAAGAAAAGAAACCCCAAACAATAACCAATTAAAGCTATTAAATAAATTACTTCACTCTTAGTGGTCATAAATCTGATGATTTCTGGATTATATGTTAATATTTATTTCTATATTTTCTCTTGTATTTTTCTTCCATTGAGACTGATTACATTTACCCAATTTAATCTATTCCCATCTGAAACTAATAGATACTCTTCAATAATAGTTTAGGCTTTACATTTAAAATTACTTCAAATTTCTGAAGAGGCGGCTGCTGAAAAACGTGTGTGTTCATTATTTAGTTGGTGAGGAAGTGTCAGGAAGGGATTTCATTCTGATTGCTGGCTCACTAGAGGGAGCTCCAGATGCATGGGAAGGGAAGACTTTGTTCTCAAACTATACAAATCTCAAGAAACCAGGAAAAATACCTTTCCCAATGGACAGAGATTGCTAAATGTCTAAAAAAGAAAAAAAAATAGTCCTTTTTTTCTTCTTAGTTAGAGCATTTTATGTGCATTTGTTTGCCAATAAAATATGCCTCACAAGCTAATGACTACAGAATTTAAAGGCTGGTAACAAATAATGTCCAGTTAAAAACTTTGCAAATAGAAAGCTTGAAAAGTACCTAAGACCTGTGCCTGCAAGTCCTTTTAAGCAATAGCAATCAAGATATGTGGCTTTTTCAAGTGGCTGGTTTGTCAGAGCTGATGAGATAGATATCCAGTAGGTTGGAACTAAATCTTTCCTTTGATGCAATGCAATGATTCTAAAGCAGCATAATAGATCTGTAAGTCCACTCATCTGATATCTGATATTCACATAGGGCATTGGCTCTTATGCTGCTAAAATTGGGATCATTTTTGATGCCCAAAGGAAAATTCATTGAGGTGAAACATAAAGTGGAGGATACATAAAATAGCACTTTCTGAAGCATTTTCAGTGTTTATTATTTGCAAAATTGCTTCTAAAGTGCAGGAATTAAGAAAGCATTTTGTTTTGGCCTATATTTTAAATGGTTTTGTTTTATTTTCAGTGTTTTTCAAGGAGATACCTTTGTTTACATGACATGAGAAGCTGTCAAATGGTCTAATATCTTTTAATAGTTGGCATTGATATCTTGGTTCCCCAGAGTATTTGAATTAAGCCAGTGGAAGTTCTACAAATATGCATAGGCAAGTACAAAGAGCACTAGGATGGAGCCCATCTTTTCAGCTAAGTAGTGGTCACTGAAGTCATTAAAATCTCAGTATACAATGTATAAAAACAGCTTTTTAGTATCAGTTCTATGTATCTATGGTTTCCTATTACAGTGGTGTTTTTTTTATATGATAGCTTCTCTGAACACTCATTCCTATAAAGTAATCTTTACAATATGTATCTTAGAAATACCACATTTGACATTATGGTCTTATATTAATACCAAGAAATAACATACTGTATCATCAAGATTTTCAAATATATTTATTACGTCTTGTTACATGTACATTATAACTGTATTATGTTTTGTGAAGATTGCAATAAATTACTATTTCAGCATTGCCCAGTGATTAGTACTGGGAGGAAAATTCATAAAATGTTGTATTCAAATCTGCTGTTTCTTCATATTGGATGACAGTGCTGCAGAAAACAAAATAAATAACTGTCTGTTTTCATACTCTGATGGATAATGTAGAAGTGTATGGCTCATCAGAAAAAAACTAGACCAGCTTAGAATCTATGGCAACATTAATCTTTGACTTCCATAGTATTTAAACTATTTACTGATTCTGAGAGGAAGAAGAAGTGCTTTATTCTTGAGGCTGTTAGCAGATAAACAGTGCTGTCAAAGTTTATGTATTGGTACGTATGTATCCCAATTATGTGATAGCCGTTGTTTAGGGAGTGGCATTGAGAGCTGAGTGAAGTATATTCACTTTTGTAATCCCTCCTTTAAGTGCTTCATTTTGGTACAATTTTTTGGTTCTCACCTTTTATGAGTTTTGGTCAAAGAATACAAATTTATACTTCGATGTCATTTTAATCTAGAATTATGTTTGGGTATGAAAAATGTAGGGAAAAGAGGAGGTTTTCTTCTCTTCCTTACCACTTACTTTCTAAGGCTAGAAGGTAAAAATATTTTTTCTTCCCTATTGTGTTTTTAATGGAATAAGAACATGAATGACGACATTTCTTCTAAGAGTTTTGCATATGGGTTTCAGAAAGATCTATTTAAAGCTACTCCATGTATAAAAGCAGCAGGATTGGGCCTCTAGAGGGAATCAGATGAAATAAGTGTTAGAAAAAACTCACAAACTCTTTTTCTGTGTAGCATTAGGAAGAATCTCCTATAATTTTGAAAAGGGCTAGAATTCTCTTTTTATCTATTGTATTCCAAATGTTGATTCATAGTAACCTGAAAACCCACAAATAAAACCCTCTGGGCATATGACCATAATGGTTTTTCTTAACAAGAGCAAAATAAAAATATTGTGGTGTTCATATTGCTCAAAATTAGAGAATTAAACTCACACCATTCTGTGGTGCTTCTTTTCTAAAAAAAGATAATTTTTTTAGTCCTGCTTCTGTATTTGCCACATATTTCTGAAATGTTTTACTGGATACAGGAGAATTTGTATGATGCAGTTACTCTCCATATTTTCTCTTCAACCTGAAAAAAATAATTTTAGCAGTAAATGGTGTCACAATTTTAGCCAGAAATTGTCAGAAAACATTTTTTTGAACTCAATCTCTATCCCAGCCCAGATTCGTGTAGCTCATACAATGATGGGAGGAGGATTCTCAGCTTTGCTGTTTAGGCCAAGTCTCAATGTAGCTCACAGGGCTTTACATTTTCCAAGCACTGTGCAAATGTTACCAGAACTTCATGACACCTCAGTGAAGTAGGTAAAGATTAACAGCTTCATTTTCCAGGAGGGAAATACCTTGGGAAGAAAATAATTTGTGAGCTCATATAGGGAAGCAGTGACCCAACAGCTTTTAGAACCAAGAAGTCCCATCCCACTAGAACACAGTGTTTTGGGCTCAAAACCCACAAAAAAAAAATCAAGCTGTACAATTATGTCTCTAGAGACAATGCTAAACCAGATAATTAATACAGGTCTGGTGTAGAATGCCAAGACAAAATGATAGTGACACAAAGTATATTTTAGGGCCTTGAAATAAGTAGAGTCCAAGAAATTCTAATTATCCCTCACTTGTATTTTTGTGGCCATTCAGATTTGACAAGTTGGAGATATGTTTTATTTTGTAGAAACAAATGTACTGAACTCATGGTTATGTGTGCACTGTGTCTAGACACTAGAGCAATTATAAGGAAAATCACATTTTCATTTCTATTGCAAATTGTCTTGTTAATCTCCTCAATATTTCCTTGTCTAATCATTTTGTTCTGCACTTCTCTTCTTTAAAGAAGGTCAAACAAGCTCTTATCAATGTTACTACAGCCTGCTGTAGCTATAATATAGGCAATAGGAATCACAGTTCATTATTATCATACCAAAAAAAAAAAATCTCATTTTTGTACTGGATCTAGCTGATTTATGTTTTATTTTTCCAATATTTAAAACAATAACTTTATCAGGGAGCAAGATCTGGTGAGTTCTCTTCCCTAGGAATACATGTTGGCCTTTATGGTCACCGTTTTTCTTATACCCACAAGAACTGCAAAAGATGACTAAATATTGCCTCCTCCTTTCTCTCTAGCTATGGAAGAAATAAAGAGAGAATTTTTCTTTCTGTTTACAGGACCAAACAGAACTATTACCATTGCCAATAGAGTGTACAAAGCTCCCAATTCCAACATTGATATAAAACTTAATGGCTTGGGAACTGTGTCTTTTAAGAAACCAGGAAAAGCACTTTTGGATCTTTGACTGGGAGCGCAAGTGAAACCCCGATAGCTGCCTTCCTAGAAGGCAATATAATTGATATCATCATTGTGAAATCACCAACACAGTCATCTGGAAGAAGAAGAAGAGGAAGAGTGCAATTTTCACTAACAAAACACAGTGTTTAAGAACATAGGTATGGAAAATGGTGCCTTTCCCTGAGCAGAGCTCTCAACAAGGAGGTGCTTCATTCCAACTTCCAGACAAGTGACCAGGTCCAGAAGCAAGATAGTGCTTTTTCTTTTATGGTTTAGGCATTTTTCTGCTGACTATTTTAGGTGTCCCTTCATACAGCTGACTGTGAAATCCTTTTGTAGGTGCCTAGATCCCATGGGATAATAATGAATATTGATTTTACTGCCATAGAAGGACCTGACTCAGCACTTCTGGAGCTGAGTCCCTCTGTGTACTGTAGTGTTGACCATCACAGGACTGAGAAGTCTCTGGGTGTGCAATGACTGAGTATAAGTGCCAAGATTTTTTTTCCATCTGAGCCTAAATATCTTCTACTCTTGCATAAACTTGCAGAGTTAAAGTATTGTGAGTTTTTACAGCAACTAATAATAACCTTCTTAGAAAATGTAGTTTTGACTTGTGAAATGAGAGGCTGCCTGAGAGTTAATAAAAATGAGAAAATGACCACAGAAGAAAATAGAACAGTGGGTAGAGAATGATTTAGTATGACAATTATGCAAACAAATAATAATCTAAACTACTCAGAAGGTATTTTACCACTGAAAATTGTTAGCATTGTCAACAGTTTTTTGAAATCACAAACTGTTTGCTGAATTTCTGAATTGCTCCTACTAGGGTGCATATTTCTATGCAAATGAATGCCATTAAACAAATGCTCCTGTGGTGATGATACAAGTTCCTTTCCACATTATCACAAGTTCTTTCCTTAGGCAAACTGCAGGGAGAAAAAAACTAAAAAGCCATTCATATTATTCAATGTCCTATTTGTTTCTAAAATGCAGCAAATTTCAAAAACAGTATTTGTATTGGTGTGTGTAACTCTTCTATAGGACATATGCCTTTTCCTAATTCTGAGAGAATATGGTAAAATGAAGTCCCTGTGTTGGTGCTGATTCTTGTCAACCTTGTTATGATAGTGCCTTGTGCTTGTTCTGTTCCTGAAATGCAGGGCCTCTGTTACCGTTCAAATTAACCAAAACCTACAAAGACATGGTTCTGAATATTTCAGCACATTTTTAAAACCACATTACAAGTTAAGCAAAGCTCAAGCTTTCTCTTGAAGATTTTCCTATGCTATTTTAAACTCAACAGTGCTTATTTAGGAATTCCTGAAACAGAGTTATAGCATAAAGGGAAAATACTTTAGATTATGCTGTTGGCAGATTGTGATTATGTCCTGTTCATAATCTAATACCATTTATCAAAGATCAAAAATTTACCATGTGCAGGAAACTCCTGATTTTCCTTGAGATACATAGTTTCAGAATTTCAAGGTGTTACATTCTGACTCTTCTAAACATTTCACAGACCTAGGAGTGACATGATGGACTTGTTCTTTTTCAAGATGGTAGACTTGAGCTTAGAATAAAATGAGGAGGGACAGACAGGAGGAAATGGGTTAAAGAAAATATTTCTAATGTTATCTGTGAAGAAATATCTTGTACCAAATAAACAATCAATAGTATCTACAGGAGAGAATTGTAGGTTTTACAGAAACCCTACCCACATTATCAGCCTGCTTGGCACATATTGCTCAATTTCTTCCTTGCTCCATTTGCCAAAAAAAATGTGTCTGTTGTAGAGGTCTGTTTCCTTTTGAGTCAAGTAATTTACAAATTTTATTGATTTTGAAAAACCTACATTTTTTAACTAAAGTAAAATTAATGCCAAAAATATTTTCATTCTAACTGAAAGAACAGCTGTGAAATGTTTAGTTTAATAAGAATTAAGTGGAGAAACCTGAAGTTTTAGTAGTGAAACACTGCAGTACTCAGTATTATTACAGTGTTTTTTTCTGCAAAGTTTCTGTTGGCTGAGGTGAATGCAAAAGTTATGATGATAATACAAAGAATAAAAAGAATTGGTAGATAATCGATGATTCTGGAATTTTCACAATGTAGCAGAAAATTGGCAGCATATACTGAGTCTTCTGTTACATTTGATTGGCATTCAGTACAAATGTTGAAAGTGGAAAATAAAAAGAATTTCAGTCAGATATATACCTGTTTCAACTGAGAAATTTCTGAAAGTGATTTTCTTGACATTATAATATTATGATTATTTTTAGATATGCATTATTTTTTGGGGGGGGGTTTATTTTCAGACTGCTTTTAATGCTACAGAATAGGATATGTGGAAGGAAGAATAAAACCTGTGTATTGTACTTTCTTGACTTCTTCCCTTTCTACTCTAATTCTTAAATAGAATTCTGCATTTCAGATTTACCAGCTACTGTTGATTGATTTCAGTACAACCAGAAATTTTTTTGCAATTCCACACAAGGTTGTGAAGTGGTCAGTCATAAAAGCAACAAATGTCCAAACAGCCTGTTGACATTCATGGACTGATTTATTTAATTTTTTTTTTAAAGTAGAAGGTCATGCTGTCCTAATCTCCATCTATAGAAATCTTGGAAAATCTTTCATATACTCAGATATTTGGATAATCTACTCAGTATACAGTACAATTATATGGTTTCTGTTTACCCAGCTGGAGGTTTTTGTTTACCATGTAGAAGAGGTATCAGGTTGTGCTATGAGAACTTGCTGAAATCTGGTTGACACAGACTGGACTTACACCTTACTGTCTCTTGGCAAATCAGCATTTACTCCTTCTAGAAGCCTTTTATTTTCAGAAAGTACTAAAGACAGTAAGCATGGAATATATCTTACTTCAGTATATTTTAAATGGAAATGGTGAAAAAGTTTCCTTTGCTATCTCTGTCATCTCCTTTCCACCACCTTTTATTTTGACAGAATCAGTAAGGCTCTCTTTATATATAAACAGACATTTACAGTTGTATCTAATGGTTTAAGAAAAAAAAAATAGTCACCCTCCATCATTTTTATGCACTAAAGGAGCTTGGTTGGCTACTCTACCCAATATTCCTGATGTTTTTAGAGAAGTTTCTCAGCAGGAAGTGTAAGGTTTGCAAACTTAGAGGAAATGGCAATGACGCATACTAGCTTCTAGTGAAGATGTAAAGGCCACATGAATAAAAGAAACAGAGAAGGAACTGGGGAAAGAAATAGATCTGCTGTAAGAATATTAGAATATAATTCTGGCCTTCACTCAGATAATACTTGGCTGTTTCAATTTTCCTTGCATTTGTAAAGGACACACTAAGACTAAGCTACTTTTATAGAGAAAGTTGTATGTATGTAATGGTTTCCTTCAAGAATACAGACATAGTTTTACAAAAAACTGAGAAGCTGAAGTAGATTCTAACTTTAAACACATATAGAATTTTCCTCTTTTTGTAGTAAGCCAAGATTTCAAATCAGAAGTGCACAGTTATTATTTGTGTCCTTTGTTTATGTGCCTTAAAATATTGCCTTATTTACTGAGGTGAGGTGTTAGAAAAATTAGAAAAGCAAGGAAATGTGAAAATAAAGCATTATTAAATTACCTTTATTAGGTAATTATTTTACTTCATTTTAATTTACTTTATTTAATCCATAGTTCATTAATGATTTTGGCTTCACAACAAATGAAATGTTCCTCCTTTGAGACCAAGAATCAAAGAGGCATTGTCAGCTTGAATTTGGTCCTAGACTTGAATTCAACAAAAAGGAAAATTTAATTAAATCTAACAGTGGCAGGAAAGCTTTTGTAATTAAAAAGACTTGAACTGTCCCATGTTGGTAGATAAAGATTTTCCTGCAGTCTTTGAATCCCAAATGATGCAACACAAAGAATATGACTTTAAAAGAAAATTGCTTAAATTGAATTAAACAAAAATAAATTGATTTTTGCATTCCAATGCCTCAAGTGTAGAAAATTTAAATCAATATGAAACAAAAAGTGAAAACAAAATAAAACCTTTTTTCTCTGTCTTTGAAAATCAATGGTCATAGCAGATACATAGAATCATAGAATCCATAAGTTTGGAAAAGGCCTCTAATATTCAGTTCATCCTTTTACCAAATTCTGCATTGTCAACTAAACTACAGTAGTAAGTGCCAGTCATTAAATATAAATTATTTTATGAAGTATTCAGTTTAAATAGCTGAAATTTTGGATAATAAGGGTGAAGAAACGGTTCTTTCCAAAGCTTACAAATCTGGAAAAGCATTATCAGGACTAATTGGTGACAGTGTTTTACCAGAGACTTGGAGCCTGCTGATAAAGGGTCATGTTTCTTTGTTTCTTCTTACACTGAGCATTTAGTGTCTAGTTTTCTCTTTTTTTTTTGGGCTTAGTTATATAAATATTATAAAGACTTATTTTTACATTAATTTCCATTCTGCTTTAAAAGCAGTTACATACAATTTGACTAATTCTTCACTATCATGGTGTTATTTGTTCAAATATTTACAAAATCTGGCTGTTTAATTTTCTGATGGTCCTTAGTCTTAGGCATCTTGAATGGAAATAATAATTTGGATATAATTTAAGTAATAACTTATCGTAGCATATATTTTTAACAAATATAATCTATCAAAACTTTGTTTTAAAGTTTAAAACTGGACTGATGAATCACTCTTCTAGAAAGACTAAACATAGTGGTTTCTAATTCCCCAAACTCCCTCTAATTCTTAACCTCTAAATTCCTAAATGTCTCTAACTTGTCTACCAACATCTTCACTTGCACCCCATTCTGCCTGGAACATTCAGCCTCTCTTGAGGCTGAAGTAAGATATGAGCTTTGAAGGCTTTTGAATTTTCAGCACTTGGACTACCAAGGATATTTTGAACATTAATTTACATTTTCCTCAGGATTTTGATTGGAAAGATAATATTAATTCTCAAAATTTTTACTTTCTTTTAATTTTTTTGTGAAATTCATGTAAAACAATGGTTGAATCTTTTGATAAATAACATTTGAATTTTTTTTTTTTTTTTTTTTTTTTTTTTTTTTTTTTTTTTTTTTTTGGGACTGGGCCATTTATTTGCCTAGGAGACACTTTAGGAATTCAGATTCTGCTAATAATAGTATGCATTTCACATTGCTATCATAATAAGATCAGGTAAAATTCGTACCAGCTTTATAAGAACAAAAGCATCAATAACTATTGCTCTCCTTGGGAGTTCTCCAATCACTGGTGTCTGTATTTACCTTTCATCCTAAGCCATTAAAAGCATTTTATAAGACATATATTGTTGAGTTCTAGTCACTACACCTTGCTGGTTTCTTTTCTCTTTCTGGAGGAGCTGTGAGGAGTTCTGACCCAGCATCACTTGGAGCTTCTGTGTCCTTCTACTTCTCTTCAGATCTTCAGATACTGCTTCCTGATAAATATGTATTGTTTGAGTGTTCTGATATGTGACAATTCTATCTGCAATTGGGAACCTTGATTTTAGGACTATATTATAAAAAAAAAATCCAGATTAAAAACAAGTTTCTGGTTTACAGATTTGTAAAATAAAAAATGGCTGGGAGTCAGAAGGCAATAAGCAAGCAACTGGCCCATGTTCATTAGGTTTTGGTATAGAAATCCCATGATGAGTCCTCTGAGTTTGATGGATTACACTTTTACTGGAGTAAAATATGTCTATGTTTGGTACATACATTTGATGGAATTATGAGACAATGTAATCTTTTTTTTTTTTCCTTGCAAAGCTTTATAGAATTCAGAGTTTATAGAATGAACATTTAGCTAGTGAATGAATAATTAGTATAGCATGGACATTTTAATTAGCCTAGAGGTGAATTTTCACATTATGTGCCTGCAAAAAGATAGCTGACTCTCTTCATTGCTCAAGGCCTTTTCTTCAACAGCAGAAATGTTCAGTTTAACATTTGTAGTTATCAAACAGTTTTCCTTTGCCTAACAATTACCTACATCTTATTTACAACATTTAAATTATTCTCTTTCATAACTATTTTTAGTAACTGGTTTACTATCTAATTAGACTGTAATTGCAGTACACATCCAGAAAAGTAAAATACACAGCAGCAAAAACCCTTCCTTGAAAAGGGCAAGTATTTTAAGTAATAGAAACAAATAGAAGTGATATTTATTTTCAATTTGCTCATTGAAATTGAGGGGATGAAGGTCACCAGATGATTTTTTTTTTCTCTGAGTGGTGATTCAGATCACACCTCCTAGGGATTTGGAGGTCTCAGCCCTAAATTACAATATTTTAAAGAATAAGAGGCAGGGGCAAGTCTCAAACTAAAAAAAAAATCACAACAAACTTTACTGGGACTTCCTGCTGTAACTGCTGTATTCCTTCAACCCCACATATAGGTAATGTCAAACTAAACTAAATTATGAGTCCTCACTCACTTAAACAGATGCAGGATCAAGCCCTTTGTGAAACAGATATTCTGTCCCATATGCTGGAAATGTAAAGGGAGAAACAGACCCCCTGGTCTCAATCAATTCATAACAGCACTGAATTTGTTTAATTTTTAACAATATGTGTATTAGGGCATGGATACAGTTTGAGACACTGGGCTTTTAGTGGTTAATGACTCAAAATATTCATCCATTTGTGGAGGAACCAATTTGCTTTGGTGAAGCCAGGCTTTGAGGCTGACAAGAAAGACAAACAGGATGGTGTTCTTTATCATGGTGATTGTCCTCTGCTGAGTTGTAAAATCTCTCCCCACACACAGGGGCAGGTGTGATGGGGCATTACTGACCCAACTGCACTGACATGGGAGGCAGCTGCTGTGTCTTAGGTGTCATAAACCATCAAAGACCCTTGAAGTGCCCCCAGACTAATTTCTAAGGCCTTCCACCTGAAGACTGAAATATCCCCCCCACACAGGGGAGGTACCAAGCTCGTCCCACCTGAACCTCTGTGTTTATTAAGCAATCAGGCTGTGTTTCATGGACTTCTTCCCCCAGTCCCAGTGGATGAATATCATCACTTCCACAAATGGAGTCTTTGTAGATTGACTGGTGGTGATTATACACCTTCTCCCTTTCTTTTTCTTCCTTTCTTTTCCCTCATACATTTTCATAAGTGATATTTTGCAGTCTCATATTGCTCATTACAACAGATAATAATAACTAAAATGGCTACATACCTGCTTTACATTGCAAACAAATTGTTCCAAAATAAACCCTACATATGTATATATTTACAAGCACTGATCATTCAGTGTCACTTCACTCTAATCTGCCCCAGGGCAGCTATTAACAAGAACCTGGGTTGCTCTTACCTTCTGGGGTGTAACATACAGCTATTTCCCATCCTCTAGGAGACCAACTTTTATTATCCTGCAGCTCGTGTCTCCCACAGTATGCCTTTTCAGTTTTCCAATGGCAGATAGAGCCAGTGTGGAAAGCACATTGCTACCGCACATTAGACAAAGAATTCCTTTTTCTTGGTTGTGCTTCATCTTTTTTGTACCACATTTCCACATGCTGTCAAAGAATGGTATTTTTCCCCTGTGTTACAGCTCCTTCAGCCATGAATGAGGCCAAGGGGAGCAACTACACTATCAGCAGATTCACATTAGATCTTACTTTTGTTCTTTAGTATACTTTTATCTTTCCCCTCTGATTTGTATACAACAAAATAAGTTTGGTCCCAAATGCCAAAAGGTACATGATGAAATGAAAAAGACATTTTTTCTGTGTTGATGTCACTAGTAGCATGACATCAAAAGATAAATTTACTGTGAGAATGACCATAAAGACAAAAAAAAATGTTATTTATTATAACTGTCAAATATATCTTCTGTCCTTTATATCTTTGTTCCTGTTCCTAAATAATAAGGAGACAAAGAAACAGAGTTGTTTGGAAAAAGTTGTTTTATGAACTTGCTTACAAAGTTTTTCCATTGTACTGCATTTATAATAACAGTAACTGTCACCTAACAGCAAATAAGATTGGCTCCACAGTCATACACAGATATATGAGCTTTTGGTAGGGTTTCTGCTCTTTAAGTATAATTTAATTTTGGTTATAGTCTAGACAGAATTAACCCTAACTTACTGTTCAGGCTTGTGACTGAGTTTTTCATTAGTAAGTATAAAAATTTAATACTATAGTGCATACTCATAAAACCAGTGTTTTTATCTTTTGCAGGATAAAGATTTTAGCTCCTTACATTAATATTATATGATCTTATGACAGTGATTATCTGAATTGTGCAATCCATCCAAAGTAGAATGAATTTTAATTTTAGTTTTAATTGTGTGCTATAAATTAATTCTCTATTCTATCTGGTTTATTTGAGATCAGTTAAGATTTTGGATGTTGTCTTTATGGATGCCTCAAAAAGCAAGCCCTTCAAATCTATGAATATTTTTCTCTTAACACAATCATCATTTTGCATGTTGTGATTGAAGCTGTCTTCAAGCAAGCAGAAAATAATGCACTGTTAACTTCAGAGAAGTGCAAAACTTCTACAAGAGGAGTTTGTGTAAAACTCTAGTTAGGCTAAGAAAAAAAAAACACTATCTCTGTCCATCTTCTTTCCAATCAGCTCCTCTTTCCCTGCTTTTCTACACATGTTTATTCTAACTATAGTACACAGAACAGATTGCAACACCAAGCATATTTTTAGGCAAAGGTTAAAAGATCATGCTGTCAACATTTGTGGATGCATAAAGAAAAATATGAAAATAAAAGATACTTTATTGCTATATCCTTTTCATAAGGAACCTTTCCAAAATAGAATAGCTGCTGTCTTACAGAAGCAGCAGCATTGCCCCTCAAAGTAACAATAACGTGTGTATGCTTGGGAAGAGAATTGTGCTCTTAGTCAGGATACCCTTTTGGCACTCTTTCCATCTGTAGTTCAAGACAGACATTTAGGCTGTGTTTCTGACTGAACTAGAGCTAGTTTCTTTCTTCATGTGGCAAGACTTATTAGTGCAGAGCAGTACAGTTTTCACCTTTTTGTCCCAGGAGGAGTGATTCCAGCATATAAAGAAAGTAATATTCCTTTCTCTAAACAGCTCATAAGCAGACATGTTTGGAACATAATGAGGTGGTGTTCATGTTTAAATAACAGCAGAGAAAGACAAGCAGTTATGGTAATGCTTATTTCTTTCTCATTCAGTTCATGTTACAGAGGAGACAGAGGTAATCCATTAGAACCTTTCAGACAGAGGACACATGGTGATTCCAAATTTCAGTTTGGACCGCATCTACAACAGCAGGAATTTCTAAGTCAGCAGGAAAAGAAAATATTTATACTCACTGACTAAGCTATTCACTTGACACCTTTAGTTTGTCTTTCTCTCTCATTCAGCTACACAAGAAACTTATAGGACTGCATAGCAAGAACCTCCAGACTAGATATCTAAAACAGATGTTTTTCTCAGGCTTTTATATCTATTAGCTTTTTCCTCCTCTTTTTGTTATGTTTTGTTGAGAACACATGACCAGAACTAAATGCAGCATGCCATATAAATATTCCACCATAAAAATAAAAAAGTATTCTCTGTACAAATATTTTCAGGATATTTTATCTTGCACTTTGTATAACCTAATTTTTTTTTTTTATCCAAAGTTAGAAATTACTTGAAATTTTCACTGAATTATTGATATTGATGACAGGGTACTCTTTCTGTATGTCTCCAGTTACTTTATAACCTTCTAGTGTGCATAAACTCAATATTTTATCCCCTTTCAATGTGCATTACCTTGCATTTGTGAAAATTGAAGCCCACCTGCCAAACATTTCAGCATTTTCCTGCTGTTAAGTAGTAAGTGCTAAAAGTGTAATGATCAGAGCTGTAAAACCAAGCAGGTTTTCTCCTCAGTTTCCATCTGCTTGGAATGGAGAAGGAATATTGTGGTTCTGGACATGGTATGTGTGAATAATGACTACATTCTAGCTTTCAATGAACATAATCAGAGATAAGTAAATAAATAATACTTTTTATAAACCATCACAAATATTAAGTCTTTGGCAGGAATATTCTTAAAGTTGTCGCATTGGGCGACAACTACATCTAGTGATCCCTAACTCCACTAAACTCTGTTCATCTTGGTGGATTTCAATTTTGTTTTCAAATTTCAGAGCCCCAGTTGGTGATGGAAACACTGAAGAAATATTTTTCCATTAAAACACACAAACAAATAGTTTTAACCTTCTTTCATATCTTTATATATCTATATTTATATCTAAAGATCATCTTGCACCTGGGGCCCATCATTAGTAAAATATTCTTGACCATGCTTTATTCTAGTCTGGGGCATTTCAGCTCTTTCACCTGAAAGAGAATGAACAGGTTAGAAATTTTTAGAATTCTTAGTGTCAGGTTACATGCATTTACTTGACAAGAGGTATATTTGCACAGCTATGCCACCTACAGAATTTCTTTCCTTCACACCCTTTCTGGAAGTCAGTGGCAAAAGGGAGATTGGACTAGCACCAGAGGTCTCTGCCTGACCTGTTATCTATGCAGTGGCCTTTTCATGCAGCCATGAAAATCAAGATTTGGAATTGGAATAATGACTTAGATGCAATTTCTGCATGTGTGGTCCTTAAAAACATGAAATCTTTACTCTGGAAACCTTAAAGACTGGGCAGCTTCATTCTGGGCAAGTACCTGGGAAGTCTTTTGTATCACGAATTCCCCTGGACTCAATCGGCATAAGGACTTCCTGGGTGAGATAATATTGGCTTTAACCATGTAATAATTTTCTACAAAATCACGTTGTTTCTACTACATTCATAAATCACACTACTTCCCAGAAGATTTATCTCCATTGAATTAACTCTTCTTTTATTGCATCTATATTAAACTTCATTTTTGATGGTATGCTTTTTTATTTTTTTGTCAAAAATATGGAAGAGATTTTGCATGGCATAAGCTTCTGGAGACATACTAAAGTACTTTGTGAGTTATGCTTTTAAAATACATCAAATAACATTCATGGTTGAGAATAAGTATTTAAATTTGAGATATATTGCCTTAGAAATGATGATGATTTTACCCCCCCCCCGCCCCCTCCCCTTTTCTTGGAGTATTTAGGAGGATTTTGAGTTTTCTTTGGGAATTAATGAATCTATCAATTTTCTCCTTCCTGAAGCAATAGTTGATCTTTATGACATAACCTGTCTAGCACCTTGGAACCACTAGAAAATTCAATTGATCTTTAGAGAGGAAAAAAAAATCACCTTCCTTTATTCTAATTCCTCTCAACAGTCACACTAATTTTCACCCAAGGGCAAACCATTTTTATTTAATTCTCCTTGTCTTTTCTAATAAATGGGCACGTTAACAATGTCCACTAATAGAGATGATAATTTTTCTATTTTAACCTTGAAAGTTTCTTGCCAATTCATAATTCAATCAGAGATACATTTAAATACTCCATACAGGCATTTCCTTGAAAGTCTGGTAGTTTCCTTTTGCTTCAAAGCAGTAAATACTTTGTAATGTATTATCAGGGATAAATGGTGAAACACAGATACTGTAGAAGTCAAGGTGAAACACACATCTCTAATATTAGAATTCGTAATAAACATAGTGAAAGATTTGACCTTTATTCCAAATAGTTTTAAAAGGCCTGTACTGCTAATAAGTTGTGCGTCTCCTTCCTGGCTCTCCATGACAATGGAACCACAATAGCAAGTAATATACCTCTAAAAGGGTACATCCAAACAGGTTCTGCTTCAGTCTCTACATTCACAGTTTTTCGGAAAGTTTGCTTTGCATAGAGTTGTCTAACAATGTTGACCGTGTGTTGTTACTGCATTTGGTATTCAAAGTTACCTGACCACAACCATTTCCATCTTGAGTATGGAAGTACCCTGGAGATGAGTCTTTTGTCATTTTTTTACCAGCCCCATATCTTATATAATGTTCATATGTGGACACAAGCCCTATTTCTGCTCATTCTGTTGAGCATTCCTTGTTGGTGAACTCCCAGTGCCTGCTACCCAAACTTTCACTCACTGAAAAAAGGCTCAATATTAGGAAACTGGTGTGTTCTTAGTTACTCGAGGCATCTGCTCTGGGAGAATACTCTGAATGGTCTGACTCCTGGGCTTCTTTTAGCCTGACATATGACTTCTGGGAAATTTCAGTGTTGTGACAGCTTTGCCTCTGGGAAGACACAGCTTCTGTACCCAGGTCATTCAAGGCTGGTGGGACAGCATCATGCTTAGGAAGTGTAACAGCCAGCAAAAGATGATAAACTTTTGGAAGTGTAGAGTCACAGAAACCTTCTGTTACCATGAGCTGTCAGACAAAATTTCAGAGCCAAACTGACAAACCAATTAGTGACTAATGACTCCTGGAACCTCATAACTTACAGGAAGCTAACCATCCCAAGGCGTGCAAAGTTGTGACTAATGTTTCAAAGAATATCCACTGAGCCCTTTATTTTGGATAATACAGGCAGCAGATACTGAAAAGCATGTCTAGACCTCCATTCTCTATTGCTTCTGCATTGTGGAGGCTCTTGTAGGATGCAGACTCCAGTCTGATGTCTGGTGGCAGGATAGTGACATCTGTGAAGGAGACTCCATGATTGTCTGTATCTATTTCCCTTTCTGAATCTGATTCCAGATATATATAAAACCTGTTCTCTCCACATTCTCTCTGTTGTGCATCCATTTTTTCCTGATCCCTGTTCTGTTTTTACAGGCTTCTGGTGTAAATAAAAGAGAATAACAATGAGATTTTGTCAGAATTTAGTGCAGAGGATGATTTCTGCAGTTATATGCCATTGTTTTAGAGGAAAAAAATATGCAGAAGTCTTAGCAGGTCCTGACTATGCAGATGCAGAAGACAGGACCTGCTCTTGAACCTGCCAGTGCTTCTGTTCCAAAGAAATATGAAGACAAGATAAAGCATCTCTATCCCATTCTGATTTGTGGTGAAAAACAAACACTCAGAATTAAACTTGCCAACACATTCTTTGTGACAGCAGTGGTCACAATAATGACACTGCTCATGAAATTTCATTGAACATTTTTATTTTTTGCTGTGGCAAAAAGTATTGCAATAGTGTCAGACTATGAGACTTAAACACACTTTTTCTGAGTTAAAAGACAATAGGCTCTTTGTAATTTATTCTTTCTATATATGATAACACTTTTTGAAAACCATATTGCAATTGTCTTGACCTATCTTTCTCTCTTCTTTAGGTAAGTTTCAAATGCTTTCTTTTCTTCTCTATTTGTTTTTTTCCAATTTTTTTATTTCTACATAATCACTAAGTATTTGTTAAACTAAAATTTTCAGACCTTTATAGTTGGGCATGTATTCTGCCCATATTTTTATGTGATAAGATTTTTTTTGGCAAGCCTTTTGGAACATTTTGGCTCAAGCATCACTTTGTTGACTTTTTCTTTAGATAGATACCTAGGTGGAATTAAGTATATAAAATTATATACTGTATAAGAAAATTCAGTTTATCAAAACAAGGATTGCAAGTGAACAGAGAACCATTTGAGATGAAGGCAACTTTTAAGAGAACTGAATTCAAAAACAGAAGGAATACTTGGGAAGGTATTCAGTCATTTCCTTTCCCATAGATCCTATAATGCAAAAATGTCTCATTTAATCAGATCAGAATGAATAGAAAGTCTATGTGTTTCTAATTAAAAAAAAAAAAAAAAAAACCAGGAAAAATTAAACATGTAAAGATGCCTTTCAGGCACTTTTATATTGAC
Source organism: Anomalospiza imberbis (assembly GCF_031753505.1). NCBI lineage: Eukaryota > Metazoa > Chordata > Aves > Passeriformes > Viduidae > Anomalospiza > Anomalospiza imberbis. The sequence continues at coordinate 27,332,747 of NC_089685.1, read as the reverse complement.
ATTCTATTGAATGTTGAATTGTTAGGTAGAATAAATCCCTTAGAAAAGTCCTGTGAAGCCTTCCAAAGTTACAGTTCTGACTAGGGGTCCCTAATTTGAATATATTTTGTATGAATTACGCAAAATGACAGAAGTTAGGAAAGATATTTAACAATCCTTGCTTCACAATGAAATGAAAGGACAAATACTGGAAAGCCAGGAAGCTTGCTGCTTCATTTCACACAGAGGTGAAGACATGACATGATATCTGTTCTTTGTGTGAAATTGTATGTTATTAACTGAAACTCTGTTTTTAAGTTTCTCTCTATATTTTAGCCCTTGGAACATTGTCAGAATTCATCTCTGTTTTCAAATAGTATCCACCCAGTGAAAGGGTCAACTTACCCCTGTAGAAAGCTCATCTTCATTTTATATTCCTTCAGTTTAATCTACTGAGTAAATAGTTTACAGAAAATAATACTATATTTTAGTACTCACTTTTGCTGATTTTTGGCTTTCATTTAGCTCTGCTGTAATTTTAAAAACAAATAGTCTTTCCACTCTAATTCCTTTTTTTTTTTCCCTGGGAAATTTCCTATGATTTTTTTGTTGTTGTTTTTTTTTGGTTTTTGTTTTTTTGTTTTTTTCCCTGGGAAGGTACGTAAATGTCTAAAATTGTGAGACTTTCAGAGTAAGAACAACTTCAAGTGAAGACACTGCTTATTTCTCAAAGTACCACCCTTTTCTGGCTAGGCACATTTCCATGTGGACATCTGAAGAGATTGTTCTCTTTGTGACTGAAATTCTCTGTCTGGGGGCATAGTTTCTGGCCTCTTCCCCTCACTCAGTTCTTCCACATTTACAAGTGTACATATTACATCTGTTACACACACCCAGTTCTCCTGGATGTTTGATAGCTGCTGAAACAAGGAGGGATCTTTCTCATGGTGATTTTGCCTGGTTTGCCCTGTGGGACAGACTGGTATCTCTTCTTTGTAAGGATTTGCACATGCAGAGCTTCAGACTTAAATCCATTTTGAATACTCCCTTTAACTGCCTGAGTACTTCTGGGTTTCAGTAAAGTACTGTAGCAATTGTAGATGCATGTAGTTATCCAAACATAATACACTTTCATACAACTGAGCTAAGAAAGATCACCTCCAGAGGCTCTAAATGCTCTTTATTTCTTTTTGCAATCACAGATAAGAATCTACTCCATGAAGGTGACTCAAAAACATAAAATAATGAGAAAAAATTCTCTTGCAGTTGCTAGGCTTTCTAACAGTTGCTAGGAGATAGGTCGCAGTGATAGCAGTGATTTTGGAAAATAGGTCCCACATTAGGCAAACAAGGACTGATTTTCAAACTTCTAGCAGCTTTGTTGTCCGGGTACTGTATGAGCTAATATGCTTCCCTAATGAAGTATATATACACTTATATAATGAACTTATTAGAAAAAAAAATTTAAGTGTTCTTGACCTTGTAAATTAAAAAAAAAAAAACCCTCATTTTACTTTTTTTTTTTTTTTGACATCCTGGGCTTTAAGAAATATCAGAAACATCAGGAGGACCAGCAGCATTCGAAACAGTGTGTTTGACATTTCATTTCAAGCAAGCCAGAAAGGTTTTTTAAATAATGCTGTGTGCCTTTTCTCTTTGGCACATCCTTTCCCTTTGATTTCCTTTTCAGTCTCCTGAGTTTTTCATTATCTTTCCAGTACAAAACATTAGACCACCGTGCTACATAATGGAAATGAAACATTTAAGGGATACTGAGTGCTGTGGCCTCACTGCAGATCAGAATGTGACTGGGATACATGTAAGTTTAACTTCTTTGAAAATCATACTGCTTTTTGTATGATAGCTGAGAATAGCAGAACCATACTGGGTTCTAAATTAAATGTGTAGGATTAATGACTTGCTCAGGATTCTGTGAGACTTTTCTATTACCCTGACTGGATTTTGAGTTTATAAAAATTGTTTCTGTCTTCCTGGGAAAAATTAATAAATATGTCAGAAAGTATTCTGAAGTGTATTTTGAACTGCAGTGATGTAATTCCAATAATATATTGGATTTCTGTGACTCTCTGAACCTTTATGAAGTTAAATTTATTCCAGTGAAGATCTATATATGTGTTCTTAACACAACTAACCAAAGAACGCTGAGCATCAATCAATTAAATGTTTTTATTTTTTAATCTATTTTATGCTTTAATTACAGGTTTTGAAAATACCAACTTCTATTTTTTTTTGTAGAATAGTTTGAAAAAACAGTAGAATTGAATGCTAATTCATTAACTGTGGAGGATTTATGGAGGAGTTGCAAAGAGAGACATGAATGGTCCTGGCAATCATGAAAGGATGAACATTATATGATATCAGAAATTTGCTTGCAAGTGCTTTTACAGTGTTTAGTTAAATTGCAGATATTTTATACTAATGGAAAAAAGAAAAATAAATCCCAGAGTGAACATAATATAAACTTTTATATACTATAACAGTCTAAAGAAGACTGATTTTGACTTAACTTAACTTGCAATTAAGTTTTAATTTAATTCACAAATTTGTGTTTTAATTCCTGTCCTTGGCCAAAATTCCTTCTATTATAATCTGAAAGAGAAAACAATTCGAAATCTACCATCCTTTGTTCTGCCTTAGGAAAAAGTGGCTAAAGCTCTGACTTTCCATCTGAAGACTGGGCACTTTGCAGTTGAAGGAAGGTGAAGTGCCTACAGTTCTGAGCATCTTGAACCACTGAATGACAGGATATGAAAGAAATCAGTATTCTTGCAGAAACTCTTCTCTCCCTTGGGTCAGGGAGGCTGGAAATTTGTTATCAATCCTGAAACCACTCTTAAATGCTGGGCATTTTACAAGATCAAAGGAAACTTGAATTTATCATGCTACAATCAGGAAGTACAGGGAAAGGGAATAATAACCCTAAGCTTGACTTAAAAGTAGTATTACAAAGTTTCTGTAACACCCTGGAAAATTTCTGCTTCTCCCAAGCTGGGATCCAGGATTCACCTCAAGACTATTTCCTAGATGTTGCTTTTCATGAAAGGTAACTGAATTTGGATAGAAAAAACCTTTCTTACATTTTTTCTGTTCTCACTTGTATTTCTGACTGTAACTTCTCTCCTATGCATCCCAATGTCAAGTCTCTTTTACTCAGTTTCAGATGGATCTCCTTTCTCACAGATCTCTTCTGCCACCACCACAATCCATGTCACATAAGGAAACATTTCTAGAACAGTTTCACACTACTAAACCCAGACAAGCTCATGAAACAGCTTGATTCTTCAAAGATTCATTTGTAAAATGTCAATGCATTCTTTCACCTCTTTCACCAAAGCCAGTAATTGAGGGAAGCTTACACCACCCTAATTTTGCATATGCTTCTACACATAGTTTCTGGTGCACCTACCTGGAACTAATCCTTCACCAACATACTGGTGAGAGTGAAGTTGAAATTTTAGGCCAATTTAAGGAGACAAAGATTCTTAGCAAATTGTACATAATGCAATCCTGTTTACAAAAGCAGGTCAGAGTAGCCCTTCAATTGGTGAAAATCACTATCCCAAGGCTGAGTCCTGTACCAAAAATAAGAAAACCATGTTACAAATATCATAGGCTGAGCAAAACTTTGACCTATTGTGCTCTCACATGAAAGGCAACCTTCATTTTTATAGCTGTTTTTATCACACATATCCTGAGAGGAACAAATTTTTTTATTTCAATCCTCAAGTCCTCAAGCATCAGGGAAGTAAATGAGGTGTATTCGTTTACAGTGTAGGCAGGAAGATGTTTAAACATTCTATGCTGCATTATCAATCCCCTGACTAATGCAGTAGCCTTTTTTATTTGAACCATGATCTCTAGCTCCAGTATTCAGCATTGGACTGTGTATTTGTAAAAATGGGAATTCAGAGTTTCCTCTTCTACAGAGTTGATGGGTCATGTGATATACTCACTTAAACGTCCGTCCTCCTATATTTAAATATTATTGCTTTAGGAGGTTCATTCAAGAAACATTACATGGATTATTCACACACACACACAAACATTTACACTTTAATGAGCAGGAACAAGCAAATACAATAAAATTGAGGTTATGTAAAAACCTTTATGAGATGGTTGATGGTTGCTTTGCCCGCCTAGCCAAAGGTATTACATTTAAGAACAAATTTTTCCCTATTGCTATTACAAGCAAATTATAATGTTTGCCAAATTTGTAGAACCCATATAAGGAAAATTATTCAGTGTAACACACTGCTAATATGTAATGAACCGCATTTACATTTTTTCATTAGCTACAGTTCCTGTATTTCTTCAGCGATATCTTAATTATTCTTGGAGGACAATGTTCTACTTCTGCAAAAACAACAATGTGAGTTCAGAGTTAGTGTTTTTAAAGAAACTTGTATTTCTACATGGGTATTTGGAATTGTATTGAGTCAGTTTCACTAGATCTGTAATTATAAAGGGACATGTAGTTGAAAGATTTTGAACACTTGACTACATGGTTTCTAACCTAGCTGTTAGAAATCCTATTAATACAGGACCTGCAATGAAGTATATGTAAAACTAAGTAGCTGTTTAAAACTGAAGCTCAGGTTGGGCTTAAGAAGGATGAGGCAATCATCTCTGGTCCCATCTAATCTGCCCTTTCTGCTGTGGAAAGCACTTACCCACAAACATTCAACCTGTTCTTGTTTTACCTTTTTTTTTTTTTTTTTTTCAGGGAGGATGAAGGGCAGGGCACTGACTAAATGTTAGTCCTTAATTCCTCCTCGTGACTCCAAGTTGTGTTTTATTCAGCCTATAAATAATTTATTTTCCTGATCCTGCAATAAGGTAATGCTTCCCTCTTCCCACTACCATTCACCTCTGGTTTTCTTTGGAGATGATTTTTCTGTGCTTACAACATTTTCCTGAGGATAAAACACTGTTTGCAGTTCCAGTCTACTTGCACTGGTGTTGTTAGCTGTATCTGAGCTGACTGTAGTTTGCTGGTATCTGGGAAAGTAGTCTAGGGAAGTATGACTTGTACCTTGCAAGCTTTGTTTTAAAATTATTTCTGAGGCATTTGTTAGTCTCTGCTTTCAGACAAAATGTTCCGTGTGGGCAAGTCTCAGATGGGGTTGTTGCTCTCATGTAGTTCCAACAGGATGGCCCAGGGATTTGTCACTTAAATATAACATTAGGTTGCTACACATTTAGGTTACATATATACATTGCAGGGTGAAGGGAAAAAAAGCTCTGTTTCTAAGGCTTTCTGATGATGTGGTTGGGCACTGGAAGAGGCTCTCCAGGGAAATTGTAACAGCACCAAGCCTGACAGATTTCACTAAGTGTTTGGATAATGGCACATGGTGAGATTCTTGGGTTTGTCTGATCCTTGTGGGACCTTTCCAAATCAGGGCATTCTATGATTCTGTGATGTGGTTAGGTGTAGAAGAGTCTGCCTGAGAACTCCATTTTCTTCAGATGCAAGGAGGTGAGAGTTGGAAACTTAAGGCAAAGGAGGTATTATGTGCAGGTCTAAGTACTTGTTAACAAGAAGATGAAGCTCCCCAGACACTTGTACTTTTCCTCTGTCTACAACAGTCTTTTGCCACTGTCTCCTCTCCCAACTTTGGTCCTGTTGCTTGCTTGATCTCTGTCTTGCTTTACTTTAAACTCAGGAATTTAAGTGGAAAAAAACTCCTGTTTTAATGCCTGAAGGATCATCTTGATCTATCTGAATTAGAAGAATCTTTAACAAAGGACAAATTTTCCCGCTCTTGCCATAAAAATATTAAGCTCATAGGACAGGTTTTCTTCAGTCAGAGAAAGAAAAGACTTCTACTACAAAATTTCTGCTTTGCAGTGAAGTTGAGAAAAAATAAACTTCTCAAGTAAAAAGAAGCAAACATAACCACACCTCCCATCAAAACTCAAAAATACCTGAGGGAATCACCAAGGTATTTCCCTTCACAAAACATAGCTGCAGATTTCTAAGCTAGTGCTGGGTTGTCTGTTCAGATGATAAGATTAAGAATCTGTGTGCTTTTCTTGAATATATCCATAAACAGACTTTAAACCCTCCAGGATATTTCAGAAGTGTTAAGGATAGAATTCTGTGAATGACTACATAGGGCTGAGAATGAGCAGAGGGATTCTAGAGTCCACGTACGTAGTTGGTATAGGAAATACAGCTTAGGATAGCTGCATTTTTAAAAATATTTTTCCTAGTAATAGATGGTTTCTATAACTCCCCCCCACCCACCACAAGCATATAGAATATATGTAAAAGAAATTACACAAGCTAATCCAAAGGAGCTATTTCAGCATACAACAAAGAATTGACAAATTTTGTTGACAGGCAAAGCCTCAAAATAACTGCAGAGCAGAAAGGTTAACAATCTGAGTTGCTTGAAGATCTAGATCTGATCAAAGTTCATGTAAAGACTCTTCAAGGCTAGTCTGAGATGTGGGTTTCATAGACATAAGTGTAGGTTAAGGTGAACAACTTAAGAGTAAATCAGTCTAAAAGGGTTATTTCAGTGCATTCACATATAAGGAATCTAAACAGCCTGTACAGATGTGGTCAGAAAAATTCCAAGAGCAGTGTTCACGTACACTTTGGTGGACAGTAGGTTATGTAGAAGAGAGCACTTTTCCCTCACTGTCTCGTGTCCCAGGGAGCTTTCCAGGAGGACCACATTATCTTCACCTCAAACACTGGCAGGCAAACACCCAAAATGTTTCATTTTTCTGCAGAAACACTCTTGTGGCTAGGTGCTATATGATGGCTTCTTACAGAAAGAAATTCTGTTTTCACAGAAGCCTTGCTACAACAGACTAATCTGGCTTTCTTCCTTCAGTGTTATGATATAAAATATATGCCATTTATGAAACTCTTGAATTCAATCACTATCATAATAAAAAGAGAAGTATTTCAAGCAACCTTTTATTTTCATCATTGAATTGTACCGTGTTTTGATCAAGACCTAATTTACAGGGAAATTTAACAAATAATAGCAACACTTGTGTCATAATGTAATGATGAAGTCTGAAATTGTCTTATCCTAAATCTGTGAAGGGTATTGAATCTTATTTTCCCTGAGTAATTTCAAATACACGTTAACACAGATAACAAGAAACAAGCTAGTCATGGCAGGAATACAATTCAAAACTTTGCTCACACTTAATTTCACTGTATTTTAGTTTACTTGAAGGAAATATGTCCTAGATTTTGTAGAAGCATTTTCTTTTGAACAGTAAAATCTGCTTTCCAATAAGTTTGTAATTTGTTTCTGATTGTATTTGTAACACAGTAATGATAAAGTGATTGTAGCACACCTATTGTGTCTAGCTGATATACGTTGGTCCCAGTGTAAGAAGAATAGCAGAGATATAAACTTAAACAGAAATTTCTTGTCAAAGTTGACAGGTTTAAGGAGATAACCTGGTGCAATTAAGGAGACAGTAGATAAGATATTATATTATATTATATCACAGCATGAGCCAAGATTTTCAAGTTGGTTCTCAAGGGTGAAAAGATGGAAGATTACATGCAACTGAGGGACCTGCTTGCCTGAATGTAATTGCCATTGGAACAAGATAAGCTATCATAAAAACATAACAAACATCTGCTTTGTTGGTATTATATAATTTGTATGAATGTTAAATGTTACAATGAAATTTCCAGCCTTGGATTTTTTGCTATTTAAAGTGACTCTTTGTGTTTTGACATACTGAATTTCTAAGCTTGATTCAGCTCCAAAGTGCATGCAGCAGAGGAGCTGAGCTCTGGCAGCTGGACATGATGGAAGCCATTGCCCTGGTGCAACTGGGAATTGCTTCACATGGCACGATGAACACATCCTACTTTTGTTGTGCATTGATTGCACAGATAAAGATTAAGAATTAGCAATTCTATTTCAGGTTATTCATTCATAAAAACCAACTACCTTGAACTACTCTCACACCATTTTCTTTTGTCTGCCTTCCACAAGCCATTTCTCTATGGTAGGAAGCAAACATACTTCTTTCTAATGGAAGAGCTTAATGAAAAAACAGAGTTGCACACTAAATGCAGCTAAGCGAGAACAGAATAGAAGTAAATGCTCATATGACAACAGGTGTGCACACAAGTTGCAACATTTAGATAGGACTGAATGTTTGGGACGTGGTATGCCACTTGACTAAAATTTTGAATTTTACTCTATCTACATTTCAAACTCACTGACAAAAATCACTACAGCTCTGGACTGTTTAAATGAGCTAGGATTCAGCAGTTGCCAGTATGACAGAGATTTGGCAAAACTTCTTTTCACAGCCATGTTTCTTCTCAGTAAATAAGTAACTCAACAGCTTATTTGCACTTGAGTTTTAGCTATTATGAGTAGGAATTTCTTTACTTAGGCTGAAAATATCTGTGGACAAACATTGCTAGTTACTGAAAGCTCTAGCTCACAGTACAATGATATAAATTAGGATAACAAGGCAGCCCATAAAAAAAAAGAAATGAAAAAAGCATTAAGGTTAGACGAAATAACCCTAGTGACTGCTTATAGTTTCTTTTGTTCTTCATCCTGTGTTTTCTCTCAGGCAGACACAGCTTTTGAACTGGCACATCTAATGGTTTGCATTGTCTCTTTGTCGGGGTTTGGCCCTGACCGCAGACCAACACCAGCACAGCTGCTCTTCCACCCCCAGCAACAGAGAATAAAAGAATAGGAAGAATAAGAGAAAAACACTCAAAGATAAAAAATAGAAGCAGTTGAATACGGGAAGGTATTCCTGATTATCTCCTGAATTATGTCGTGATAAGGAGAGGGAAAACACCCCAACCCACTCACCCCCACCTTGGCCAGACAATGAGCCTCTAAAGAGTGGTCACCTCAAAAGCCACTACAACCATCCTCTATTTCTTTTTTGAACACTGAGCATGACTTTACAATAGTATAGAACATTCCCCAGGCCATTTTGAATACTCTGTCTGGGCTGTGTCTCCTTTCAGCTCATAGATGGTTTCATAGATGTGTTCCCTCAGTCAAACTCTTCAAGTGATGCTGTTTTATCCATAAATGGAAAATTAATTCAAACCCAGCTAGACCCAGTAAGCTCTAGTATGATTCCAAAGGATCTGCATATGACTTTAAAAACCATTGATATTGGTGACATCTCAGAAACAGGTAGAAGGATGTGATGGATGCAGCTCATATGACCAAATGAAGATATCTTTGTACCAACTACATATAACTGCCTCTATAGTCGATAATGTCAAAAAGGCACCTACAGAGAATAATTTGGCTGGCTGACTTTGGGAACTTCATTCACCAGCTTAAGTAGAAGCAGTTCATATCATTTGTGTCTGGGAAGTCAGACATGAGGCCTATAAGGCTACATGAGGTCTGAAGTATTAGACTGTCCTTGGAGCCCACCAGGATCTGCAGCATCTATTTACATAGCTGGGAGCCTGCCATAACTATGCTCTGCAAACAAAGAAAGTTCCCAAGCAACTTTCTCTTTAATCACTCAGCTCTTCAGAAAAATGTATCTGGAGTTTACTTCCATGCTAACAACCAGCTCCAAAAGTTGCAAATGTGGGGAAGGAAACAAAATGAAGGAATGACACCTATGAATCTGAATGAGTAGTAGGAGAGAAATTCATCCTTGTTTACTAGGGGTAAGCAAGGTAGTAGGATGCCTTAGTGGGTGCCCAAATCCTTGTGATTCTGTGAGTGCTATCTGGGACTTTGTGTCCTCAGGCTGATTTATCAGCTTCTGTCAGCAGCAGATGTCCTTTTAGGAGTCTGCAGAGACTGGAATGCAGCTGTGAGTCCCTTGGCCTTGGGAAAACTTGAAGGGCAGCAGAGGACATGACTTAAACCTTGTGAGTGATGGATAACAGCTGGTTTGGGAACCACTTATGAACCTCTACCAAACCAGATGGAAATCTCTCCAGGGCATCTTTGAGTCTGTGATTAGCCATTCTCTGGCTGGCTAAAAACATGTTTCTTCTTTCTCTCTTTTTCTTTTTTTTTTTTTTTTTTTTCCTTTAACATCCTGAGAAACAGGTATGTGATGTAAGGTGCAGTACACGGGCTGGAAAGAAAGTGAAGAAAGAAAAGCAAGCAAGAAGTAATGAAACAATAAACTGAATTCAATGGTGATTGATTTCCAGGACTCAGTGGAGGCTGCCTACTTGCCAGGCAGAGATCCTGTGATCCCATGATGCTTGGTTGGATTGTCCTAGACTCTTCTGCTGAAGAATACATTTGTGGGGGATTTTTAATGGCAAATCCTAGACATTTCTTGTGGAAAACTAGGAACTCTTCAATTTTCATTTTTATTTTACTTTATAAATTGTTGGATTCAATGTCTTGTGTGGCAGGAATACAGCTGGTGCAGCAACAGGATAATAGAATATTTTTTTCTGTCTTTTAACACTTAATATCAATTTTTTTTAAAATAAAAGCAATGACATAAAAAATAAATTCAATAAGGATATCATAAATATATCCAAAGACAGAAAATAGATAGATACTTTCCATGGTTTCTCAAAGAAAAAAATCTAGCAGAAAAGAGTAGCGTTACAAAGCGATATCTGACACAGTGTATGCAAAGCATGAACTGAATATAGCAAGTGTTTAAAAATGTTAATTGTTCTACCACAGAAGAAGGTAATTCATTTGAGAAAGAAATTCTCCTTTTCCCCCTTGGAAAAATTCCTTGATAGTGTTTAAAATAGTAATGGACTAGAGGGAGCAAAAGTATATTTTAAGTAACAATTTCCATGCAAATATAGCTAAAGCCTATTCAGTTATGCATTTCTGTGCATCTATCATCAATGTATTTGACTAATGTTGGTCCCAATATTTCATTTTCATTGATTAGTGGCATTTAAAACAAATGTGTTCTAAACACTGGTGGAATTATTTTCCACTTGAACCATAAAATGTTGGAATATAAATTGAACATTTTTCAAACCACAGCTGAGATACTGCAGCAGTTACCTATTCTTGCTCTATGAGTAAAAATCTCTTTTCCTCAAGATGATTGAAGACTTGCCTACCTGACCTTTATTGTTTGCATGCACTTCTTGGCAACAGAGATGTTTCCGAGATCTGCCAAGGGCCTTTCATTTTCCATAATAGTCCCAAAAAACATGGAAAGGGGATTATGATCCTGGAGGAACAGGAGTGAATGACAGAAGTGATGGTAAGGCAGTTTCAGCTGAAGCATGCTTTGACTTTACTGACAAACTGTGCCAATTTCAGAAGTTTATCTAAAATTCAGTGCTATTTTTATTGATTTCATTTTTTGTTTAGAGAATCAAGTAATGTTGTAAAATTTCCTGGGCTTAGTCCTGCTTGAAATGGATAACACAGAGCTGGATTTGAAACATTTAAATAATCAGTGTCCTCTTTACTAACTGTATTGTATATGTGAAATTAGAGCTGAGTTTCCAGACTGACAGCCAGGCTGTTGCCAGTTCTGTAGGTATGATCTGGCAATAGAGAAATGCCATTCTCAGAACTGTCAATTCAACATTTGAATAGAAGCAGGACTCAGACATATTTAAAGGACTGAACTCTGCATGCATTTTAAGTACACTCTACTATTACAGAGTCTAAAGGGCAAGATCAATCATTTCAGCTGCTCTTACCTGATGAGCTGGAGTCGGTGTCAGGGTTTCACAAGAACTGTTCTCCTTCTCAGTGTTGCTTAGTGCCTGAGTGAGAAGAAGTCCCAAGGCCAGATATCCTGTTTTAGCAAAGTTCACTATCAAACTATGTTTCATATAAATAATCCCAGTAAATAGCTGTAGAAATTATATTTTTACAGATTTTTTTAAAGCTGCCTAATTAAGATATAAAATTTCTAGCAAACTGTCACTTGTCATCAAAGACAATCTGACCTGTGCCACTTATATTTTGTGTTAACTGGCAAAGCTATGGTGTCATCCCAATTTAAAACCAAGTTTTATGTATATTCTTCCAACGTAGTTCATATACATTTTGTGCCAAATGGAAATATCAATATGAAATTAAAACATCTCTATAATTCCCAGGTCTAGTTGTGTGATTTGGTCAATTAATGGGAGAGAAACTTGCACTAAGGTGTTCTCAAAGTTAATAGCAGATGATTATTTGATTCTGTCATCATTTTGAAAGCACTTGGTATATCACTCATCAAGCCCAACAAGCAAATAAAAGCTGTGGTGCTTTTATTTTCTGCTTGACGTTTTAAACGTGTATCTCATTAATTAAATGTCCATAGAAGTCACTTCTTTTATTGCTCTGAAATAACACAGTTGCAACCAATATATTAAAATATTAGAGATACAAATTTAAACCAAAACAATGACATCTCTAGTGTGGGATGTCACTTCAAGTGAGCGGACTGACAGTTGAAACGAGAAATTTTTTTCTTTTGTCAGCTCTTGTTAGACCCTTAACATAAAATTAATGTACTGTGAAGTAATTTCTTTATCTTTCATTGCTTGAATAAAATACAACTAGAATGGCTATGATGAAAACTGAAATTAACAGAAAAAGGAATAAAAAGACTTGAAAGAATGCCTGTACCTTGAGGTCATAGAAAAAGTACCCCAATAACTACGTTTTTTGTTGAAAGCATGAGTCTTCCAAGCAAAATGACTCTGTGCATTCCTGTTCTATGTTTGTATGATTTCACTGCTGAAAGGAAAGTCAATAATAATGTCATTTCTTGCAGGTGGAATTGAAAACCATAAACTAAAATAAGCTTAAAATATTTGTTAATGTGGTCACAGTTACTGTCAGCCACAATATTTGTCTTATTTAAGTTGAATCTATGAAGAAAAATATATATTTAATGATGCTGCTGAAAATGTAGCAACATTGCCCTATAAAAGTGCTAGTTGGTGGTGTTATTATCCCTAATGAGAATGCAGAGTAGTGAGGATGCCTATTGGAGAAATGCTTCATACTTAATGTTGTGAAGTTAATATGATATTACAACACTTTACCTATAGAGCTGTGTTTATTTTTAAAGTCTGTGATAATGTCCTACAATTTCTAAGTGCGTATTTAAATAACTTGCTGCATAAAGTCAAAAATGTCAACCTTCTTAATGGTTGAGAATACTAAAAGTAATGTATTTCCCTTTTGACATGCTAGTATATGTCAGACAACCCAATTTGTTATTTCCTCTTTTAGTATTTATCTCCTTCTGGTCCACAGCTGATAATTTTTCCTCATTTTTAAAGCCTTAACAATCAGAAGGTTACCATGCAATAGTGTCTTCTTTCTTACTCTATTCTGTTTTTCCTTCTGAGAACACTTTTATTTTATCCCCTCCTGATTATAAATTGTCTTCCATTTTATGTGGGATTAGAACTGCCTCCATATTCTCATATGTTATATATATATATATATATATATATATATATAGTAAAATGGTGGGGGTTTTTCGTTATGCTATGAAAAATTCCTTTTTTTTTTTTCCTTCACATTTTCTAGGTAGTACATAACATTCTGGATATTGAACCACATAGTCAACAAGTGTCACCATTAAAGCATGTTATTGCATTGTTGGAATGCAAACTTGTCCAATATTTTTCCAGGATTATGGTAGAAGTTGCATTACAAAAAATATTACAGTCAGATTATAGGATAGTAAAGTGGCCCTTCACACAGCAGGATTGATTTATGAGCAGACTAGCTTAATTGTATTATCACTTATTTGATACTGGCAGAAATAGCAAAATATGCTTGGAATTATATGCCCATAGTTTTAATTTAAAAAGGATAAACATTCTTATAAAAATATTGTCATTTCCATTGTGGTAAAAAAGTTATACAACAAAGATTTATTTTAATTTGTGTCAAAATTTATAGTTACTGGGAAGCTGCCAGAGAAGTGATTTTGCACAAACACAAGAAGACTTTAAAAATACATAAAATAATTTAAGGTTATGTTTTACCTTTGCTCAGTTATGATAGTAATTTTCTTCACACAGAGGAGATATATTTTTTCACTATGAGATCATTATAAGAATAAGATTAAATTACAGTAATTAGACCGAATAAGAAAAAATGGAGAAAATTACACTGTATCAGAGTAACTAATATTTTGTAACCCTGAGGAAAATAGTGGTGTTTCTCTAATTATTTTTTTTACTGACTTTATAGTTGGTAAAGCAATTGAAGATAATTAATCCTTTTCCACACTGGAAGATCTATTTCATAACCTGTAAGAGCTTCTGTACACTTTAAATTCTTAATATCACATACTTACACTTCCCTTAAAAATAAAAGTGTGGTTATTACTAGTCAACTTAGAAGAGATACTTTGGTCATTTTAGTAAAAGGTACAGAAAGACTCTGAATACTTCTAAACTACTATTCCATATTTCAAGATATCAGTCTCATATTTTCAAGTTTGCACGGAACAGCACATTTTCCTTCCTGTTAAGTGCTAACATTTTACTTTGTCCCTCAGCTCTAAATTGCACTCAGAAGTTCTGATTGTGCTTGGTACCATAAGAAGGAGTGAGGAACTGAGACCAGACTTTAGTGGAGAACAACATGTGATAAATTCACTAGGTTGCTTTGAAGGTTGTCTTGCCTGCAATAGTGTTTAAATACTAAGTAAAGAATTGTGTTGTAAAATGCTAAATACATGTTCTATCTATATAGACTATATGACCTCCAGGGGTGCATTTAATCTGATTTATCCCATGATACTATAAAATATGTTTTAAACTATCAACAAAAATATGATTCTATATTTATTTTATCTTCATTCATTAATTTCACATGGTTTATATTGATAACCTTAGATAAGGAATCTTAAAGCAGTTAAATGCTGCATTTTACAGCTCAAACACTGATATTAATAATCCCCTTAACAGCTGTTGAACAAGAATGACCAAGGCACCCAGCTAGGCAGGGAGGCTGCTCACAGCCTCACTTACCTGACAGGATGGAATGTATCCTCAGGGAGTTTACAGGCAATTCCGAGCTGGGCAGGAGTGTTGATCTGCTGGAGGGTGTGAAGGACCGGCAGAGGGATCTGGACAGGCTGAATTGATGGGCTGAGGCCGACTGTATGAGGTTCAATAAGACCAAGTGTTGGGTCCTGCACCTGGGTCACACCAACCCCATGCAGCAGGCTTGGGGAAGAGTAGCTAGAAAGCTGCCTGGTGAAATAGGACATGGAGGTGCTGGCTAAAAACCAGATGAACATGAGCCAGCAGAGTGCCCAGGTGGCCAAGAAGGCCAATCACACCCTGGCCTGTATCAGAAACAGAGGAACAGGCTGCCTAGAAAGTTGTGAAGTCACCATCCCTGGAAGCATTCGAAAGGAGTGTGGATGTGGCTCTTGGGGACAGGGTTCAGAGGCTAACACAGGAGTGCTGGGTTGACAGTTGGGCTCAATGATTGTAGAGGTCTTTTTCAATGCAAATAATTCTATGTTTCTCTACTTAAGTAGGCTGGAGGACATTACACACATTTGGTTTTATTCAAATGAGGAGTGGGATTGTGCTTTTCCTGATGAGATCCCATTCTGGATATCTGCATACTGTTCTTCACAAATACCTCTTGTCAGTTTGCAATGTTGGCCTTAAGGTCATAGTATTCACTATGTTTCATAAACTATTTGCTGGTATGCATGACTAAAGGCTTTTCTATTTCTAGAACAGAAGGTCTTGCACTTCAATAGCATTAAATAGTCTAAACAATTTTCCAGAATTAGTCTGATCTTGCAAGCCAACAGCTTAAAAGATATGAATAGTATTTCATATTTAAAATAAGCATGAGAAAATATTTTTCTGGTACTATTTAAAATTACTGACATTCTCAAAAAAATCTTTACAGTAACATATCTGTCACTGTGCTATCAGAAATTACATAATAGCGCAACTGGATTTAAATCTGAAGTTGAATCTAGATGACATTAAAGTTTATTTTCTCCTGAAGATTACAGATTTTATAGCAGATAGGACAGTGATGTCTGGTCTGCAGAGAAAATGACAAATGCACATATTTCAATTTCTTCAGCAAAATTTTATATTTGAAATGAATATAGGACAGATATCATGTCTGATCAACATCAAGTGCTTGTATCTGCTACAATAAATCCATAAAAAGTTTTCAATATGTATTGCTGCGGAGCAGAAATCTGGTCAGAATTTCTCATGGAAAAGAAAGTCTTCATGTACAGAGTTTCTTTGCCAAATAAAGGTTCCAATTTTTTATTTTTCTCTTTATGGTTGTACAGTTTATGTAAAAAAGATTGCTGCTGCTTCTGAAGAAATAATTTGCTTTCTGCTAGCCAGAGTACCTAAGGTCCTTTTAAACACAAGCATGGTTAAAGAAGAAAATGTCTTTATTTTAGCAAACTAAAGGCCTCATTTCTTCTTGGCTGTGAAATTGGAAAAAAGGTTGCAAGGCAAAAAAAATCACCCATCCAAACCAGCAAAGTACAGTTCTAAATTAATAGATCACTATTAACAGCAAAAATCTTTTTTAACTGCTCCAGAATATGAACTTGGCTTAGCATGTGGTACTGTCAGATAATTATAATGTGTCTTCCCTGCCAGTAATGGACACCACAGGAAATAAAACTGCAGTACAGACTTAATCAAATCTGAATGACAAGGTCATTCTAAAGTTAAATCCTTTTTTTTTTCCTTGTTGACAATGTGCTCCACAAAAAGAACAAAGTTCAAATGTAAGATAATGTACACAATCATTTGCTCAGTTTTTTGTTTGATTACAGCCATCTAATTGCCTGTTAGTTACTTAAGAGCAGTACCATTCTAAATTGTGCATTGCTGAGGTCTCCAGCATTTTTCAGAGTAAAATCGTGCTGTGTCTGCAGTTCAGTATCTGTTTATTTTCAATTTTTATCCATTAATGCCATATGCACATTTAATATGTTCAAATGCTATCTTCAATCACAACTCTTTCATTATTAAGGCCCTAAAATTTAAATAACAGACAGAAATTTCATTGTGCATGCCTTTAACTTGCCTCATATCTTCATTTTCTGCAAACAAAAAATGAAGCCAGCGCAGCTCAAAGGCCTGAAGTCTTTTGTTTGAACTAAAGGAATAAAAGATACAGTAACTTCATCAAAGGTCAAATCTCCCCTCCTACCCTTTCTGAGCTCAGAAAAAAGCTGACTTGAAGGAAAATCTCTATTAGGTTGCTATGAACTGCTTTTGTGAAGAAGGTATTGCTCAAATCTATGGGCTGTCCCAAAAGACTCTGTATTTTTGTCCTTCTAACTCATGTTGCCTTTTTGTAAGTCAGCTTTTGTCAAGTTAGCTTGTTGTACAGCTGAAAAGGAAAAGAAAAGAAAAGAAAAAAGAAAAGAAAAGAAAAGAAAAGAAAAGAAAAGAAAAGAAAAGAAAAGAAAAGAAAAGAAAAGAAAAGAAAAGAAAAGAAAAAGAAAATTTTGTCCACGATTCAGAAGGTTTGGGCCTGTGTGAGCAGCATAACTCTTCTCTTCTCTTCTCTTCTCTTCTCTTCTCTTCTCTTCTCTTCTCTTCTCTTCTCTTCTCTTCTCTTCTCTTCTCTTCTCTTCTCTTCTCTTCCATTGTAGATTATGAGAGAGAGTTTTATGAACCCTGATATTCCTGTTTATAAATCCCTGCTTTTTTACTTGAAATGTAAAATTGATCTCATATGTTCAGATGTAGGTCCTCATTTTGACAGGTGACCCAAAATCTGAATGAAAATTTCTTTCAACAAGGGTAGAATCCATCAGCTGCTGATGTCCTTGAAGTCTGGTTGAAAAGATGCAACATGCTTGAAGTTTTTGGTTCGGTTTTCTTTGGTTTGAGTGGCTTTATTTTGTAGCTTTTGTTGGTTTGAGTGGGTGTGTAGGTGGTTTTATTTTGTTTTGGCTTTTTTTTTTCCTTGAGAAGCATTTGGTTTTCTTTGTTAACACCAAATTGATGATAAAGATTTTACTGAAGGAAAATGTTAGATGACTATTTTTAAAAACTTGGAGTTAGGCTGTGGGAAAAACAACATATTATATAGATCAGAAGGTGAAACTTGCCATGAACTTGCTTTCCTCCCCGTAACGTAATAGGAGGAAAGTGTACAGAGTAAAGATGCAATAATTTTCTCAGCATAAGCCACAGTTCAATTCTATGATATTGGGAGAGAACATCTCTGGATTATTTTTCTTTGTTGCTATTTCATCTTCTGTTAATTACCTGCATACTTCTTCATAATGTGAAGAAAGAAAAGATGCATAAGTGGGAATTACCCTGTTCAAATCCCCTTCTTGTCTGATATCCAGTGAGTCCTGGATCTTTTGGGTGCCATGAGGCATTAGCACAAATACCGCAAGAATTTTGCAATTGACTGTTAGAAACAATTTCTTCTTCAGCATTGACAGTAAGAATTGGTAAAGAATTGAAAAGTAGTCTGTTTTGGTTTGTTTTTCTCTCTCTCTTTTTTTTTTTTTTTGTTTGATATGAAAAAAGCAATTGATCATTGTTGCATCCCAGGTTTGGGTTCACATAATAGGTTTTTTCTTTGTTAGTTTTCCAGTTCTTTGTACCCTCGTGCATCCCCCGAGTTTTCCCCTACTCCTGTGGTTTCCGTGCCCGTCTTCCCGTTCTCGTGGTCCCACTCACCCCAAAGTCTCGTGTCCGCCCCTGCCGTGTTCCCATTGGTCACTGCAGTACACGTCATCACCGCGATGTCTGTACCCATTGGGCGGGAGGACTCCCCGTCCGCCCTGTCCCTTCCCTATTTGATCCCACTCCTCGGCATGCTTGAGGCCATTTGTGTCCGTGCGAAGCTGGGAGCGGCTGTAGCCTTTCCATCGCAGCTCTCGCAGCCAATAAAGCATCCAGCCGCCACGCGGACGGATTTGGACGAATTCCCTGCCTCTTTGTTTCTTCCCTCGTGCCGACGGCAAAGCGCGGCCAACAGCCCACCCCGGAGCGCGACAGCAAAAGCGCCCGGAAACTGCGGCGAGCCCCGGCCCCGACGAAAAGCTGAGACCCCCAAGCCGGGCATTCGGGAGCTGATCGGGGCAGACAAAGTAAAGAGCAGCCGCGAGTGACGCCCAACGTCAGGGCCACGGCCAGCGCAAAGCCGCGGAGCAGGCAGAGAGTCACCACAGAGCACCCAGGAGCCGCGCAGAGAGAGCGCCGCCGCCGCGAAGCCACGCCGCCGACCAGCGAGCGCTGCTGCCGAGACGAGCGAGCGCGATCCGCGCGGAAAACCGCCGCCGCCACCGCAGGGTCGTGGTCCACGACGGAAAAGTGCTCCGTGCCGGACTGAAAACGGGAGCAAGTGCCCCCCCAAAGTAAGTCAGTGACGTCTCCGCCACCCACAGGAAAACACGCTGTGTTTTCCCGCGTGGGACTGGAAGCGCAACCATTCACGGCTACAGAAAGCCGAAGAACGGACGCTTCCCGGGAAAGAAGACCCTGGTAGCAGCTTTTATTTGCGAAGATTCCGGTTTGGTGAGTGATTAGCCGTGGGGGTACCCGGCTGATACTTCACGTGGGTGGGCTCTGCCGCGTTTCCGGGGGTACGGATCACGCAGCGCGCAGTGATCTTTTTTTTTTTCTTTTGCCTTTTCTGCACCAGGGGTGAGGCTTTGGGTAGAAATAGCATGGGGACCACGCTATCTACCCAACAAAGGGAATTCTACACCCAAATTAAGGGGATTTTATCAGTAAAACATCCCTACCCCAAAAATTCAGTCAAGCAGTTTGTATGATGGCTCTGCTTTTCCTTTCCACGTGTAACCGCGGAGGATGCTCACAGAACAGAGTTCTGGGAGCAAGTAGGAGCCAGGTTAGCAGAGGGAATTGACAAGGATCCCTCTGTGAAAGATTGTTTCCCAAAGCTCCATTTGCTGATCTCGGAGGTTGTAAAAGCAGGGTCCGCGCGAGAAGCGGCCGAGGAAAGGAAAGAGCCATCGGGCAAAACTCTGGTTTCCCCCGAATCCATTTCCCCATCCTCTCCTACCCCTTTTTCCCCTAAACCGGGTAGGCAGAGGGGAGTACTCCGCCGCTCTGAGGCGCAGGGCAGCTCCACAGACGTGGACCGTGCTCCTGGCTCCCCCGAGCCATCCTGGCACCCCCGCCTTGGTGGAATTAGCTACTCTGCTGAGGAACTAATCCCAAACCCCTTTTCCAATCCCTTTTTCCCAGTTAGAAATCCTAGTTCCGGCGCTACCCCGCGCTGCTCTGCTCCCCTGAATCCCTTTCTTTGTCCCCCTGAGGAAGCCGCAGCCACGTGGCTAGGGCCTCTGTCTTCCCAAGATGGAGGGCGGCCACGTGGAGAGGTTTCTTCTTCCCATAATCCCTTTGTCTCCTTTGTTCCCTGTATCCCCACCATTGACCCCACCCCCTCCTGCTTCCCTGTGGGTGTGGGCACCGCCCACTCCAGGCATCGGGTTGCCACCCCTCCCCCTGTTCCCCCTCGGGTGGGCGTTCCCTTCTTCCATGTCCTGCCTGCCACAAAATCAGCCCCACCCTCCCCCAACAGGGAGGGCTCTGTCACCTCCGCCCCGCTGTCCCAGGGAGATTCTCCCTGCCCTGTCCCACGTACCGTGCCCCCATGTCCTCCCGCTCCTCGGATACCCGGGGGGGAGGGGGGAGTAGGGGAGAGGGGAGGGGACGGGGCCCAATCTACGAAGTCGAGCAGTCGCTCTGCACTCCAGCCTCCTACGCCAGGGGAGGGGAAAACCCTACATGGACACCCCTTCCCTATGAATCCATAAAAGAGGTCTGCAAAACATCACGTAATTTTGGACAAAAAAGCCCCTTTTTTAAAGGCATTTTAAAAGCGACTTTAACGTCTAGAACCGTAGTGCCAGCAGACCTTAAGTGTCTGTTTAGCTGCCTGCTTCTCCCATCAGAATACAGCCTGTGGGAGAGGAGGTGGAAGAAACTGGCAGCAGACCTGCTTCCCGAAATCCTAGAAGGGCCTTACAGCCTGGATTTCACGGAAGAACCAATCACTTTAGACCATCTTGTGGGTGAAGGAGAATGGAGTGAAGGGCAACTTCAAGCTCGGGGAATTCCAACGGCCGTGCTGGACATGTCCAGGGGTGCAGCAGAGCGTGCGTTCCTGGGCATGCCCACCAACGACACGATGGTTCCCTATACAGCGATCAAACAAGGTGTCGCAGAGCCTTTTGTAGATTTCGTAGACCGGGTCCGGGCAGCAGTCGAGAGACGGGTGGAGAGACCTGAACACCGAGACGGGCTAGTCCTAGAAGTGGTGCACATGAACGCCAACACCATGTGCAAAAGAATCATCCTGTTGCTGCCGGCCTCACCAGCGCCGACCCTCGACCAGATCATCGAGGAGTGCACCCTGAAATCACACCTGATAGAGGAGGAGGCCCCAAAGAGACCTAAGGACAAGCTGGTCGCATCTGCTGTTGCTCCTCCAAGGAACTCAGCTCTGAAGCAACTTCCATTCACACACCGGTGCTTCCACTGCCATCAGGAGGGACATTTTCAGGATCGCTGCCCACTTCTAAGGACTATACCACCCAGGACTGCGGGAGGAGGGAGGAGGGATGGGAACCCCACAATCCCAAAAAACTAGGAAAGGAACGCGCACTTGCCTCGCGTGCTGATAAAAATGAGGCAAGTCGTGGTGCCGCGAGAGGAGCCGTGATACACCATCTAGTCCCATCTGCAAGCGGCTGCCTCTCAACTACTGACATCGGGGAGCCTTATCGGCTCCGACTCACCAATTCTGTCCACTTTCGTTCCCAGGACTGGCATTTCTTCATAGCAGATGCAGAGCTTCTATCACACATCTGCCGCTGTGAAACCAGGAGGAAGGAGGACCTTCTGAACTGCAGGTACCTCGTGGTCGGAGACACAAAAAGCACCCCACTGGAGATAGAGGTTCCTCCGGTAATTTCCACCCTTAATCCGAGGCTCTTCTATCTCGTGGCACGCTGTGTCCATCCCCCCCTCTTCCTGCCTAAGGGCCAGTTTATTGCATAGGCAATTCCTATTCCTCGTGCTCTGTGTAATGACCTGGAACTCTCAGTCTTTTATGCTGGGAAGTTGGGAGAGGAAAAACTCCTCGTATGGTGTAAACTCAAGTGCGAGGGGCATTCTGCATACCTTCAGGGGATGTTGGACACAGGGGCAGACGTGACGGTCATCCCACCACATAAGTGGCCGTCACACTGGGAGCTGCAAAGCGTGGCCACGCCAGTCTTAGGACTAGGCGGGCCCCAGCCAGCAAAGCAATCAAAAAATATTATCCAAATTAAGGGTCCGAACAGACTGCTAGCCTCAGTACGTCCGTTCGTGATCGATTGTAAATTTACACTATGGGGGAGAGACGCCATGTCCCAGTGGGGAGCCAAATTGGAATTTCCGGCCCCCCAACATTTTTAGGTGCGGCCACTGAGGAGCGCCCCACACAGAAATTAACATAGCTCACTGATAAGCCTGTCTGGGTGGAGCAGTGGCCGCTGAGTAAACAAAAACTACAGGTGCTCACAAAACTAGTGGAGGAGGAATTGGCAAAGGGACATATAGTCGAAACTAACAGCCCCTGGAACTCTCCAGTGTTTGTAATTAAAAAACCAGGGAAGGACAGGTGGCGACTCCTCCATGACCTAAGGAAAATTAATGAAGCCATAGAAAATCTGGGCTCTCTCCAACCGGGTATGCCATCTCCATCTATGCTACCCCAAAATTATAATTTAGCCGTAATTGACATTAAAGATTGCTTCTTTCAAATCCCGCTCCATCTGGATGATGCTCCCCGGTTTGCCTTCTCTGTACCCTCCATCAACAGGGAAGCCCCTATGAAGTGCTACCGCTGGACAGTACTACCTCAGGGGCTAAAATGTTCCCCCACTATATGCCAGTGGTATGTTGCCAGAGTTCTGTCCCCAATGCGTGCCAAGTGGACATCCTGTATTTTCTATCATTACATGGATGATGTGCTGATTTGTGCCCCTGACAGTGAGGTCCTACAAGCAGCTCTGGAAGACACTGTTAGGGCCTTGTCGGTGGCCGGATTCGAACTACAAAAAGAGAAGGTACAGTTGCTGCCACCCTGGAAGTACCTGGGCCTAGAAATTAATAACCGAACGATTAGGCCTCAACGAATTCAGATAAGTAACAACCCCAAGATGCTGAATGACATCCAGCGCTTGTGTGGATCACTAAATTGGATCAGGCCATGGCT
Organism: Anomalospiza imberbis; assembly: GCF_031753505.1. Taxonomy (NCBI): domain Eukaryota; kingdom Metazoa; phylum Chordata; class Aves; order Passeriformes; family Viduidae; genus Anomalospiza; species Anomalospiza imberbis. The sequence goes on along the minus strand of NC_089685.1, from coordinate 27,309,570 downwards.
GGGACTCACCACGAGAGAACTATCCCCTCTTTTTGACTTGTTAGCAGAAAGGGAGGGGGATGAGGGTTTAAGTTCCCCAAGAGTCCTGACCCGGGAGGCCAGAGCCGCACTTGAGAAGGTCCAAACCACCATCGCAAGTAGGCAAGCCCATCGCTGTCAACCAGGGCTGCCTTTCCGCTTCATCATCTTAGGTGAGTTACCCCATTTATACGGTATAATATTCCAGTGGGACAAGGGCCAACAGGACCCCCTCTTGATAATTGAGTGGGTGTTCCTTGGCCACAGACAGTCCAAAAGTATCACCAAGCCACAAGAGCTGATGGCGCAGTTCATAATACGGGCCAGGGCTCGTCTGCAAGTACTAGCGGGTTGTGACTTCACATGTATCCACCTCCCCATCAAAACATCCACGGGGAAAATGACCAAGGAGACCTTTGAACACCTTCTCAGACAAAATGAAAATTTGCAGTTTGCTCTAGACAGCTTCTCAGGCCAAATTCAAATTGGGCATCCTGGCCATCATCTGTTCAATACAGAATTCAAATTGTTGCCGAGAGAATTGCAAAGTAAAAAGCCACTCAAAGCACTGACAGTGTTCACAGATGGGTCAGGGAAGTCCCACAAGTCAGTAGTGACTTGGAAAGACCCAGTGACTCAGTTGTGGGAATCAGACGTTAAAGTAGTGGAAGGTTCCCCACAAGTAGCTGAGTTGGATGCTGTCGTGAGGGCTTTTAAAAAATTCGATCAGCCTTTTAATCTAGTCACAGATTCGGCATATGTGGCAGGAGCAGTGTCTAGAGCTGAACATGCAATTGTAAAAGAGGTCCCAAATCAAGTCATCTTCAGGTTGCTCACAGAATTAGTACACCTGGTTTCTAACCGTGAGCATCCCTTTTATGTGGTACATGTGAGGTCACACACGGATCTCCCAGGCTTTATTGCCGAAAGGAACAGCAGAGCAGACGCCTTGGCAGCCCCAGTACAGCTGGGAGGCCAGCCAAACATAGTCGAGCAGGCCAGGCTCAGCCATCAGCAGTTCCATCAAAATGCCCCAGGTCTGGTACGCCAGTTCCATCTGCGGCGTGACCAAGCCAGGGAAATTGTGGCCTCATGCCCCAACTGTCAGGAGGCAGCTCTACCAACACTGGGAGCAGGTGTGAATCCCAGAGGTCTCCGCAGTTGTGAGGTATGGCAGATGGACGTCACCAAAGTCCCCGAATTTGGGAAACTCAAGAATGTCCATGTAACCGTGGACACCTTCTCGGGAGCAGTTTTCGCCTCAGCCCACATAGGAGAAAGAGCCACAGACGTGAAAAAACACCTCATACACGCCTTTGCTACTTTAGGGGTCCCAGCCACAATAAAAACTGATAATGGTCCAGCATATACTTCCAGGGTGCTCAGTAACTTCCTGCAGGAATGGGGGGTCCAGCATAATACCGGGATTCCTCACTCCCCCACCGGCCAGGCCATAATAGAGAGGACTCACCAGACGCTGAAACAAGTCCTCCGGAAACAGCGGGGAGATGTGCAAGTGCTGTCACCGCACGAGAGACTCTGCAAGGCCTTGTTTACTATCAATTTCCTAAACTGCTCTTTTGACAGGCAAGAACCGCCAGCCCTGAGACATTTCAAACAACATCAGGAGCTCCAGCCAGAGGAGAGGCCTCCAGTATTAGTGAGGGATCCAGACTCTAAAGAAATCCAGGGTCCATTCCCACTCTTAACTTGGGGACGGGGATATGCCTGCGTATCCACGCCCTCAGGAGTCAAGTGGATCCCCAGGAGGCATGTCAAACCTTACACACCAGGACAGTCAGTGAGTTGGAGCGATACAGTGCCAGTAGATGCAACCAATGATCCCACCAACCAAGGGGTTGCATCCAATCGCAGGCGCCGCAGAAAAGGGAGAGACTCAACATCTCCCTAAAAAGCACTTTTCCCACATCTACCTCAGACCATGTATGTCTCCAAGTCGTGTTTATAATAAGGTTGTTGTCCCAGTTCCCCTATCCCCAAACACCCAGGGAAAAAGCAGCTCCAGTACCATCCCCAAGCCCTTTCCATCTACAAAGCGGTCACAGCAGCAGAAGAAACTAAGAGAAGAGGCCACTGTGCAAGAATCCCAACAGAAACAACTGTCCTTTTTATATTATTTAAAGCGGGGAATTGTTGCATCCCAGGTTTGGGTTCACATAATAGGTTTTTTCTTTGTTAGTTTTCCAGTTCTTTGTACCCTCGTGCATCCCCCGAGTTTTCCCCTACTCCTGTGGTTTCCGTGCCCGTCTTCCCGTTCTCGTGGTCCCACTCACCCCAAAGTCTCGTGTCCGCCCCTGCCGTGTTCCCATTGGTCACTGCAGTACACGTCATCACCGCGATGTCTGTACCCATTGGGCGGGAGGACTCCCCGTCCGCCCTGTCCCTTCCCTATTTGATCCCACTCCTCGGCATGCTCGAGGCCATTTGCGTCCGTGCGAAGCTGGGAGCGGCTGTAGCCTTTCCATCGCAGCTCTCGCAGCCAATAAAGCATCCAGCCGCCACGCAGACGGATTTGGACGAATTCCCTGCCTCTTTGTTTCTTCCCTCGTGCCGACGGCAAAGCGCGGCCAACAGCCCACCCCGGAGCGCGACAGCAAAAGCGCCCGGAAACTGCGGCGAGCCCCGGCCCCGACGAAAAGCTGAGACGCCCAAGCCGGGCATTCGGGAGCTGATTGGGGCAGACAAAGTAAAGAGCAGCCGCGGATCATATGCTTTTAATTCCCAGCATTTATGTAGTACAACACCTGAAGAATGTAAAAATTTCTGAAATTTTACAGACAAGAATAATTTCCCAAATATTTGGAAATAAGATTTGTTAAAATATCTCCTAATATTAACTTACTGGGCACTGAAAAAATAGGAGATTCAGATGTTTAGATTAAATAAATAGCAATATATATATATGAGATGCTGTACTTGCACTATGCACTTCTTCCTTCTAATTATTTTTCAGTTATGCACCATGAATCTGCCCAAATAAGGCCTCCTGAGTGTTTTGGAAGGAAGAGTTTCTGAGTTTCTTCTTTTCACTTTTTAATTCAAGGAAATTTTGCAACATAGTTATACATTAGCAACCATGGCATAACTTTTGGAAGGTGCTCCTGCCATGGTAACAATCTCTTCCTGTGATCCAATATGTCTGCTTTTTTTGTAGCATGTCTGCACTGGGTTGCTAGGAAATGCGACTGGGCAGGAATACACATTGCAGACAAAGCTAAAGGAAAGACATATAAAGCAAGAGGACATGCTTTTAATTTAATATTTTATATTTATTCCTCCTGTTGCAAATCAAATTAGGAAAAATATAGTTTTAGAAGTGTTATTGCACAATTCTTTCTGTCATATAATCTTTCTGGTAGCATCAAAACAAAAACTCTAACTGCAAGGTAATCATCTAAGGACACAAATAAAGGCAATTTATATGTAGGATCAATAGGTGTATGGAACAGAGCTGACCATTTTTTTGTCATGCAAACTCTTTTTGTGGCTTTCCATTTGTCTGCATTTTTCTGGTGTGCTGAAATAATTCTCAATTCCTTGATCCATTCTCAAAAATATGGTATGGATCCCACTTCAAAAGATTTTGTCTTCATTATTTCCTTCGCGTGGAGAATCACTTTCATCTTAAACACTAAAGCTTTTTATGACACAATTCTGTTGTCTGTCAGTGGAATAATGTATATATATTTATCTTTATTTAAATCTGTGAATAACTGTAATGCAGAAACAAAAGTACAGGTGAATATTACACTCAATTTTACTGAGAATTCTCACCAAGTAATATTTTATCTTGACTTTCAAAGCAAGTGGATCCTACATGAAAGCATGGTGTAGAATACTCTGTCCTCCCTTCTACTGTTTGAAGATATTTCATAGCCTCAACCAATTTAGCCTTTTCAAAAGAGAGATTTCCAGGTAAAGAAAAGATATCCTATTAACATTAAGAGGTGGCTTGCATATTTAACCCTTATCAATTCGCCAGAAAATCCACATGAAGGAGAACTGTGAACTCACACAGTAAAGAACCCACACAGTTCAGATGGAAATCAAGTGTACTTCGAAGCCAGGTAAAGCAATTTGCAGGATTTTTTTTTTTTTCCAGGTACAGAAATGGCTTCTTGTAAATAGCAGTCATTAATTTGAAGCAGGGTTTCTGTACACTGTTTTTATTTTAATCTTAATAAATGTTCTGCATAAAGAAGGTATTCAGGATTAATGGTTTTGTGTTTCTACATCTTATGGTAAGCAGTATAAAGGGAACTAATGTTCTAGAAATAATTGGTGATATCTTAAAGAGAACAAATTATATATCATATATCAAATTATGTATACTTTATTGTTATCAAGAAAGTAAATTCCAATAATTTATTACTATATTTCACAGGTTTATTTCTCTTTGCAATTCTTAAGTGGGTAAATGAATCTCTTGACTCAGAATCAAGGAAAAAAATATGGAAATACAGAGAACAGCAATGAAATATTAAAAACTACTTTGTTCATTAATGCCATTTGGCACTACTTCAACTGGTTAACAATCCATCTGATTTAAAGTGAAAGGATTCCTAATAAAACTTCTAAAGTCTCAGTGACTCTATTACAGCCATTTTTTCTTGCAATAAAATGAGAAATATTGTACATTTATGACAGTAGGCAGCTTAATGTCTTCTGCTGATGTTTTCACTGTTAGCATCTCAACCTGAATTTCAGGTCGTACATTCCACTTTTCCAAGTAGTGTATTCATTTAGTTTATTGAATTGTGGTTATATTTAAGCTGTTTCTCAGTAGTTAAGCAAATAAAAGTAATTCATTTTCATTCTGAGACCACTACTGTTAAAAACATAAGAAGATCAGCACAACAAAAGCATGTTAGAGTTCCTTATGTGAATGACTTGACCTCAAACACGAATATTTTTGCTATAAGGGTTCTGGTACACATTGTTTGAAAATGCAGAGTCACATGGGGATGTCTTGCCACTGCTAAAATCTCCTTGATTTGCTTCCTTATTGGAAATAGTCCATCCCTGGAAAGCCCATGGAAAACAGGGAGCTGCAGAGCCCGACAGCCCAGGGTGCTCCCTCTTTAAGCAGTGCTGGAACACAGAGTGGAATAGGCTTGGTAAGGCACAGCCAGGTTCCCTGTTTTGCAAATGGAGAAATGCAGCAGAGAAATGGGTCATCCTGTAACACTGTTAGGAAAGTAACAGAGCATGTTAATCTAAAACTATCTGCTGCTAAGGTTGGAGTATGCTGTATACATTAATGCTGTGGACTATCTCTAGTATATTGGGAAGCAAATCCTTAGGATTATTTTATAAGAGATTTAGTGAAAGAAGTGAGTTTTGGTTAGGAATCCTGGAGGAATAAGGGGTAAAAAGGTTATGTTCACAGAGTGTAAGAAATGAACTGCCTGAGAAAGCTTGTCCTGTCCTGCTTGTTTATTTGTTTGGGTAACACACTGGGACTTGTAAACACCAGTGCTCCAGGTGAGAAGTCATTAGTTCCTCACAGCTATCATAGCTGTAAGACATTTAACAAGGACTGTCAGTTGTCTCACTTTTCCACACACACAGAGAAAAGGGATATGTTTTTCACACTGTGAATAGTGTAAAATAAGAATCAAAGCCAGGACATATTAAACCCTGCCAGAAGAGTTTATAAATGTATGTGTATACATATATCATGCAAATAGGACCTAGGAGATCAAAACGAGCTCTTGTCAGTTTCCCTATATGCGACACATTTACAAGAAAAGTTGTTGAATGTACGGGTTTTTTTCTTAGTCACACTTGTGTAGTGTATAACCTTGTCAAGAGGAAGAGCTCTTAGTGGTTTCACTTGTTCTTGCAGGGTCCTTCAATTTGTTTTATGCACAAGACATATGAAACCCAAGGCATAGGAAATGCCCAACAGTTTATGTCTTTGCTACAGATGCGTTGCTACATATTCTTTTTGGTGCAATGCTTCTGCAGGCAGAGCAGAAGTGTAGAGAGACAATCCAAAGGCAGAGGTACAGGGAGCTTTTGCCCAGCTCAGAGAGCTATGTGCATATTGGGAGTCCAGCTCTGCACCGTGCAGTGCAGGTTTGGGACACAAACACTGCTCTTTGGGGGGTTGTGTGCACAACACTTGCTGATTTGTAGTACTTACAGTCAGCTTCCATAGTTCTGTAATTCAGAATACGTTTGGAGAATGAAATGTTTTTATTGACCATCTATGCTTGCACCTTATTGTAGGTTATCTTGTTTGTTTATGTTGGTTTTTTTGCATTCAAATTAAATTATTTGTATCATTTGTAAAATGAGAAAAATAAACAACAAAAGCAACAAAAGTTTGTCTACATACTGGCAAAATTATAAGAAATAAGGCACATGAAAGAAAATATTTTTTTAGTAGTTTTTATGTTTTTAAACAGATACACTTGCTCCATTTTTTAATTGCTAATTTCAAGAATATGCAAGGAAGTTCTTTAAGATATGAATTGAAGAAGAAGAAATAGCATAGCTAGTTGAATGAAATCTTTTGGACTACTTCTGTTTTCTTAAAAAACCAAGGCATGAATTTATGTGATATTTCTGCTGGTGTCTGTTCTAGGGCAGGATGTTGCAAATAAAATGCACTTTAAAAGCTCTTTTTGGTTGGATTAACAGCTTCCAAAAGATAACACATCTGAAACTAGAGAGTGGAAATTTCAATTTGTCATTACTCAGATGGAAATATCAGGAAGGAGGAAGAGAGCTAAGCAATATGGTAAATAATAAACTAAACCATCTGAAATCTGTCAGTATTAGAGTCAGGGGAATATCTTTAAGTTTATGAGCCAGTAATATGTGGAGAGTCTGTAAAACTTTGGATCATGTGGTGATCAGTTCTATAGATATGCTAGTCAAGAAGCACATATTGATAAAAAGGAGATATAGAAGTAGCATGTTGCATCCTGGGTTTGGGTTCAAATTATGGGTTTTTTCTTTGTTAGTTTTCCAGTTCTCTGTACCCTCGTGCATCCCCCGGGTTTTCCCCTATTCCTGTGGTTTCCATGCCCGTCTCCCCATTCTCGCGGTCCCACTCACCTCAAAGTCCCGTGTCTGTCCCTGCTGTGTTCCCATTGGTCGCTGTAGTACACGTCATCACCGCGATGTCTGTACCCATTGGGCGGGAGGACTCCCCGTCCGCCCTGTCCCTTCCCCTATTTCATCCCACTCCTCGGCATGCTCGAGGCCATTTGCGTCCGTGCGAAGCTGGGAGCAGCTGCAGCTTTTCCACCACAGCTCTTGCAGCCAATAAAGCATCCAGCTGCCACATGGATGGATTTGGACGAATTCCCTGCCTCTTTGTTTCTTCCCTCGTGCCGACGGCAAAGCGCGGCCAACAGCCCACCCCGGAGCGCGGCAGCAAAAGCGCCCGGAAACTGCGGCGAGTCCTGGCCCTGACGAAAAGCTGAGATGCCCAAGCCGGGCGTTTGAGAGCTGACCGGGGCCGAGAAAAGTAATGAGCAGCCGCGGTAGCCAGCATGGTACTATATATATAACTGATAGAAAAAGTAATTGCAGAAATAATTAACATAAGCTGCATGGTACAATACCTGGGAGAATAATGAAGTAAAGCAGCAGGATGACCTCAATATATAAGATCAACATAGATAAAGATAATATGCCTAAAAAGAAAAAAAAAGTCTTCTCAGGCACAATTTAATGAGAAGAGGCAAACAGAGACCTGATGCATGCCAGATTGGTTCAGTTAAGGGTTTTAATAAATGCTAGTTAGATCGGTTCTATGTACCCCTATTTTCCCCTCACAATGTTTCGGTCCAAGCTGTCTGCTATAGGAGCTTTCACCTGTCAATCTTTGTGGATATTCTCAGTTCAGTCAGAGAGAAAAAGAGAGTTTTCTAACCAGGCGAGAGCCTGGGAGACAGTTAGGAAAGAATGTAAATAGTTCTCTAATCTATCTTGTTGTTCACATTGTTTATAGATATGTTCTGCCACTGTGCATCATTCACTGCTCACCAATGGTGTGAGATGTTTTTACTCTAAGACCAATGAAATTAGTCTGCACGATGTTCTCTATATATAGAGCGGTGCATTTGAAATAAATGAAAGTTCATTCTCTGGCCTTTGACTTAGAGTTTTCTCATTCCCGTCCTGCTCTACAGCAACAAATCTTGTAACCACTCCCCTTCCCCACAGAAAGTTCTGTGTCAATCACCCCACCTCTGTAATCCCATTTGTCCCAAAACCCTGTACCCGCCTCTGTAATGTTCCCATAGGTCACCATGTTCCGCATCACTCCCCTGTTCCCTGTCCCCATTGGGCGATGGAGGCTTCCACCCCCATCAGCCCGCCCCCTATTTAACCCCATGCTGCCTTTGTCCAAACTGCCATTTTGCCCATGTGGGCTTGGGAACAGCTGCTTTGTCCACCGCTGCAGCCACATGGGAAATAAACAGTTCTCAGCCACGCGGGCAGAGTGTGCCCTCTCTCTCACCCTTTGTCTCGCCTCAGTGTGAGGCTATGGGCATGGCAGACCCACGCGGAAGCTCAGCCCTAGAGCTCCGCACCCACGTGGCGGCCCCGGTCTCGCCGAGAAGCAGTGTGCCAGCCGGGCACCCCCAGCTGCTCAGGACCGGGGCAGAGAAAAACCGAACACTGCAGAAAAGATATGGCCTCATTTCATACCAGTAGCTTCAGGAAGCTGGTATGGTGGAAGTCGACCTCTAGTGAGTGTCAGGGGTATTGGGAATGATTGCTCACTACTTAACTTGTAACACATGAAGGGTATGTGGCTCAGCCAACACAAGTAGGAGGGAGAACTTTCTGAGAGAGCAAAGGGAAATACTGTTTTCACATAAACTATTATTACACTGTGGACCTCTTTCCCTGAGAATAACAAGAAAGTCAAAGGTCTAAATGGCTCAAAAATGTAATAGATCATTTTTTGGAACAAAACCCTGGGGTTTGACTACTAAAACTGGCCTACTGATTCATGGGAGTTTTTACCAGATGGAAAAACATTCTATACTTGCCCTGTTTTTTACATTTTTCCCCTCTAAATATCTACTATTAACTGCTGTAGGATTTTGGGCTAAACTGTTCTTTGGCTTGATCCCTCATGGAAATTTTGATCAAGGAAGCATTTAAGGCAAGAAAAAAGGTGTTGGTAAATTGAACTCATATTCACTGTCTTTTTATTCCAGGGTATATATATCCCCTAAAATATAATTTTAAGAGGATTAAAAGAGTTTCTTGTTTCTAAACATGATTTTAGAATTTTTTCATCAATTCATCCTTGTTTAAGTAATAACAGAAAGTTTGTCGCTTTACATTTAAGCTATTTAATTACCTAGCAGAAAAAGTAACAGTGAAAAGTCAGGCTTGGTAAGCTGAAGTGTGGAAGCCAGACAACAACTCTGAGGTTTCCCTCCCTTGAGGTGGGTATTAACAAAACACAGCAATGTGGTCATTCCTCAACAACATGATAAAGGGATAATGAATGTTGCTCATGTAAATGTGGTATTTGAGTATGTAAAAAAGCTTCAGACTCAATAATATTAAATGCTGTAAAGTTTTTGACATCCTTCTCTAAAGTGAGAATGCATTCAAATTATGAAGCAATAATACAGTTTTTAAAAATTAACTGCAACAACAAAAACCCAAACAGTGCTGTATTCTGAAATGAAAAATAATGTTTATGCTCCAGGTAATTTTAACCAAATATTTGAACTCAATCTCTAAACAAATCAACCAGGATCTCTAAACAATTTCTACAAGGAAATCCAATCTTACCTATTGAGACAGCCAAATGAATAATGGAACAGAATAAAATCATTATTTTCAAGAAAAATTAGCCTTCTAGATCTGTGCAATAAGAAATGATTTCTATGCGTTTGACCTATATACTTGTGACCTTCTTACTCTTCTTGTTAAGGAAAAATAACGGAAAGTTTACATTACTGCATAAATGGTTGCTAATGAAGCTTAATTCCTTTCCATTTTGGTCATTCATGTCGTTAATAGATTTGTTTAGTGAGACCTGAGTACAGAAGGCAAGTAATTTAATTTTAGATTGGATTTTATTTAGCACTAAGGAGTCAAAACCAAAAATAAATCAAGCTTCAAACACTCAGTTCATTGAAAATAACCATCACAAGCAGCACCAAACTTTTACAATCATTCTAGGATGAATAGTGTTCCAGTCCTTCTGGACACTGGCAGTGAATACCTTTTATGAGCACATATTTTTGTATTCAGGCTATTTCCATATGTTTATCTGCTGTCCTCAAGACCCTCTTGAAAGTCAGATGTTGCATCTTCTAAGGGTGGCAGGGGAATACAAGGTGCAATAAGTACTTGCCATCAAATTTAGTCATGTAATGTGAAAGATACTAGTTTGTCTGCACTTTGTGTATAATTCAATAGCAAGCTTATATAGCCTGAACTGGATCTCCTCTTGAGCTTTTAGTTTGTTTCCAATTAATGACTCTTGGCATACCAATAAAGATAAATAATACGATAGATAAGTAATTCTCAGAGTCCAACATTTCACGACATTTCTAATCAAAGCTGTTTTACACAAAGATGTAAAGTGGCTTCAGTCATTGAACACTAGCAAAGATCACCTAAAGAGATCTCAAATAATTTTTTGACAAATAACCTGTGTAGTGGTCTCACATAGATATTTTTGACTACCCCTGGTATCCATTGAGGTTATGGATATGGTTATGGGGTTATTAAAAAAACCCCAGTAGGATGATGTATATTATGTTTCTTATATTCCTTGTAATTCCATAAACATATGAGTGTGTGTGCATGTGCATTTGTGTGCATGTGTGAATACCTGCGTATATGCATTTGCCCAAAATGTAATCTATATATGCCTATTTATGTAGATATATGTGGTTATATGTATTCATTTATATACGTATGTACCACTGAAAGCAGGTGTTCATTTGCAGTTCACCACCTAATTCCAAAAACCATCCTTTGCAATCATCTTGGTATTTATTCACTGCACACCACCAGACTAAGCAAAAGGGTCTAGAGAGCAGCCCTCCCATAACCCCGAAAGGTAACTCATATAAATCTTGGCTGACATATATTGGGGGAAATTTTACACTATGCACTGCAATTTACACTATGCACAAAATTCCCATTTTGTGTTTGTTCTGTGAATAGACTTCAACTCCAGGATCATTAGACTAAAGTATTTCATGAGCTAAATCGAAATTAGCAGCAGGCAATGGCAGCTCTATTGCTGATGGCTGTTACGATTCAATTATTAATATTTTTAGAGAGATTCCTCTGCCTGAATTAAGGTGAAAATGAGACCATGTGCCAAAGTCAAAACTATGGATTTTATTTAACAGTAAATACGTGTGTGTGTGTGTGTGTGTGTGTGTGTGTGTGTGAGAGAGAGAGAGAGAGAGAGAGGGAGAGCTAGGAAAAGATGTGTGGGGAGATAAAGAGAGCGAGAGAGAGGGAGATTAAGTAGAAAACATCACCACTCCATGGGTCCCTATAGTGTCCAGTTAATCTTCCTCTGGTCTTCTTAGTAGTGAGGGTCTGGGAAAACATAGAGTTCAATGGATTAATATACATTTGGTCCATGTGGGAACAACTAGGTACCTCCCCTTGGGGGGGCAGTTTGAAACTGTCTTTTGCAGGAGACCCTTAATCTGTTGCATCACTTTGCATCACATGCAGTGCTCTGGTGCAAGGCCTCAGGAATGAGTCTGGGGGGTGCTTCAGGGGTCTTTGATGAATTATGATACCTCCTCAGCTGCTTCCCATGGAAATGTCCCATATGGATGTGGCCTTCCTGGGGGGTGGGGGTCTATGGTTATAACTGAGCCAGTTTGTGTAAGGGAGGATGGGTGTTCATTCTCTCTTACATGAGGTTACTCCAGGCACCCAAAACCTCTCCTTCTCTCCCCTTGGTTATGGAGAAGTGTGTACAGACCTGGCCTCAGCTGATGAGCCTATGGGCTGTGGCCCCCCAGCCCGAATCCAGCTAGAGATGATTTTTAGGACAGCTGCTGGGTTTGGCTTTCTTCTGGATACATTCTTCTCTCTCAGCCTTGTTGACTTCTCCCCAAACCTGAGATAATTGGAAAATATTATCACCTTTATCTTATCTCAAGTTCCCTTAGGCAGGTTAACTCACAATGGGAAGTTCCCCTCAGGAGACAGACTCAGAGAGGGGAGAGCTTCGGTGATTGCAGCTTATTTATACAGTTTTGCCATAATGGGCAAAAAGTCCTTCATAACAATGTTTAAGCCATTAACCATAACATTTCACTTCTCAAAATGGTGAAATAGCTTCACATTCTAACAGCATAATTTAAAAAAGAACCTCACTTGTTTCTCATGACCATGGCTTGCAGGCATTGCATAGATGTATATTTTTCATATTTTTTGTCCCTTTGGGATATGGTATTGCCTTGGTTTAACATCAGTAGGCACCTAAGCAACATGCAGCTGCTCAGTGGATCCCCTCAAGGAGGAATGGGGGAGAGAATCAGAAGTGTAAAGGTGAAAGAACTTGTGGACTTTGCTAAAGACATTTGAAAAGGTAAAGTCAAAGCTGCAGACTCAAGCAAAGCAAAGCAGGGAATTCATTCACCGTTTCCCATGGGCAGGCAGGTGTTCAGTCATTTCTAGGCAAACAGAGCTCCATCACAGCTAGTGGTGACTGGGAAGAGGAACACCATTAATCCAGAGGTCTCCCCTTCCTTCTTATTCCCTCAGATTTTATTGCTGAGCACATAACTGTAGTCTGTGGTATTCCTCTGGTCACTTGAGGTCAGCTGTCTTGGCTGTGTCCCTCGCAAAACTCTCAACAAGCCCCAGCCTCCTTGCTGGTTCAACAGAATGAGGAGGAAAGGAGAGAAGACCATGATTCTGTGTAAGCTCTGCTCAGCAATAGCTAAAATGTTTGTGTTATCCTCATGGTTTCGGTCACAAATCCAAAACATAACCCTATGCCAGCTGCTGTGAAGAAAATTAACTCTATCCTAGCCCAAACCAGTACAAGTGCTTTCACATATTTGGGTAAAATAAATCCTACATACTTCCCAAAGAATCTGAAATTTTTCATTTTCTCCCAAATGAATATTAGGACAGGTTAGGACCTCAACAAAGTTCTTTTTCATTGTCACTTCTATTTATACGTCCTCACCATTGCAAAAAGTTTGCATGAACTTTTGTGTAGCTCAGAGTTGCTAAAAATACTCAACTCTTTGCTCTCAGATTATCTGTTCATTACTGAGTGTTCTATTTATCATTTATAGGATCTTCTACTGCCGAGATTTACAGATGTGGAAAATCTGCTGCAGTGATAACAAAATATTTTGTTTCCATAACTATTTGAGTTATTTTATCTTGTTTCTCCTTCTCCTGTTCCTGAGTTTTTAGTATTATAGGAGATAGCACTGAATCCATAAAGAATTTGTTTCATTTCCCACTGTGTATATGAATACCATTTTAAAATTTATTTCATATGCAATGTGTATTTGCAATTGGCTGCTGATCTCTTGCATTACGAAAAACTAGGGTAAATATTTAGTTTATGAGTATTGCATTTGAAAGAGTTTTGTTGTTATTTATAGATAACTTGACACAACTTCTTAAATGAGGATTCTAAAAAATTAAAACTGGTGTCTCTGTTACATGCAATTCTTTCTTTTTAACTTCAGAAAACTTTTTCCCTTTTTCTATGTTCCAGCTGCTAAGCATGGTAGATAGTTTATTATGGAATAAGTATCAAGGTAGGCCTTGATGTCTGTAGGCTAAGATCACTAGCATCAAAGGAAAACTGAGTCTCTGGAACAAACATAAGTGTTCTAGTCTAATGTTTGGCTATCATTCAAGTATAAACAAAATTATACAGTTTTTTGCTGCATTGGCCAACACAAAAAATACAAAAAACACGGATGCCAGAATGACACAGCTGCGTGTTTATGTCTACTAATCCACCTTATTAAGATTCAGTGCTACACGCTGGGAAACAATCTAATCCCATGTAAACTAAGATAAATCTGTGAATTTAAATAAGAATAAAATTTGACTTGATTCATTAGTTCTCTTTTATTCCCTAATTGTTTGCTCTTGCTTTGCAACCAAATTCCCCCAAAATGGTCCGGGTTTTTTTGTTTGTTTGGGGTTTTTTATTTGTTTCTTTGTGGCATAATTTCTGTGGCATTGTATACTCATACCTGCTTTAGTTAGCAGTATTAAGAACTAACATAGTGAAGATGCTTAGTATTGCATAAGAAGGGACCACTACTGTGGTGTGTGAATAAATATTTTAGCAAAGTTTATATCTCAAATATGAAGCCAGTCTGTGAACTTTCAAAACACTTTTTGTATAGAGATCTCTACTTCTCCAATTAATTGGGATTCAATTACTGCACTACTTAAGCTGCATATTGTCTATGTTCAAGTCTTAATTTTTAAAGTTCTAATTTGAATTTTCATCACAAAGTTTTTGCTAAATGCCAGGAGAATCTTTGTTATTTCTTTACACAATCTTTTATTTCCAGTCTATCTTGAGCTAATTTAGAAGCGATCTCAGAAAAATAGAAACTGAAATTTTTTGATGATGAGGATGATGTTTCCATATGCTAAGATGCTAAAGCTTAGAATTATTTTTTCTTAGAAAATTGCCTGCATCTATGAAAATTAAACACCATCATTGCCATTTACAGGAAAAAAGGTCTAGTAGTTTGAATCTCTAGAAAAATGATAATTTTTTGAATGCACTATCACACAGGGAATAAGGTAAAATGATAAATATTTCAAAAGGCAAAAAATTAAACTTGGACAAATTCCAGCAATGTCATGCTATTCACAGGGTCCTGAGTCATATATTTTCAAGTCAATTCAAAACAACCAGAAAGACATACTTCACTGAAAATATAATCCAGTATGTATTTTATGGAAATATTTTGATGAACAGAAGATATTAGCATATTTTTATTTCAATATGAATGGAGAAACTCTAAATCCAGTGTGGTTTTTACATTTTGCTGATAAAGGCTTGTCATCTAAGTCTTGAGAACTTCTTAGATTCTGTCCTTACTGAAAGGAAAAGAAAAGCAGCTTAAAGGGCTTAAAATTCTGATAACTGTATTATAATAGAAATTCAAAGAATAATTGGTCCTAAATTAAATTACATGGAGTATGCAGGGTGAAGAAGATCACTGCAAACAATGAATGAATATAGGAGGTTAAGCTAAGGTCACAGGAGAAACTGTAACTGCACAGTGAGGGAAAAATGGTATGAAAATGTGTCTGCGGAATATAAGTGTTGGGATAATTGTCTTGGCCTCCACAAAACTTTGAAGACGTGATATGTAAAATGGCAAAGGTATTTGTTGAAGCTGAGATATCAATTTTATGTCAGCATTTTGTAATAGTATTTATCAAAACTGATCACAGGTCTTGCTGATGCTGGTGTTTACAATTTCAACCAGAATCTGACAAGAATAAACACAATTTCATGGAAGTATAGCCGGGTGAAGAGAGGTTTAAAAAATCAGGCATTCCAAACCTAATAACCACAAGGACTTTAGATTTCTGCTGGCAAAATAGAGAAAATGTAGAACAATGCTTAATGATCAGGTACATTAAGAAAGTACAGAACAATGCTGTAGTCATTGTGCCATCTCCCATCTAAATAATTCACTTGGATTTCTTGAAGAACAAGAGGGTTTTACATACTCTGGCAGTTTTCAGAAAATTGGGAAATGGTGAATATTAGAATAGATGAATATCATATAATAGACTTTTAATGGAGCTAAGCAGTGGAAAACTGCAGAAAAAGAGCCAGTATTGAAGATAAATGTACTAAGTGTGAAGAAGACTCCTTGAATATCTGACAAGAGCTGAGACAGTGCCAGGTCTGCACAGGAAAGACATTAGCATTACAATTAGACTTCGGTTTAAGATTCAAATAACAGCCTGAACTGATCAGTCTTAAAGAAGGCTATGAAGTAACTTCAAATGCTTTTAGCCATGACAGAGAATAAGAACCACAATAGTTTACAGAGTTGAATGCACTGTGCTTCATTTCTGCAAAGGACTCTATTTAAATACAAAGACAATTTCTGCAGCCCAGCTGACAAGGGGTGATTTCACTGTCACAGAAATGCACTGCATGGCCTTCAACATTGCAAACATATTCTCTGGATATTATACTAAAAAACTGCTTAGTTGCCTTTGCAACTAATAATGATATTTTCTATTTCCGTATTGTGAGATCTCTCCCATGTTGTATATGCAGAAGTGCAGGTAGTTCAGGTTATGAGAAATTATTCAAGGGAACTATTACTGCCTTGAAAAAAAGTGTTGAAAATGCATTCTTTCGGCACAATTAAATATTAGAAAATAGAATAAAATAATCCTTTTGAAAGCATATAAAGTGTTTCTGGTTCAAAATCAAAGGTCAGTCTGTGAATTAAAGCTGGGGACTGGAGCTCCAGAGGTTTCTGCCCTTGTTTTGGTCAGGACAGAGCCATGGATGTGATTTTTTGACAGATGCTCCTTCTTCCACCATTTCTCACATGAAAGTCATTCATGTCCTGAAGAACTGTCAGTTTAATTCCCCCATGCTTTCAAGTTTGCAAGGAGTTCATTAGCTAGGGCGAGCACCATACAATCATACAAAAATAATGTTTAACGTAATGTTATTTTGGAAATTATGCTGCAAAGTATGATTTGTGGAAAGAACAATCATGAGAGATTTTGGGCACTGCTTGCCTATGTACAGATAAGCAAATCCTGTTTCACTGGTGTCACTGAAGTGGCATGCACATATACAAATGCTAGAATGGAGTCCAGCATTTTATTTAAGACAAGGATTTTCTGTGCTACTACAAATGTTTTAGAACAGCTAAGGCTAATCATTCAGAGCAATACCAGAGTAGGCCTGCACCACCTGAACAGCTGAAGGAATGAGGATTGTATTTTTCTCTGACACAAATGCACGTACACAGTCTCATTGTAGTCTGTGGAAAAATTTTCTTGGGCAAGAAATGGGTCAAGCTAGATGGTGTTAATGCTTATCTATATGATACTTCTGTTCTTGGTCTTTGGTTTTCTGTCAGGAATCAACATGAGGAAAATTTTTACGGACGCTCATTTGGATGCTCAATTTTCAAATTGCCTGTGGGGAGCTAATCCCTCCTGCTGACCCATTCACTAGGTAAACAAAGACAGTGGCTGGCATGATTCATTCATTACTTAAATTTAGACAGAATCTAGTCTTCCTTTCTCTTGGATCCAAGAACTAATAACAGACTGCTTCATTACATCACCTTGCACTCTATTTCCTCTGAAGCTGATGATACCTATAATAATTATAAACTCCAGTTTGAATTAGTGCACATACATTTTGGAATGTAGATGTTAAAAGTATCTTAAATATCAATAGTAAGATGAAATTTAGGGAATGATTTTCACCTCTCCACTGCTTTCTGGGGCTATTTTCAAGGTTTCTTTTCAAAAGTACTTCAATGAAAAATACTGAAAATATTTTCTTAAAGATTTTTTCTCTGTTTTTTAAAAGAGAAAGTGTGAAAGAAGCAACATGATGCCTTTTTCATTGTCACAGAGCTTGCACACTTTGCAGGATCAATGATTCAACACAGCATCAGAAAGCCATTAAGACGTAGCTGCCAAAATGGGCTTTGAAGCACAACCACCAATTCAGAAAGACAGAAAAGGCCCACATACGGTGTTCGGAAAGCCATATCTGTGTAAAAATCTTTAATGCAGGCTAACCAACTGACAGCCTCTGCAGGTATAGAGATGTTTTCATCTTTGTGGTCTTTTGTATTTGTATTAATGATACATATAGTGTAAATATGAAGCCAAGAGTACATCTATACTGCATCTCATGCATTCTGAGTAGATCATTCAAGTCAATAGATGGTCATATTGCATCAAAATAAACCTATTTTGTAAATCTTTGCAGTAGAGGTATATACAATCAAATCAGGCTTTGAGTTGTAACTATTTATTAACAGCATTGATGTTGAAATATATTTTGCAGAAATCCAGGTTTATTTATTTCAGTGTATATCAGCTACAAGAACAGACTCAACTTGCATCTTAAAAATAATAAATAGAAAGTCACTCAGACTATGGAGAACTAAAAGGTTATCTAGACTGTATTTCTCAGATTTCTTAATGACTGCTAATGAAAAATTACACATTTCACACTTCTACATCATGAACTGGGAGGATTAAAGAAAATTTTAAAAATTGTAAGGTCCTGCATTTTCCTCTTTTTCTCTACTGCTGTTTTGTGGTGTACCATGATAATTTTAAAAGTGATCTCTGCAATCCTTATCTGTCATGGAAACAAACATTCACTGGGTGGCTGAGCAACATGAGGTGAAATAAATTTCTCAGAAGTCTATCCCTGGAAGGCTGCTATCCATTACTGTTACAGGTTTGCAATGGAAATGGCTTTACTGCTACGCAGAGTGTATGATAAAATTTAAGGCCTTGTGAAAGATGCATTAGAACAATAAATATAGTTCAAGTAATGTATTAGGGACAAAATATTGCTGAATGTGATATGTTTCTTTATTCCAACAATTTTTTGAGTTTATCAAAGTAAATGGAGAACTCCTTAAATCTGGAAGTTAACCTAAAGAGTAACAAAAGTGAAAAACTATGCACAAATTGATGTATTCTCATAGCATGGGGATTAGCACTTTTTCATTTTACCTATATACAGCACCTGGAGTGCCAGACTCTCTGGCAGATCTGATCATCATAAATCAGAAGATTCATCATAGTCAGCTACCTGATTCCATCATAACTCTTCCAGATGTTCACTGTCTATACTTTAAAAGCACATTATGGATCATTTTCATATTTTCAACCAGGAACATCAAAGCCTTTGTATCTACTACAGTTACAATTAATGTCTGATAAAACAAGGCACAGAGTAGCCTCAGCACACTACTTTATTTACAAAAAAGCACTTGTTTATATGTCTGAAGATGTGTGTTAGAATACTTTTCCTCTAAGTGGGACTTAAGACCAAGTTTAGATGCAAGCATTGGCTTTAAACCTGTAATGAACTGTGGGTCAATGGCAGTTATATTGCAAGTCTGTTCTTCTCGTAGATAATTCCAGCTTTATAATATTTACACTGACATATTATGTTCAAACATTTTGATTAAATACCAGAAGGATAGTACAATAAATATGCTGTTGAAACAACAACTTGCTCTTTGAAAGTTTTGCTAGGTTCCTTAAATTTCAATTCATTGTTGATTTTTAAATATGAAGAGAAATAAAGGTGTCACTTGTCTGAATAAGTAGGTATAATAATATTTCATCCATTAAAAAATCTTTTAGTCTTTCTCATTTTTCAGGAGAAGAAAATAAATTAAGATATTTAGATAAATACAAAACCTTAATTAAAATTTCCCCCTAAGAAGGGTTTCTTGCAAAGTAACTTGGGATATTAGTCTGTGTCTGAGTAGCAGACATTATGCAGCCTTAGGCTTTAGAATTTTGCACTGTTTTGTCCCCACCTGACAAGGCCTCTCCCTCCATGACCCATCTTTATTTTGCAGGACACCAAATGTTAGGTATAACATGCTGCTAACATAACATGCCCCACACAGTCTGCTTTTATGTTCTAGGGTGTGCTCCTGTGGTTCAGCCCAGGTGGTGGGCACTTTGTATATGCATGCTGCCATGCAGCTGCTTTATGTCTTCAGTTCAATGCCTGAAAGTTCAGACTGCCATGGTCACTTCACCGTCACACTTCAGATAAGCCTGCTGGTGATCTCATCTTCTAATTTAAACGCTCTACTGAATATTTCCTGGGGGAAGGGAAGGATGGTGGTGTGGGGAAATATGCTTAGCAATGTTATTATAATGCTTACTTTATGGCATTTTATCCTCAGAAGTTAGGAATTCACCATCAAATGTCAGGTTTTCTGTGATGTATTCCCTGCCCATTCTGGTTTCACCCTTTATAAATTGGATGTATCTCAACATGTCAGGCTGGACAGCTCAACCTGTCCTCATTCTTCCTGCAAGATATGACTATTTTGTTGTCTTCCATGCATATTTGCACCTCTCATGCTAGCAATATACATCCAAAATGGTTTCCCACTTTTTAATCCCCTTCTTTTGTGTGGCAAGTTTGCACCTTTCTCTGCAAGGGGTCTTTGAGCCAACATTTTGTTGATTCGTGGAAATACACAAGCACCTGAAAGATAAACGGCCAATTGTCTTTGACTGTAGTACTGACCATTTCTCAACAATAGTTTTTATTGTAGTTTTAAACCATTTTATTGGTCAGAGTAGCTGTCCAAAATGCAATTCAATAAGCTATCCAGTGTGAGGTTGGTGTTAGCAAAAAATACAAAATGGAGTTCCTACTACAGATTCATCTTCAAATTTGTAAAATGGCCATCAGTCCTGTTTAACATTGCAGGGCATCAAGAGTATAAATTGTGAGGAAGAACAGACAGCTCAGTTTCATTTTTTCATGCAGTAGGTAGAGAAACAGTGCAACAAGATGAGCTTGTACTTGGCAAAGCCAGTGAAATACAGTTTCCTCAACTTCAGGGAGCTCTGTGTGCATTATACTCTTCAGCTTAACCGTGTGAGCTTCAGAATAAAAACTATAGTTATGTTGGTGTTTATAAAGTAGAATATTATTTTCTAACTAGGCCATGTCCATGTGTTACTGGGAGAATGGCAAGGAATTACAGGGAACTTCTTCCTTTCTGAAATAACACAGCTTCTGCAGGGTAACTTTCTCAAAGTTAACATCTGCTCTAAGTTATGGCTGTACAGGTAAGGATTTCAGCAGAGCCAAATACTTTACGGATAATAGGAGGGAATCACACTTCTGCTAACTCTCTGCTAAGGAATATAGTTCTTTATGTTCATATTTGATTTTTCTAGCCTGCCTCACCTCTCTTACACTTCCATTTCAGTCAATTGAATATTTTACCCTAACCTACCCTTTGGCTCCAAAGAAAAATGAAAAAATATTGGCATACATTGATCTTCTCTCTTTCCA
Organism: Anomalospiza imberbis; assembly: GCF_031753505.1. Taxonomy (NCBI): domain Eukaryota; kingdom Metazoa; phylum Chordata; class Aves; order Passeriformes; family Viduidae; genus Anomalospiza; species Anomalospiza imberbis. The sequence goes on along the minus strand of NC_089685.1, from coordinate 27,288,476 downwards.
TAATCCCTTTGTCAATGTCAAAAGGAATAAAACGTTATGGTAGCCTTTTTGTAGGATACCAGCATATCTCAGGTGAATGAGAGATTAAAGAAGGAAAAGTTTCCATGACAAATGAAAAGAAGACAGCAGTACTTGCTAATGATTAATTTTTAGATATTATCTAAATCCATTTTATCTAATCTACCTCACAGGATTTAACTGATTGCATTTAATTAGAATGGAAAGCCACTTCTGCCATAAAACACTGCAGAGCTGTTTCAAATATTCTCTATTTTGACTGCTTTTTTCCCCTTTATAAAACAAAAATGACCAACTTGTGCTCATCAACTAATTTTGATATTATACGTGGCTCTAAACATTTTTGAGAGGTACATAAGTGAAGACTTGCCCTTTCTTCTATATCTAAATATTTTTATCAAGAGGTCTGGAATTTACATAACCGTGGTTTAGCAACCACTCAGAATATCATGGTCACGTTAGAACTAGTGAATGAATCCATGTTAAAATTAAAAATGGGTGGTGGCTGTAAAAGTTAATTTTTGAATATAATAACTGGATGCAGTAGCATCTCAATCATACCTTTTTGCATAATTTTCCTGAAGATTTTTCAGTGCAGTTTGAAAAGAGCAAAGAGGGAGTGATGTATGTATAGAATTTTCCTCCCAGTAGGATACAAAAATATAATGAGCAAAGACATAAGATGTGGTAACCTGCATGTCTTAAAGTACTACTCTAAGATGATCTTTTTTATAGGATATCAGTATCTATATACCTCTGGTGAAGGATCCAAAATTTTTTTTATTTAACTGGTAAATTCCTTCCACTTTAATGTAAATCTTTTTATCCTAATGTCTAAATCACAGTGCGAAGTGACGAGCATTTTTTTTTTCAATTTCTTTCATAATATAAACCAAAATCCCTCTTGCAGGATATTTGATTTGATGCTATAATTGAAAATGGTCTCTGGATGAGTACCATAGACAACTTACACACAATCAGCTGGAGAATCAATATCTTGTGATGCATTCATGGATACTTGAGTTTGGTGCAAAAGGACTAAAGCATAATTGAGAGTCAGAAGTTGCATTAAACTAAATCTCATTACATTACCTGACAAGGATAGGATGGAGCTTATAAAGCTTATTACTTGTCTCTAAAATAATCTCTCTTGTGAAATATGCAGGTAAGAAAGAAAATGCTCTAAAAAACCACCAAGAAACATGTCAAAACCAACTCTGACAAATACCACAGAATTTCACTGCTGCTACTGAGGTAGACTTTTAATATATCAAAAATATGTAGAGTCCCCCTTCAAAGTAATTTCTATACCCATTTTCCATTGTAATGTATTATTATTATTCCCTCAGTAATTTTTTTTCCAGAGCTTTGAGCTTTAAACTCTGACACAATTTGTCAGGCATTTTTAAAAAATGAGAAAGTCAAACCTTTCATGGATTCTGGATTTGAAGATTACAAAGACTTCTTTAAAATCTGTTGTTATTTTTGTATTCTTTCATCTTAGCATGGAATTATCTGTAGAACTAGCACTTCTTCCTTCCAAATATAGATGAAAAATGTTTCAATGATGTGATAAAACAATCAAAATATAGTAAATTCCCACAAGTATTCTGAGCCATGAAACCTCATTGCAAATTTGAACTAATGTGTTTAACATCAAGATTTGTCACTGATTTGCCCTATATTACTTTTGCCCTGAATGAAAAATGCCTATATGGTCAGTCAAAAGTGATCAGCTCATGATACCTGGACTGTTAAATTTGTCTCAGCCTTTATGTACTGCCCACAAGAAACAAGGTAAGTTGTAGATAGGTTATTAATTCTAGTTGCTACTTGTCACTCTGGACTCCAGTCTTTTTTTTTTTTTTTTTTTTTTTTTCTTTTTTTTTTTTTTGGAGTGTGATTCCCTTTTTGGTTCCATAAAGTCTGTTCACTAGCAGGGGAAAAGATGATTTTAAATGAAAGCCTAATTCCTGACAATTTAGACATACCCAGGAAAATATTAATGTACACCACACCAAGACATCTCTTCCTCTAACTTAGTGTATCTGTGAAACATGATAGACATAAAGTCACAGTCTATTTTGAAACTCTTTATGAGTGCTCAGATTAAAGACTGATGTTGTAGATGCAGCTCTCCATTAGCCCAGGAAGACTTAAGGACTACCCCTTGTTCCTTACTGTTTTTTTACCTTTGGCCTTCTAGGGAGAGCTGCCTTTCCACAGGGTGTAATTTAAATATTTTTGACCCATATAGAGTCTCTCTTGTTTCACTGGTAGTGAAGACAAAAATTCTGGCATGTATTTTAGAAATTTCATATAAATATCATGTGAAGAAAGGTCTTATTGACACATATATCAGCTTGAGCTTCCAGACACTAATGGATCTTTTAGGAGGCTATCAACGCTTGAAGCATCTCTCTCTGTTGCAAAAAGGCACTTGACTAAGATTGGGTTCCTGGTAATTGTGCAACTGTTTAACCCTCCCAAGTAAATTGCTCATCCTAAATCTACCCCACAGATTTAAACACTCTACTACACTTCCTCGGTCATCAGAAAATAATCTGTACCAGTTTTCAGGAATATTTTCCATTCCTGTTCTATGTGAAAAGATTTTGCCAGCAGCGTTCATCATTTGCTACATATTTCTACAAAATTTAAACACAATAAGACCTTCATAGGTCAAGTACTGTCTCATAAAATATTAAACTAAACTATTGGCAATTTGTGAATGCTAATTTTAATCAAAACTGTGTCTGGGGTAAAAGATAAGCCTTACTCAGAAAAAATAGCGAATAAAAAGGCCACAGAGGTCTTGTTTTTTCCCTTCTTCTTTTCACCTTGATTTTAGATAAACTGCATTCAAAATGTTCTCCAGTAATTTTGATGAATGTTCTTAATCTGTAACTCCTCTAGGTCAGACTGTCAATTTTTATCTATCTATCTATCTATCTATCTATCTATGGCTTTAAATTATTTAGAAAGGTTCTTCACCCTTTGTGGTCTGGTTTTCTTCAGTATGACAAGGGCTGGCAATGGAATGCAAGTTGTTCTCAAAATATACCAGTTTCAATATTTCCCCAGCATACATACGCCTTGTCTAGCCAATCACTCATTCACCGTAACAGACACTGATTTTTCCAATGAACTAGAATGCCTAGATATTTGGTCTGTGTCTGCTGACTCTCACATATTATGAGGTCTCAGAAAATCACACCTGGACAGCCAGTATTTCCCATAAAGGAATGCTGCAACTCAAGGACTGGCTGAGACTGAGGAGTCAAAGACCTCTTTGTCTCCAGCTACCACTCTTATTCCTGGCATGGCACTAAGAACCGTGGTCACACTGTTGGACACCATCAAAGACAGCACACCAACACTACAGTGATAAATATTAACTCCACAGCTGTCACTGTCACCCTTTACCTTGTTAATTATCCCCTTTCTCATTTATCCCCATTCTTTCTGTCCTTCCTGCCAGTGTAGACACACAGCAAGATTTAGGACTATTTCAAAGTGCTTTGCATTTCCCATGAAATATCTTTATATCTGTGGTCAGAAGGCTTCAACAGCCACTGCAGGAACAGGCTTTAGAGAAGACTTTAGAGCCTTTCCTTTTTTTAAAGAGTGAGTTACTTGTCACAAGTTCCTCACTAGCTCTGATATTATCCAAAATCTTCACAAAAATTCTTCATGATGGCATTAAATATATACTCATCAAGTTTGAAGATCATGCCATCCTGGAAGAAGAGGTTGATACTACAGAATGAAGAACTGCCTTATGAACAGAAGTTAGAAGGTTGAAAGGCTGGGTCAACAAGCATTACATGAAATTCAACAAAAAGAAGTTTGAAGTATTGTACCTGTGGGTAGCAGGATGCTCTGCCTGGAATGGGGGAAACAACTTGAACAGTAATTATTATAAAATCCAGACTCTTTCCAGGAGATTCAGCACACAATTCATGAGTAGAGCTGTAGCCAAAATTGAAGGTATGTGCAGTTCAGTGGCCTGTCTTCAACAGCAATTACTGATGGATGGCTAATGCAGAGGAGACATATTGTGGTATATTCCTTAAACATTGTGTCAGCCTCCAGCAGTTTGCAATACAGGGGCCTTATGTTTCAGTGGTGATTTCTGCGTGCTTAGTAAGCCTCAGTACATCGTTTTATGTTCAACCATCCAAATTCCCCTTTCATCTATGGAAACTTTTGTCATTCAGAATGTTGTATGGCAAGTAGTGCTGCAGCATAACCATGCACCATGTAAACAGTCATTTCTTTTTGCTTTCCTTGAATTCAGGTCAACCATCTTTTGAGTGTATTCTGTCATGTGAAAGAGCTGCCTGTAGGGATATAAAAAGGTAAAAGACACTTTCTAAAGCTGAGAAAGGCTGGGAAATTTCTAAACCTTATCATGGAAAGCTGGGAAGTTAAGAACCAAGTGAATACTTTTATATTTATCATAAGGAGCAAGAAAGAAAAAGGACTTATTGATAGCTCAAGATGTGAAAAGTCCTAGATATATGCTTTGCAAAGATAGAAAAATTTCCATCTTAAATAATGAATTCTTGTGTATTGTTTGAAGTTCATAGAAGTCCTTTTGTTAATGTTAAACCCACATGGGTCCTTTTCTTATTGGTTAGAGTGTAATGACTTTACACCTTTTCTTTTATGCTGTTGGTCCAAAGAATATGTAGAAAAAGGCTTTGCATGGGCTGTAATCTTGTCTCTAATCTGGAGTAGCATGGATGTTGTTATTTTCCTGTGTCTCTTTCTTTTTGCTTGTATGATACAGACAGATAATAAATCCTAAGTCTGCAACCGCTCAGGGTCCCATCCCATTTTGTGAGACATGGACTGATCTGGCAGAGCTGCCCATTCTTCTTTAAGTTTTGCAAAGAGGAAGTCGTCACAGTGTTGTGATCATTTATTAGGCAAGCCCTCAGATACCAGCCCAGAGATCTCCCAGAGTGCAGTACAGTGTACCCTGGAGAAAGGTTCAGCTCCTTTTCAGGCTGATCAGGGGGATTCAGCTGGTCACAGTTTAAGTAATGTAAAGCCTATATAAGGTTACCAATTCTGTAGCTTTCAATACCAACAACTCGGCTTTTAATTTATAGCCTGTGGGATGCTTCACAAGGATAGTCTACTTTAAAACGGAGGTGTTAGTGTCCAGGAAGACTTCTGCAAACCCTGGAGATGAATTGAGTTTTCTTTTCCAAAATAGAAAATCTCTCTGAAGACTGACAGATTCTGACAGTGTCTATTTATAAAAAATACCATGACATGTGTGTGAAAGTGGTGATGGAATTTGTTAAAAGTTTGTGTGAGAATTGAGATGTTTTGTCATTTACAGTAACCTCCATTTTAGTGTAGCCTTTCTGATGGCAAAGGATTGTGTCTAGCCTTCTGTTCCTCTGGCTGATACTCAGCTTATTGAGGAAGCCTTAATAATAGCATTTAGCTTTTATAGCATTTTTTATCTGAAGCTTTAAAATTCTTTATAGGAGTGGGTACTATTATTATGATTTCTATAGACAGAAGAACAGATTCAGTTACACAGTAAATATACAGATGAAGTATGAGCTGTGCTTGGGTTTCTTGCTCTTTAAGCAAATCTGCTAATCACCAGCCAAATTTATCTTTTAGGAGAGCAGTGGGAGATGGGAGGATCTAAAAAAGTGAGGACATAATTTTTGAAGTTATCTTTACAGTGGCAGTAGTCCTGTTGCGATGCAAAGATGAACCATAGCCAAATAATAATGGATCTTTTTTTTCAGCAAAGATCACTGCAAATGAGAGTCCTGCATGATGCATTGAATGCTTCCTGCCCTAATGAGGAGTTCTACACCACTGTTCCTAATGATGAGCAAGACAGAGGCTTAGTGAGTGTTGAAAGGGTTGGTTACCCTTTCTAGTTACAGTAGGGAAATGAGTTTCAAAAAGCATAAAGGAGAACTTGAACAAAGCAAGAACAGCATTCTTGAACTGAAATTAATTCAGCATTTACAGAATTCAATGAAGCAGAAAGATTTTATTGTTAGATTAAGTCAGAATATATATATATATCCAACAGGTGGAGGAAGAGCAATGAACTCCTCAAGTGATGATTCCTGCACAGGATCATGGATGATGAAAACCTGCCAGGTCTGCCATGAGATATTCACAAAAGAAATTATAGTGTGTTGTAATTGATAACGTGTGCTTGGTCCTGACGCAAACAAAAACAAGCCCAGCTTTAATTAGTGAAAATGAGACAGAATAAATTAATTCTTGGTGTAATCACTTCTTTGCACAGTATTTTTACATATCTTTTTTGTATCCCTGGTGTACTATCTGGCTTCCATTTATTGTTTGATTATCTATCTTTAAAACCACTTTTTTTCACAGAGAGGCATTTCCTTTCAATGCCAATGGATGGCATGAAATGGGATGCACTTTCCATTGCATATATTTTCCCAAAGAAATCGTCAATAATCACAATAGAAAAGGGTAACATTTGAGGCTTAGAATAGGGATTCTGTTTCCACTAAAGAAACATAGAAATTAAAGAGGAAATTGAAGCACAGTTTGTTTCAAACTCAAGAGGAATGTTCTATTCTTGGATTAAAAACATGTTAAACAAAATCAAAATATTATATTTCTTCTGCAGGAGTACTGGCAGTGTACTAAGACTATATTTCTATTATATTCTATATGTATACATAGCAGCATTTTTGTGACAAAGTGAATAAAATAGGAAAGAATGCAAACCGTGGCAACTTAAAGTCATAACAAACCATCCAGGAATAATTTTCAATATGATTTACCAGAGATGTTAAAACTATAAATCTCTTTGAGCACAACAGGCACAGAAGCAAGGTTGATACTATGCAGGGTTCCTGACTAACAGGGCTGTTACTGAGGAAGCACACACAGTCCATCCACCACAGGGTGTTACTGGGACTTTTCCAGAGTAGAGGATTCCTTTTCTCTGGAAAAGTTGGAGAAACCCTGTCAAATAAATGTATCAGAACAAAATATTTCTAAACAAATTAATAAAATGGATAAAAACAATTGCCAAAAACAGATTACAATGTCTGAAACCTTTGGTTTTTTGGTATTTGCACAGGATTTCTGAAGGAACTCAGATAGAAGATTACCAAATATTAGCTGAGATATGTAATATATTGCTCAATTTGCCAAAGGAATAGAAAGCAGTAAGTGTTACTATATATTTTCTTTAAGTGTCTGATTCTGGCAGTTTTCAGAGATTTGATATTGGGCTATGCAGCTCTTTAGTTTCAGTTGTAATGGGTATTCATGTGTTAATATACAACACTAGTTATTTAGGATTTAGCAAATGAAATTAAAAACATACAAATGTCTATCTTTGTTTTTTAAATATAACTTTCAAATATTGATGGCAATAAAATATGTTAGTCTTTCTCTTGATAAAGGTTTGAAATTTAGGATCTAGAACAAAAGTCCCAGTGGCAAAATGATTGAATTAAATTACTTGCATGCTGCTGGTCACTAAACCAAAGATTCATATAGTTGGTTACCTTTGGTCCACTTTTCACCTTCCTGCTATCACAAACATTTCTGTTTAAATTCCTTGTGCAATGCAACAGTGTTGAAGAACTATGGGTATTTTCTTAAACTACACATGGTTTTTGAACTGGGAAGTATAGATAAATATTGTGAATTGGTTTGATTTGTGTTGCTCAGGAGAAATTTTAAATGTTAATTGATTACATATATTTTGGAGTCTTAACGAGTAAAAGAAAACAAATAATTTGCAGGAGCCATTCCTGGTAATTAAAAATGTTCAGGTTTAACAGCAGAAACAAGGCAAAATTATCCAGAAGATAATTAAACAGAATTGCAGAACATCCATTCTCAGGGTAGATTTGTGAGACTGAAATTTAAATCAATAATACTATTATTGCAAGAATTCCTTGGCTTGTCTAGATACAGAGGTTGACCAGCTGTAGCTCTTTATATCTGGCCAAGTTAATCTTGTCCTGTGAACACCAATTTCTTTCCATTAATTGTAAGGAATTAATTTTTGCAGCACAATGATCTTTATTCCAGAAACATGCCGCATATCCTACAATATTTTCTGTTGTTAGACATGTCTGTTTCCCTGACTTAAGGAGAGAACAAACCTCTAGCAATTTAACATCTAAGCCATGCACTGACAAAGGTTAGGTTCATATTATATGTGAAAATAATGAAAGCCTCAAATTAAGGTAGAGCTATCCAGTGGGTTTTCCTTCTGTTTTCAGTTCAGGTAAGCAGGTTTTGAGGAGTCTATCCAAGAATAAGTTGTGGATAGTATGATAGGAGTTTTGAGAATTATCATCTCATAGTGGGGTGTACAGTGTTTTCACCTAGCTCATTTATGTAGTGATACAGAACACAGAGTTCTTCCCTCCATCTTTTCAAGCAGTAAGTAGTCTGATGTTAAGTGATACAGAAAATGCAAAATCAAATTGCTAGCTCTGTTTTAGATTGATTTGCATGCTAATATCAGAAAATGCAGAAATTGCATCTGGTGCTCTAAAACCTGTTGTTTATAAAGACTGTTCTTACAGCATAACTAAAAGCTGAATTTACTGAGCTGGGACTAAAAAAAGTCTTGTCAGCTAGAAATTACTGCATCCAGACCGCAGGCTGAATATAAGAAAGAAGTAAATTACAGTTGTTAACCTATTTGAAAGGGTCTTTCTCTCTTCATTTCTGCTGAATATATATGTTAAATTTTGACTAATTAGAAAGTCTGGCATTTTGATTATGAGAGATATTATATACAAAGCAGGGGGGTAAATGAGAAAACTGTGGGAACTTCAGAGTTGCTCTAAAATATACAGGTCATCAGTAGATAACAAATTGATTGCAATCAGAGGTTAAGAAAATTGATTCTTGATGAATTAGAGTGTTACAACCGAATGTGCTACTGGCCAACAAGTCAGTTCTTTTTGATCAATTCTGAACGGTCCAGGTCCTTATTCCTGATGTTTGAAAAGCTGAATATCAAGCTTAGAGGGACCTGCAGTGAGAATAGCACAGGACTTACATTGATAAAACCATGGCAGCATGAGGAGAAGAAGTATGACTTTCCATAATTTCTTATACATTCTTTTCCAACGTGCCCTAATATTTTGGAATAACCAAAGATTCTGTCATACCAAACTATGATACCAGTAAATTTTTTGCCAGCAATTTTCTAACCAGTGTTTCTGGAACACAATAGAGGAAAATAAGATCAATTTCAAGTAGTTCAAGCTCCTTACTAAATAAAAAACATAGAATTCACAAGGCAAAAAAGAGAACTTTGTTTTTTGTTATTGTCAGAAGTATTCTGATTTTTCTCACAGTATTCTTCTTGCTCTTTTGGAATGCTAAACTACTTCAGAAGCTTACTACATTTGTATTAAGAAAAATGGAACCATGCACATTTCAGCTCCCATTTATCTATCTTGTTTTTTTTTAGTTCTCTTGTTTTATCTGATAATTTCAGCATCTTTTTCAACATTATGCAATTTATATTTGTATTTCATTTCATTCTGTGTCTTAGAATATGTTGAATAATTAGCATACACATTAATGTATTATAAATCTCCTCTAAGTAAAATGGGTTGCTAAATATTTGAGTACTAATTTGTGTGTTTAGGTCAATGTTTCTACTTTGCAAAAACATAAAAATGTGAAGTTGAACTAATCCAATGACAATGTGGAGAGTACATTTTCCATTATATTCTGGAGTGCCATCTATATGAGTTGTAGAGAACAAGAGCTTTTGACTTGATTGACAATTTTGTAGCAATATACAAGCCAAATTTTCTCAAACCACTATTACAGGATTATCATCTTATCAGAAACTGTAAATATGCAAACTTAGAAAATAATGTTGAGAACCTAATAAGGTGTGATGTTAACAGAGCAATAAAAGTAGATCCATCAATGACAATTGTTCAGGTCAAAACACATGAAGTATTAATCTTTAGACTGTTGAATTATTATTAGTTTTTTTCATTTTTCTTGTTGCATCAAGATGATTTATATGTGGAGTCTTAAAATGAAGAGTTCTGTGGACTTTTTAGAAACTAAATTTCTAGTCAATCCTATTTCTTGGCCTTCTGAAATAAGCTGACCGTAGACTGAGTACGTTTTCAGCATTCCTTAGCTTTGTTCATTGCAGCTACACACAGGAAGCTGAGATGTGAAAAGAAATCCCTGATCCCATTTCTTTGTTGAACTTGTACATATGATGTAGGAAGCTCATTCTGGTTGGGAGGGGGAAAAAAAAGAAAAGGATTTTTACTGCCTTTCTGCTTTTGAATTTAGGGCTTCTCTAGAAGCCTATGCAGTACAATGTCCCTCTTTCATTTTCAGCTCTGCTCTGACCTCTTTCTTGTACTGGGTCTTGCAAAAGTATTACAAACCATGGTGACAAGATACTGTGCTTTTGTAATTCTCACCTTACTCTGTAATAGCAGCTCACATCTACCTGGTGGAGGTAAGAATCATTCTGAAATTGTTCCAGCCATGAGGAAGATTTAAAATTGATTGTGATGGTATATACAGGACTGAAATCATAAGTGTGAAATATTTTGACAGCAATGCTTGAACACAAGTAATATTGTGAAAAGAGAGAGCTGTGAATATATAACTTTTTTTTTTTTCTGATAGATTAAGATCATGAAAACCACTCATTTTTTTCATCAGCACTATAGTCAGTCATAAAATATTTCTGCATAAATGTTTATAAATATTTCGTGTGATGGTCTGAATTTCCTCATTATTATCAATGAACATGTCACCTTATGCCTTATACAGAGATAATTCCATTTGGTAATAAGCTTTCCATACTCAATTTGTATGGAAAAATACTGGCATTTAAATTGTCAAACTGATCTTTTTTCTCTCTGGTCATCTTGCCTTCCCTCTCTCTGCTGCTCCTGGAGGTTACAGTTTTCAAGCATATGTTTTAAAGTAAGGTTCCTGGGTGCCAGGCGTAGTAGGAGAAAACTGCACAGGAGGTAAAATCAAACGAATGGTAAAAGATGTGTGTCCTTGCTTGTCTCTGCAATTAAACCCCTCTCTAAGCTGCCCAGCCATGGAGATAGCGGGAGATCTGGTCTTGCTGCTCTTTACCGTGTTTGTGTAGTCCCAGACCTGATTATCACAACTCAGCCTTCATCTGAAGCCAGCTGTGACTTATAAAGTAGAGGTTGCACTTAATGTCAGTCCTTTGGAGCCATGCATTTCTTTAGGTAAGTAGTACGGTTGAAACTGGATTTTGTGACAGAGGGTATCTGTTTTATTTGGTTCTTTAGTTTGCACATCTCCTCCCTGGAGCAACTGAATCATGTGGAGGCTTTCTTTGCTTGTGAAATGGACACATCCTAAGGGAAAGGTTCCAGGCATATGAGTTAGAAAAGGCAGGCAGAAAGTGAGAGCAAGAGTAATGACATGAGATCCTGCAGATCAAGCTTACCCTGTGAAACTGTGAAGAGGAGCAGGGAATAGAGAACATGGCCGTATGAGGTAGAAGAAACCTTTGCAGGAACTGAACGGAGAGTACATTGTTAGTGGTGACTCAGAGAGCCACTGGACTATTATCAAGCATGTTCCTGCAAGGAGAGAGGATGCTGAAGAAGAGGTATTAATGTCCTTGGTGTCACTCTTTTTTACCGAATTGCTTTGAGATTTTTCTATTTGAAATACTAAATATGCCAGTTTCTATTAATACACCTTTGCTTTGTTGGCTTTGAAATCCCCCTGACCTTTTGAAATGTGTTCTTAGAAGACAAAAGTCTAGGCACATTGATTTCAAAACTCTGGCCAGCAGGGATCTTGCTTCAGTGTGTAACCCATAATCCAGTTAAATAGTTAGGCAGTGTCTGTATGAAACTAATCCGTGGTTTTCTGTTAGCTTTATGCATCCAAGCTCTAATACCTGGGCAAACAGGGAGCTGCCATTCTAGATCTGTGGGCAAGATTTCCTGGGTAACCACTGAGATGCTTTTGTCACAGAGAATATACAGTGAAATGTTCAGAGTGGTATGAATGTCAGGACACTGAATGACACACTGAATAATCTGTCACTCTGTCAGAATAGCAGTATGAATGGCAGAAGGGCTGTAAGAATGGCAGGTGGTGTTGGCATCCAGATTAACAGGTTATGAAGATCACAACAAATCTGCTCAGTGTTTTTCAAGGCATCCAAAACTAAAACACATCCTAAAACCGGGAATGCTCTTTGATCACCTTGGCATATGCATTTTTCTGTCTGAATTCTTGGCACTTTTGAGTATGTGATATAACAGTGGGAATGAGGGACATTGATTTTGTTTCAAATACAAATACCTTCTCCTCTTTCTTATTCCTTTCTTTACTACACTTTTACTACCATTGTTATGAGAAATACCTTCTTGTTAGGTTCCTCAGCATTTTCATACTTCTTTAAGTCAAAAGGATAAGAATGCTTGTTCTGAATGCTTTGGTCCTGAGTCAGCAAGGACTGTGTAGACATGTTCACATTAATTATTTTTTTGGGTTTTTTTTCACTGAATGAATGTGTCAATTGAAACATTGCAAATATTATGGAAAAATTCTCCTATGACAAAACATGAAAACACAGTACTGTTTTAGGAATACTGCTACAGAAAATGCTTTAACAGATAGTCAGCTCCTTTAATGAAAAGATATTCAGTACTTATGGCCAAAGGGAATATGACGTATAGCAAAAATTGATATAGCAGTCATTTGTCAGCAAGAGACTGAATTGGTGTTCGATCTGTTTTTGAAATATATGTCTGTGTGTACCATATACGTGCCTAACTACCTGTATACACACATATAATGTATAGCTATATAAAAAGGTGGATTGCTTTCTAAAACTGGAATTACTTGAAACTCAGAGGAAATATATTTGGGTTCTTAATTTTGAAAAGGCACTTGCTTCAGTTTTGTCTGAGATTTTTTTTTCCTTTAAAATTCTTGTCTTGGTAAGGAAAATTCTTAAATGAATATACCATATTATTTGTTTTCTTCAGTGTACGTTTTCCATCTCAGAAGTTTTTGTTCTGTGTGTAACACAGTTTTGACTGTCATGAAAAATAATATTTTCAGATTTTTAAAGTAAAAGCTGAGTTAAGCCTTTTGCAGAATCCTTGAGTTGAATAGAGACTGTGAATTACAAGAATAGGCACAAGTCAGATGAACCTATATCAGAAAAGAAACACTGTGCTTCACTACATGGTCAGAATTTGTATCACTTTAGAAGCTCTATATTTTTTTTTATTGCTGCCTCTGAGTAAGTGTCCCTGTAAAAGTATGAAAAATATATTCTGAACTTCAGTTGCAAGTCTGGTTTTGCCTCAAAAAGGCAAGCAGAGTGCATATAAGTATGGAACTTTGAAGGACTGCAGTTCTTGACCTTAACTCCAACATCTAAGTGTGGCAATACTAATGTTAGCTAAAAAAGTAGAGAATTTTAAGTAGCCCAAATATTGCTGAAATTCTTGATGTCAGAGGTGGACTATCTGGTCAGTAATGTCATAACTGTTTTCAGAAGTTTTGCTGAGAGCATAAATTGAAACAATTACCTTTGTATACTTCTCCATTGGTTGTTTCTTTGATCATCAGCTTTCATTTTTTCCTGGGAGATAAAATGTGCCTCAAATTTTGCCCTATAAATCCATTCTCATTCTGTCCTTAAAAAGTTTAATTTGACTAGTCTTCAGGCAGTGATAGGAAAGCTACCCAGAACTGTAACATAAATTAACCTTCAACAGTAGGTTATTTTCCATATTTTCTAAGATATTTTTTACATATTCCATCAATTTTGAATAAAAGTGATATAAAATACTTTGCAGTTGGAAATTAACTTTGAGGTGAAGGAATGCAAAGTTTGGTTAGTACAGATTTTTTAAAGTCCTTTTAATTAACTGAAGATGGTGAAGGCATAAGTAAATGTATCATCCTGCAACACTTGCATATCCATTTTTGAGATGTCACATCTTAATTGACTTGTTGTCCATCTATTCAAGTATCTTATATCAAGTTAATAGTTCCAGAGACATTTGCCAAAGATGCAAAATGAGCCCAAAGAACTGGATGGGATAATTTGGTCACTGGAGAAATACATAAATATTAATGGTTAATTATGAACTGTTGACATTAAAAAAAATACCTGAAGTACAGGGGGTGTACTTGATTTATGCTACAGTGTAGCATGGCTTGGCAATCCTTTCTTCTCTCTTTGTGTTATTTCCCTCCTTAAAGACGGCACCTGTTAAGAATTTATTCTTAAGACTTAGTGGGAAGACAGAAGAAGACAACACACAGAAGATACATGTGCTGTCATATAAAATCCATGGTTTCCTCTACCCCTGAGTACAGTATTTAGTTCTGGATCTTCATTCTCAAAGGAGATGTAAGAGAACTGCAAACAGTTCAGAGTAGGCAACATGGCTGATGAGAAATAGGCAGAGCAACCAAGCAACCTGAGACTCCTGTGCATGAAAACATAAGATTTAAAGAGGTCTGATTATTCACTGTCCTTTCTAAAATAGAAAGCAAGGCCTTAGGATCCTCCTAAACAAATTAGGCAGTTTTTTATAACATTAGCACAAATTCTGTGAAACTGCTTTTTAAAGGATGTGGATATACTTAGAGTATATTTTTGTTCAAGGGCAGATAGACAAACACTTGGAAAAGGCATCTTTAGGGAGCTAGTAAATGGACAAGAAGACACTCAGGAAATATGAGCTGAAAATAGTAAAAATCTAGGAATATTATACTTATGTGTTTAGGCTTTCTCTGATTTTCTTCTTCCCTAGGGTCCACTTGCAGCTGCTGTTGGAGACAGAATAATGAGCTAGATAGGCCCTTGATTTGAATTAGTGTGGTCTTTAATGTATTTTTATCTACTCCCAGTTACACCTTACAAATCAGATATTTATCTGCTGTTTGATATCTTTATTTCTGGTATGGTCTGGTCTGCATGTGAGAACACAGCATTTCACATCTGAAAAGAAACAGAACCTTTAATCAAAACTGTGCACGTGTATTCCTTCTCTATTTGATATTTGGGAATTTTTTGGTTGGATTTTCCTGGGGCTTTTTGGCTCTTGTAAATAATCACTGTGCATTCAGTAGTATGTCTTCCCTACCTGGAGTCAGTTTTACTTATGTGATTATCTTGCTTCTGGCTTGGTAACTTTCTCTTACTTAAGTGATGGTGGTACTTATATACCACCTAGCCCTTTTGGTGGTCACATTGAGCACATACCTCTGTAAAATAATATGACCTAAGTATATATTGCAGTTTGCTATGCTATCACAGTGCTAATAAATTATTTTGTGCTGTGGTTGATTTTACAGTTTTTAAATTACTGTGTTTGGATTCAAAGCAAGATAATAATAGTTCTAATCTGAGTAGTGCAGGTGCAATTTACAGGTGCCATAGGCCTCTGTACTGGCTTTACTGCCAGGTTACAGATTTACTTCTGTACTTAGGCAATCTACTTTTAGATTTAGATTTTATGTATAATAGATCTAGATTTCATATAGATCCAAAATACTAGTACAATAATCAAAATGTAATAAATCAGTTTAACCTAACTCTGTCTCATCAACTGCTGGTAATAGGAGCAAATAAGGGCTAGGACAACAGAACTGTATTTGACACCAGCTGCTCTTTAAAGAAATCTAATCCAGCTTTATGGTTCCCTGTGTTCTTGGCAGAGATTTCTTGCACAGTGGGCTCCCTGTGTTTGTAGTAGCAGTTTGGGTGTTTGTATCTATCTGGTTAGTTTTCTGTGAGTGCTTATCACATGAAAAACTGGGAATGTACCACTCAGACTGGGAACCTAAAATAGATCTGTCTTTCTTCCTTTACCCTCCTTTCTTCTTTTCACATTAGAGTTTTTTTCAACCATTCACAAAAAAGAAAGATTAAACTTGTTTTGGTTTATACATGATATTGCGGATTGATGTTTCAAATATATGAATAATTATTGAGAGCATGAAAATTCTTGATGAAAAACTTTTCATGGCAAAATCTGCAGGGTTTTTCATGCCCTTACATTCTCATTTCTTGGGGTTCAAGAAATATGTCTATAAACATGTCTTGATGTGAAAATATCCCTTCTTTTCTTGCCTTTCCCCTTCCTTTATATGTTTTGTTGTATATTTTCTTTCTCTCTTTATTCCTATCCTCATTCCGTACATTTAGAAAATGCTGAATTAACTTTCTCCTACAATTTTTTGTCTCCTTTCCCCATGACTTTTCTATTTTTTTCCAAATTAATTTGCCTTGCCACCTGGTCTCCCTGGAATTTAGCAATTATTCAGTATATAAAGCCTAGCTCGTAACAGATGGGGCTTCCAAAACACACACATCAACAATGTACATCCTAGGGCCAGAGATTGTGAGTGAGCTGCAGTTTCATTATGACTTCAATTTTCTAATGCTTGTGAACATTGTCAAAGAACATAAACGTTGTTTGTGATACCATGTCTTGTAAATTGTGGAGTTCAGACCAAGGCCTGTTTCTTTGATTTAGAACATAAGTTTGTTTTCCAATTTCATGATCCTGATGGCATGTATTTTATAGCTACAGGGATGGGAACCAAAATATAATAATTACCTACGCTTGTTTTCACCTGTGCTTTGCAGAAGGCATTTTAGTGTTTGCATCCAATTACCTAGATCCGCATTTGTCATTTTCTAAGACTTTCTATGTTTTCATAGTTAACCTCATCACTCATATTTCCATATTCTAAAATATAAGAGAGAGTTCTGCTTGTTGTTTTTTAGTTATATCGGGCTATATAAGGAATGCTGCAAGAAACTTCTGAGAAGGAAATTGTTTTAAATGCCCAAAATTCCCCTGAGCTACATTTGCAAGATCTGAAACATTTGGGGCAGCTATATAATTTAGGGAGAAAAGAGAAAATGTACTAGGGATAAGGGGGGAATAATATTCTAATATTCAGAGTGAGGAAGGGTGGGAATACAAAATATCCAGTATTTGTTAAGTGTTCCTCTTTGAGCTGCTCCATTTTATATAAATAATTGTTGTCCTGAGAATTGTCCCATGTTGTCCCGGGTGTGGAAAGTAACCACAAGTTTATATTCAACATTTGTTGCTTTCTTGATTTCTCCAGCTTAAATTGTTCTGTTTTGTATAAATAACAAATAATACTGAGGGAGCAGATGCTAACTCTGCATCCAGAGGAACTTTTATAGAATGTAGATATGTGAGATGGTGCAGGAGTGATTTGAAACTGGGCATTCTATATATCACAGGGCATGATGATAAGTACTGTAAGGGCCAAACTCTTCTGGGGTCTGGAGTTTTGAGCTGAAATTTGATCAGAAATTTGTCCAGAAAAATCTCTGTGCTTCTATCCTTGGAATCCCATCTTTGCTAAGGTGACCATAGATAAAAAAGCCGAAACATCAACTACAACAGTTATGCAGCCAGCTGTTAACTTGCAGAATACATCAGCTCTTACCCAAACCCATCTCAGACACCTGTACAGTTGAGGAGAACAGCATTTGGGCTCTCACATCTTCCACCTTTGGCCACATAAATCTGCAGTCCCTTGTTGCCTTAATTCCGTGTCTCCATTTGTGGTCCTTTGTGTTTACACCCATGAACAGTGAGAGTGAGCTATTTGGGGTGTAGGCATTGGGAGCCTCTCTGCAGTGTCTGCCAGCAAGTGATAAGGATCCCATGACAGCAACTCTGATCAACACCTTCCTGCCCTGCAGATGGGAACCTCCATCATTTGGCCTAGGTGCTAATGGGTGTCCCAGGCTCACATGACTTTGAATTGCCCCCAGGGAACTAGTTCCCCTTCCTTGGCTATTAGGGAATTGTACTGATTATGCAAATTCACAACCCTCCTTCCCCATGCTATCAGTCTGCTTGTCTCCTCCCACAGTTCCAGTACCTGGTCACTTAGTATCTCAGCCACAGCACAGCTCCTGCAGGTGAGGCCACCAGCAGCTCCAGCCCTAGGGAGTAGCACCAGGCACATGCTGTAGCCCCAGCCCTGCATGGCAGCCTCCCTCCTTTGGAGTGGGCCATGGCCAAAGGCTCTGACTCTCTGGGGAAGGTTCTTCCTGCCAGTCTTGTGGACAGAGCCCTGTAGCTTGTCACCACCACAGTCATATAGTCCCACGCTGTAAAGGACAGCGTTTCTGGGTCTCTTTCACATCCCCAGCTGAGCTAACTGCCCTCCTAACCACTAAAGCAGCTTTCAGCTGCCTCTGCTCTATGCCTGCTTGCCAGCTAAATAGGTGTTGTCTGCTGCAGATGAGCAGTAGATTATTCTTTAACTGGCAGATGGCTGCTGAACGTATTCCAGACAGCTTTGGTGATAAATGCTTTTTTGCTGCTGTATGTGGTGAATTGCCTTTTTGCATCATATGTGTATTGTAAAAGCTTGGTTATATTCCCATGATACCTTTTTAACAATCACTCTGAATGGAAGAACTGTCTGCCAAGACTTTGTGCTAATTGCCCTACATAGCCAAGAAAAGATAAAAATGAACCAATGTTCTTTTTGTGATCCAAAGCAATCCTAAAGGATCAATTTTAAAAAGTATTATCAGGCATTTAACTAAGCAAAAGGCTAGAACACAACAAAGAGATTCATTCCGGGAAATAACTTCTTTCAACTAATGAATGTTATCAACTTTGGGAATTAGAACACCAGCATTCTGTGCTGTGATCCATGGGGAAGATGGGCTGTTTAAAGCTCACCTCTGTTATAAAGATATTGTAATCAAGCTAGTGATTTAAACCCTGTTGTAATTCCACCTTTTTCAAATTGTGCCTGTCTCTTTGTGGAAGGGAATGAACTGTTAATGGAAACAAAGGCAGGGGAAGAAATATAGCTGAATTATAAAGCCTGTACACTTATGGTATCAGAACACTTCTTAATTTCCTATTAACATGAATAATGCGTGAGTTTACAATGAGAAAACTTCAGCTATCACGTATGCATAGTCATTGTAGTGGATATATAGCTAGAGGCAAAGATTGAGAGCACAGTCAGTTCTCCTGCCTGATGAAGGAGGTCTGTATACTTTTGGCAGAGCTTTGGAGAAATTATGATAAAAAAATTAAGATAATATCTGTGCTAAATTGGAACTTTTATTTCAGGTTGGACACTACAGAATTGTTTATCAGGTCACAGTTGTAAACCTGTGATTGCAAAATATTCTATTTGGTTTCTGATATCTGAAGTGATAAATTATGAACTTGTAAGAGTGTGAATACTACTGGCCATGTGTTCACATTCATAATTTCCCTGTGATTTATATGAAGCTAAAATATCACTGCCAAAATGCCTTTGACTTTTGACTTTACATTGAAAATAAGTAATTGCTGTAAGGATCTTCTCTTTCAATTTTGTATTATGTCATTTTAGATTCTTCCTTGAACCCCACCCAATAGCTACTAAAATAATTTTTCACTTTTTACCCTGTTTTTTTTTTTTTTACTGGAGGCTGTTTCCCTTTGAAAGAAATAGAATACAATTCTGGGTATTGCTTTATTCAGTTCTACTTATTTTCAAAACTATGAAATATCATTTGTAGACACAAAAAATATGAACTCCTATTTTAACTCCCCAGATCTCCTATTTTTACTGTTATCACTCAGCCTAAACTTTCCCCATGTTTAAAAACTGCAATCAAAATTTTTCTCTAATATCTCTATCCATCTCCTCAAATACATGGAACTTCATCAAAAGAGTGTTACCTAAACACTTTTATCTTTCCAGGACTTGTTTGTATTTTAAGGAATGATTCCTATGTTTGGAAACAACTGGTATGCCCATCTTTGGTAGAGAAGTAACATTCCCCAGTGTAAAAGGAAAAGTATGAAACTTTATAAATTGGTAATATACATGATTAAACAGTTAAAAACCTGATTCTATTGAGAAGCAAAAATAGCTCAGAAAAGGACAGTGGGAATTCATTTATTTGAGAAAATGACTAGCCACACATTTAAAGTTTTGATATTAAGTAGCTTTAACAAAGAATGGAAAGACTGTCATTTTGATGCTGCAAAGTGTAGTTTGAAGTTGTATTAGTTAGACAGGTTTCCAGATCAATTGTTCAGTTCTTCTGAAAGTCTGAAAAGAAGATCTTCACTATCCAAATATCTTGTTTAGTTGTTTTTGGTTTTTTTTTTCCTAAGAGAAAGGCACATTCTTCTCTACTATTCATGTGTCCATCCTAAACACAAAAACTAGCCACCATACTCCGTGTGCATATGATGAATGAAGAACCTGTGCTGATCCATTAGACCACCGTCTTCCTTTTGTGGAATTAGATTGGGAATTTTGTTTCAGAAGAACCAGCTCCAATGCAAACTACTCTGTTGTCCCTCTCTTGTGCTAAAAGCCTTATAGATTATATGGCATTATAAAGGGCTTTGAATTTGAGGTGGAAGATCTTGTCATATATTTTATTTTATTTATGATTTATGATTTTTGTTTAAATAGTTCAAGCTTAACTTTCCAAAAACACACGCTAAGGGACTCATTTAGGTCTAGAAAAAGCTAAAAAAGGCCCAGGTTCTCCAAAATAACACGGTGTCTGTGGGAACAAATTTATTAATAGAAGCAGTTTTGTTAATGCTAGATGGCAAGCTTTCATTTTCTATAAATTTTAAATAAATTTCTTTATATTTGACTCTGTGTCCAAATTAAGGGGTGATAGGGGTTTGTTTTATTCTGTTTCATTTTATCTGTTTTCACTTCAGTTCCAAAATAGTGTATTTGTCTCTTTCATCCCTCTATGATTTTTGTTAAAATAAACATTTTAGGTTACTTCTGAGATTATTTAAGAAACAAGCACATCACCAGGACTGCGCTGAGATAATCAGGCTATTGGATTGCCAGTACAAATTGTGCTACACACTGCAATTACTTGAGTGCTCAATCACAGGTAGTGTTTACGGTGACATGATCACAATCTGAATATGTTATTTCCCTCTTGACTGTCACCTGCTATTTCATTACTGAAGGTAGCAAAGAAGAGTCAAACAGAAACTTTGATTAACTGATTATTTAAACTTGTCAGACTATCCAGTATCCACATGGGCTTTGCTCCCCTCATCAATGGTAAGGCCAAAGTGAAAGATCCAGACAGCTGTTGCAAAGCAGAGAATTTCTACAGTTCAATATCAGGTACGTGATCATAAGTGCAGTCTGAAATACAGTGTTACACATCTAGAAAGCTCACCAGGGCATAGAGAGGCATGCTAGTGTGGGCTTCCAAGTAATAGTAAGTTGAGGCTATTTAACTATATCTGAAAATGCATTATTATCTTGGATAAGAAGAAAAAGTATATATGATTATTTGGAAATTGTTTGATACTTAAAATACAAATAGACCCCAATGTGCCCTAGTTATCATTAATTTTGAGTGGAAGAATTGCAAATATTTGCCTAGGTCACTGACTTATTAATCACTGATAAAGACAGTGTATTCTTGGTTCCTCTTCTAAATTTAATGTATTTTGGATGTTTTCAGTAATTGTAGGAGCAGTAGAAACTGTGGGCTACCACTGAACCTGCTAAAGAGCAGGTAGCAGTATTATCCCTGAACTGAAACTTTTTGACTTGACAAAATCCTAGTGAAGCAACGGTGACTCACTGGAATGACAGTCATGGATCACTATGCTGAGGTCCATTTTGGAGGTATGGATGCATACAAATGATGATTATATATTTTTCTATCACTTGAGATTTAAAAGGCATTGACTTTCTTAGTGATAACTACATATCATGGGCAGAAGCAGTAATTAGAAGAAGAATTGCTGCACCTGTCTGTGCTTCATGCTGTCTTTCTAACACATCAATTGTCTTGTCATGTTGTCTCTGAAACTAATTAGCATCCCCAGACTTTTATATAGAAAGGAAATATCTGCCTTGGAATTTGAGAGAAAGAAGAGTCCCAACCTTTGAATATGCACCTGCAACGGCTACATGTACCACATACAGACAGGTTGCAATCAGGTCCCACAGCTTTCTGCCCAGCTTTTGGGGCCACAAGCAGATCTTAAATCTACATGCGATTCCAGATTTCACTATTTGGAATGTGAAATGGGGTGTGACTATAAATGTATTTACTGTATTATTGTTGTTATCCTTGCATTGGATATGCATGGTAACAGGGAGGACTACAGAGATATCTTCTGTGAGAAGCTGCCACAAGCTTCTCCCATGTCCAGCAGAGCCAATGCCTGGTGACTCCAAGACACACCTGCCACTGGCCAAGGCTGGACCAACTAGAATTTATGGTAACGCCTCTGTGATGGCATATTTAAGAAGAAAAAGAAAGGGTGAGAATATGTGAGAGGAACACATAGTGTCTGCAGACACTAAGATAATAGAGAAGGAGGAGGAGGCACTGGAGCTATTTCCTGTGAGGTGAAGACCATGGTGAAGTAGCTGTTTCCCTGAAGCCCATGGAGGTCCACAGGGAGGAAGAGATCCACCTGCAGACTGTGTGGATCCACCCAGAGCAGAGCAGGTGGATGCAGGAAAGGAGGCTGTGAATGTGTGGGAGGCCTGCGCTGGACCAGGCTGCTGGGAGGGACCTGCAGACCCATGGAGATAGGAGCTGGAGTAGGTTTCCTGGTAGGACTTGTGAGCTGGTGGGTGACCCACACTGGTGTAGGCTGTGCCTGAAGGATTGCACCCCATGGAAAAGTGACCTATGGTGGAGCAGTTTGTGGACAACTGTTGCCCGTGGGATGGACTCATGTTGGATTCATGGAGAACTGTCTCCTGTGGGCAGGATCCCATATTGGAGCAAGGGAAGGACTCCTCTCCCTAAGCAGAGGCAGGAACAATGGGTGATGATCTGAGCACAACCCCCATTCCCTGTATCCCTGCACTGCTGGGGGAGGGGAGGAGGTAGAGCTGGGAAGGAGGGAGGCATGGGGGGAATGTGTTTTTAGGGTCTTATTTTACTTCACATTGTCCTGCTCAGATTCTGCTTGTAGTAAATTCAAATAATACCTCTAATTCTAGCTTGTTTTGCCTGTGACAGTACTCAGTGAGCAATCTCCCCCAGTCCTTATCTCAAATCATGAACCCTTTGTTATATTTTCTCTCCCCTGTCCAGCTGTAGAGGGGACTGATAGAGAAGCTTTGATGGATACCTGGAGTCCAGCCAAGGTCAACACACTACAATCCAAAACCCCATTAGTATTGACAATAAGCCTAGAAACTTATTGCAACCATTCAGCACTGAAGCTTGACATTTCCTCAAGAGAAACCTGACTGAAAAATGTGTGCCTTTCAAATCTGGAATTTACTAAACTGCTGTTCATCTTCAGCAAGGGAACTTATCTAAGACCTGAAGCAGCTCTCCCAGAAGTTTTCCCTGGCTTCCCTTTCTTCTGTTAGTACATGTTTTCAGGAATAGAATAGACCAATTCCTCTGTGCTCTCCTGAGCTCAATGCACTTAGTTTAAATCATTCCTCTAAAGGCCAAATTGGTCTCTCATGTATTACATATCATATTCCATCAGCACATTTTCAGAATTAAGTATTCTGTACTCAGCAAGATCACCATCAAAGAAATAAAATTTAATAAATTTTAGCTTCTTCATTTATATTTATCTGCTAAAAATATTCACTTTACAATTTTACCCCATGCCTCCTTGCATCTTTCACAAGACTGTTTATGCCTATCATAAGGAAATGACACTATCAGTGGAAACGCTGCTGCTGAAGGGTATTTCAGCAAATTATATTTGAACAGAAGGTTCCAAGCTCCAAAAGGAGAGAACGCTTGGCAAATTTTAGGCAATGTGAGGACATGCCTCAGGATCCAACCCTTTTAGTCATCTATCACATCTGAAGTCTGCTCTACATAATTAGCAGAGAGAAAAGCATTTTCTGCTAGATTCAGGAAGAAAATCATCTGACTCTAAATACAGCTTTAAAGATGACCTGGCAAGTGGTGTTTGGAAGGAAGAGAATTATCTTTTGGGGTCCTGGGAAAAATCACATCACTGCTGTTCTTGTAGTATGAGAAACTGCGAAGGCCATTTTTTACAATTGACTAAGTCACGATTCATTATTCATGTTGCCTTAATAGGCTTCCCCATGCTGTTGATGTCGAGTAATATATTTATTCATTCTGCTGAGGCTTTTGGCTATTCAAAAATTAGGTTAATGCAAATAAAAATGAAGAAACTTGAAAAGAAACTATGAGAAATATTTGACTGTGGAATGAATATGAAACATTAATTCTTCACTAGGCCATCACTGACTTACAAATTGCTGACCTAAATTAACCAAAATTGCTGACCCAACTAACCAAAAAGTAACTAAATAGCACATGTAAACTAATTATTATTAACCAATGAAAATGATAAAATTAAGACCTCTTTGTGAGCAGATAGAGTACATGACTTTAGAATGCATAAGCAATAGGCTTTAAAAACACAGAAAAGGAGCACGTGTTCAACAGCAGAAAAAAGCATGAGAAAAATGAGAAAGTAAGCTCCTAACATAACCTAATAGAAGAACTTATATAGTGATAAATTTTAGCTAAAAGAAAAGCCACTAGTACTTCAACATGAAAATATCAGCTTCCTGTTGTTGCTGAATAACCTGTTCTCAGGTTCTGACATCCACCTGAAGTCAGTTGGAGCTGTTCATGCAGTATTTCTATTTATATTGTCGATCCAAACCCAGAGATTGCTAATCACTTCATAGACTCTACTCAGATCAATGTGGTTCATGGTTGCAGGTGTAAAAAGAAGGCAAACAGAATTTAACCTTAAGTGCCAGTGTCCGAAGAATATTTATGGTTATAAACAATTTTTATCAAGCCTTCCCCTACTTCTGCCCATGGCTCAGTGTTACTCTATTTCACCCTAGCCAGGGGCCAGCTGTTCTTGCGCAGAGCAGGCTGGTCAAAGTCTCTGCTGGTACAGGTGAGCAAAATCCCATGTGCAGCACAGAGTTCATGCTTCAGCTCACCAATCAAGATAAAATGCAGAAAATTGTAGAATTATAGAATTGTGTTGGATGGGACCTGTAAAGATCAGCTAGTCCGACCCTCTTGGAATAAGCCCTGAAGATCTTATATTTAATCTAAATTTACCCCCTTTTAATTTGAAAACATTACTTTTGCCTTATTGAACAAACTTTACTATAAAGTTTGTCCCCATCTTTCTTCTAAGTTCCCTTTAAGTATTGAAAAGCTACCCTAAGGTGTTCCTGGAGCCTTCTTTTCTCCAGGCTGAACAAATCCAACTCTATCAGCTTTTCCTCACAGCAGAAGAGTTCCATTCTTCTGATTATCTTTGACCTTCTCTAGACCTGCTCCAACTGGTCCCTGTTCTTCCTGTGATGGGGCCTCAGAGCTGGATGCAGCATTCCAGGTGGGGTCTCACCAGAGTGGAGAAGGGGCAGAATCCCCTCCCTTGACTGGCTGCCCATGCTGCTCTTGATGCAGCCCAGGATACAATTGGCTTTCTGGGCTGGGAGGGCACTTTGCCTGCTCATGTGCAGCCTCTCATGCACCCCAAGTCCTTGGCAGGGCTGCTCTGGATCTGTTTCTCCCCCGGCCTGGGGTGATACAGGAGGTTGCCCTGACCCAGCTGCAGCACCTTGCCCTTGGCCTTGTTGAACCTCATTGAGTTCCCATGAGTCCACTTCTTGAGCTTCTCTGGATCCCTCTGGATGGCATCCTGTCCTTCAGGCTTGTCAGCTGCAACTTTGGCTTGGTGTCACCTGCAAATTTGCTGAAGGTGCACCTGATCCCTTTGTCTGTGTCTTTAATAAAGACATTGACTATCACTGGTCCCCATATGGACTCCTGAGAGACACCACTCATTACTAATATCTGCCTGGATGCTGAGCCATTGACGACTTCCCTCTGGCTGCAAACATCTAAGCAATTCCTTATCCACCATGCAGTCCATCCATCAAATCCATACCTCTCCAGTTGTGGGGGGACCATATAAAGGCCCCTACAGAAATTTAAACAGCTGATACCTGGGGCTCTTCCCTTGCCCACTGATGTCACTCTGTTGTATAAGGTTAGTAGGTTGGTCAGGAAGGACCTGCCCTTGTTGAAGCCTGTTCAAGTGCTGGTTGTCTTGAATCATGTTCCCATCTTCCATGTGACTTAGGACATCATTTTGCCATCAATAGCTTCTAGGACTATCTGTTCCATGACCATATTTCTCAGATACTCAATTTCAGACAAGATACTGCTCTTGGGAATGTTTTGCCTCTCTGCATTGGTTTTCCCTTTGTTCAAAATGGTCATAATCTCTCTTGTTTCCAAGGATATTTTTTTAAAAAGTGGCTTAGTTCCTGCAGTAAAACCTTTCTTTCCTGTTGTGAAAAATTAGACAATTTATATCTGCACACAATTGATAAATTGTCTACAATTCCTATTAAGCTGTTCTATTAAGCTATTAAACTGACTTGCATTCTCACATCACCAAAGCAGCTACAAGAAAAACTCTCCAGAAAGTTTCACTATTGTGATGTTTTCAAAAATATTTTTTTTATATTTTAAAAAGAGGAAAAAAAAAGCTCTTCTGCTTAAACCAAGTCATACTATAAAATAGGAAGTAAATTATATAAATATCCCCTCCCCTGGAAATCTGCAAAATCCTCCCCAAATTAAACCCCAACCCCAATCCCTAGACCAACTTGCAACTGAGATATATATTTTAAGAAATAAAATACAGGCTGTAAAATTATCTGTCAAGATTTTATTATTTTTCTGGCACCAGAAAAAAAAAATCAAAGGTATATTATATTTTGAAATAGACATAGCTGTCTATAAATAGAAGATTTTTATTAAATAGTTACATTTGTCTTCAAAGGAATTCTATCTGCTAAAATAAATTTAACAGTTCACTAGCAACATTATGCAGAGGAATGAGGCTTTTCTTTTGGTTTGTTTTGAACCACTGTCACAGAACCCTGTCAGTATAAGGCAGCCTGAAGTAGAACAATTTTTTTCTGACATTAAAGGCAACCAAGGTTTTTTTCCTTCTCAAGCAGTTATTTCTTTGATTCTATTTTGATAAGGAGTTTCTATGTTCAGAAAGTACTTACAGTTTCTGTTCAAAATGTTTTTCAAGTAATTTGAATAATTTTGAAAGTCAAAACAGCAGAGATTTTCTGAGTGCTTAAGGCATTTGTAATTACTCTGGTGGATATTGGACTCTTCAGACACACATAACAGAGACTCACAGAGAGATGGATGTGAAATATTAACTCCAAATACTACGAAATCTGTTTAAATTGCTGCATTTTATAAAAATTATATGTTGTATATCCTACCTTCTTCATTTTACATTTCGCACCTTAACCCAATTTCAAACACTCTGTTCCTGGACAATATTTCAGCTACACAAAAAAGTTTGAAGCAGCATCAACATTGTCCCTTAATTTTGGATTTCATTTCTGTTGAATCCAAAGTGCAAAACAAACCACAGTATAACCCTGAGCTGAATTGAACTGTTGTAGTGATGATAAAGAGGAATGAAATGGAAGCAGAGGTTTCAATCAAGAGAGGGATTGGATCTTCAGACGAAGCACCCAAACAAATAAAAATAGACACCAAGTAGACTTACAGTTGGTTTGCTTTGAGAGCAGTTGGTTCTTTGAAGTCAATCATCTCATTGGCCACTTCCTGGTATCCTATTTTGAAGACCTCAGAAATAACAAATTAGATATTTTGAAACAAAGTATTTCTTCAGACTCAACCTTAGATTTGAAAACACAAGCAAACTGTGGAAGATCTATTTTAAAGCTGTGGGGAAAATAGTATTATTACTGTATAATGTATTGTTTAATAGCTGCCCAATAATCATCCAACAACATTCTGAAGACTGATGCAGCTGTATTCATATTTATGAAATTCATCTGGAAGAACAGTTTCTGAATTATTCTGAATTCATGAAAGTGGATTCACAGTCTCACAAATGGTTTCTCATTGACCTGCAGATACAAAGTGAGATAAAGGTGTTCATCCCAAACGAGCACCACTGACACTTTCGATTTTCAGAGAATTAAATTATATTAGCTAACTCTACTTATTTCATTTTTATTCATAAACTATATATTCTGACATCTTGTAAAACAGCTTATTTCTGCTCTACTGAATACGAAAGTTCTGGAGGCATTGAGAACTATGGTGACTTCCCACTTCCTTCTGTATTTGTAGCAGCCTAGGTGCTACAGGAAGGTGAGGGCTTGAAAAGCAAGGCAGAGCATGTAGAATTTTCTTTCCAAACTTCTCTTTTCTTTGAATTACCTTCTTTATGGGGAATAAGGTGTATCAGCTTTTTTTTTTCTTTTTTTCATTCCTTCTAACTTTGTGGCACTGTTCCATATCAAGAGAAATAAGAGTTTTCTAGCCTGTTTGGATTAGCATTGCAAGGAGATACACACACTGCTTTAAATGAACATTTTTAACTTAAACCAAATATTTCTGGACTGAATTAATGGCTGTTACAATACAGAGCATCCCAAATATTTTCTTGTGTCAAACAGCTGCTTTAGGTCTAGGGTTAATGAAAAAAAAAAGCATCAATATATTAGGTTCAAATATTACTAACAGAATATATTTGAAAAATTATAAAAAATTAGCAAAAAATATATTTTGTTTTCCATTCTAACATAATAATCTCTTTTATGCACACAGTCAGAGATCTTAATACTTCATGAGATTGTGCCCTATCATCTGTTACTTATCTATTGCCTGTAACCAAGTGTATTGTACATTCCAGAGTACAGGATATGGTTGACACTGACCAAAGATGCTCCTTAAAGTGGAGCTCTGATTTTTTTTTAAAAATTATGGCACAATTCTCTGTCTACTGATAATCTAAAAGTGAAATCAGCAAACAATACATAATTATCTGCCCTGATCTTATTAGGTTGTCCTATAGCAAGTGCCATATCTGATCTCAAAGAAATCAGGGAAAGTAATTAATCTCTTAATTTCATTCGTGGATCTCTTGTCTATCCAGTATAAAGACATAATTATACTCAAGAGAGAGAGAGAAATAAAATGAACATGGACTGTGAAATGATTAATTTTTTATCCTGGAGTCAATTGCACATAGGATAACTTCAATTCTCTGAAATTACATTTAATGTCATAATGCACTCTAACAAAAGAGCTGGTGGGAGTACTAAAACAATACTGCATATGGACAATTGGCTAAATATGCACTTCACCATTGAAAGTGAACACTGATTATCCTTTGAATTTATAATTTATAACAGCGCGTAGTGGGTGCTATTTCTTTACTAATCTCAAAGTACTAAATAAGGGTAAAAGATTCAAGGTCAAATGGGGTAAATACATAACAGTAGTGAGAAACCTGGGCTCCTAGGCTCTCTAGTTAATGCTCAGTAAACTGAATCATGGGGGTTCCATGGCACAGGAAAAGAATTTGGTATGACTTCTGATTAGTGACTGCTTACCAGAACATATCAAGTAGGTTGAGACATGCATAATATCTCCTTCATTACCTGCACATATCTTCA
Source organism: Anomalospiza imberbis (assembly GCF_031753505.1). NCBI lineage: Eukaryota > Metazoa > Chordata > Aves > Passeriformes > Viduidae > Anomalospiza > Anomalospiza imberbis. The sequence goes on along the minus strand of NC_089685.1, from coordinate 27,258,887 downwards.
TATATATGGTTCTAACAGGGCACGCATCAAGTCTGACTGTGTTAGACAAACGCAGAAGTGCTGCTGTGGCAGTGTTAATGCCAGTCGTGAACATACTCTATCTAAATATTCACTAGATGTCTCCAGAAGTCTGAGAATACTGACCATGCTGAAGTGTCCTATAATTGATATAATTAATGATCAGCCTTTCCTCCTTCTAGAAAACTGTCTCTGGAGGTCTTATTTAACATAACTCATTGAATAAACACACAGAGAAATAATCTACTTGAGACAACTAGGTGGAAGACTCTAAGTGTGGGAGAATAAATGTGTCAGAACAATAATGAGAAAAAACAATATTAACCAGATTTTTGCAATGTAGTTTTTCAGTGTGCTTGATTGTGGGTCTCTAATGCTTGATCTAGGGCAGCTAGAATGGGCTGAAGAACAGATAAATAACAAGACAGTTTTGACTGCACTCAGACATACGTACTTGGATTAGCAGTTGAGTTCCTTCACCCCAGCATGAAAAATGGTAAAGCTGGTTGGAAGAATGATCATTTGGGGAATGCTTGATAGATCATATTAAGCTTTTCCCAGAAATCACCCACTTCATGAAAATCAACACTTGATGGAAGAAATTTCTTCAGTTTTGCAGATTTTACTTAGCTCTTGAAAAGCAGGGACTTTGTGTTCTACCACTGAGCCTATGACTGGAATTTATCTGTCAATGTTCATGATGCTCATGGCTAAGTTTTGCTGACCACCAGACTTTGAATTTGAACACCGTTTCATACCAGCTGCCGTGTAGGCTGATATCAAATGAAGTGGTAATGTTTAGAAAAGACAGCTGACACCTGCTGCTAGTATCTGAACTTTGTGAAATGACTTTGTATGAATTTGCTGCACATTGAAGAGTGCCCGTGGGAAAAGAACTATGTATTAATCAACTCTAGTGGGCAGGTCACAGCTATTGCTATGATATGTAATTGGAAGGCCAAATTCATTCAGTTAGCTACACAGATTCATAGTACTTTCAAGTAAAGGAAAGAAAAAAACAAGAGACTTCACTATGGAAGAGCTTTTTTTGAAAAAGATCAAGTATAAGCACAGGAGAGATTAATGTATTATATATACAGAATGTGTCATTCTTAATTAGCAGACTTTGTTTTCAAGCTCATTCTGTATGACCACCTTTTAACTGATACACAGTGAGGTAACTACAGCTATAACATTTTACAGACATCTATGCATACCTATCAATGGGTAATTATGCAAGGTTTTTGTTCACTCTAGAAGGCCCAGTGCATGATACACACCTGTTTTATGGTTGCTATATCTTTTATAACTCATGAGTGCAGACTTTCTGATTTGCTGGCCATATCCAATTTTGCCATTTTGCATTTCTTTTTTCATTACTGAACACCTACATTAGTGGTATTTGTACAAACTGAGGTTCAGATACCAGTATATATACAGTAGGCAATGAATATTTAAGCTTCTATAAATTATGCCATTGTTTTAATTACTCTTGTTGAAAGATAAAACACATGAAATGCAACCTCTCTTTGAACTAAAAGGTGGTTTTTTCAAGAGCCCCCAAACTACCCAAGATTCTTATCTACTTTAGCTGCCTTATCTCCTGGTTTGGTGTGATTTATGGCAAGCACATTCCCACACTAGAAATGATTCATCCCTTGCTATGTGTCACTAATCAGTGAGATTCTGCTGATTCTATATTGCACCTGAATGCACTTTAGTCAAGTATCAACTCTCTAGAGTTGTTACACCTTTTTCTTAAGCAGCTCATGGGGTTTACAAGGGAAGGTTTGAAGAAAGTTCCAGGGAAGTTCAACCATCATACTAAATAGCTAGCAACAAAATGAGCATGAGTGCCACTGACTGAAAATTGCTGTATGAAAATACTAAGTCAGTTTGCATCTGCCATCATGTAAGCAGCGTTGAGACACACGGGGCATAGAGAAACTGTTTGACTAATGACCCATGCACTGGGAGGGAAAAATAATAGTGACAAGTTTTCAGGAACTTTGCTTACTTAAGCCCTGGTTTTCTTGACTTTTTAGAAGCAATTACAAATATTCATATCATAATGCAAAATTATTTTTTTCTTTGCCTAAGTACCTGTAAAATACCCAACAAGAGCTTTTTTGCCTTAATGATTTATCTGATTTAGTACTACCATTACAGCAATACAAGCTATAATCTTATGGAACCAGAAAGTGTTTTGGGTTTGTAATTGCTGATAACAAAGGGATATTTTAGGTACTGCTGAGTAGTGCTCAAACAGCATCAAGGTATTTTTGCCTTCTCACACTGCTGACCCAAGTGAACATAAAGCTGGGGAAGAAGGAAAAAGGGGAGATGTTTGGAGTCACTAAATTTGTCTTCCTAAGTAACTATAATTTATGATGAAACCCTGTTTGCCTGGAAATGGCTAAATATCATCCTGCTGATAAGAAATAGTAAATTAAAAAAAAAAACCCAAACTTATTTTGTTTTTGTTTTATCTATTAAATTGCTTTTGTGTCAACCCATGATTTGTCACAGTTTTACACTTCTGATTCTCTCCCCATCCCAGATGGGGAAAATGGGTGAGAGCCCATGTGGTGCTTAGCTACTCACCAGGGTTAACCCACAAAAAATAAGCCCCATATATTATTCCCTTCCAGAAGGGTGGGTTTTATCATCTCATTGCTGAGTAACAAATATTAAATTTGTCAAACTTCTCAAGTTGATGATTTGTGAATTACTTGTTATGAGACCATCATCACACAGTTGTGGGCAAGATACTGTCATTGTCTATATGTTTTTAAAGTGTTTAATTAATTTTTAATGTCTGGTGATAAATTGCTTTTGCTTTGGTGTTTTACAAATGAAATGAAAGTACATTAGTAAATTTCATTTAACAATGTGACTTCTGATGAGACACAACCAATTATTGTTTAATAATGAACTGGTGCTGTTCTTTTAAAAGAACAGTTCTAGTTTACTGAAAAGTTAAAATTCAGAAAATTAATTTCAAGATGTTAAAATATGTACAAAAAAATGAGAATTTGAAAACTTTCCATCCTGTCTTCCAAGCTAATGGCTACCATTAGAGTTAAAACAATATTTGAAAGGACAAAGAAGAAGTCTTTAGTATTTCACTGGGTTAAAAGGGCAAACTAATATTTCAAACAAAACTTTTTTTTTGAGATGTCACTATTCATCACATATTTAGTAAGTATTTTCGAATTATTTTCTATTGCAAATCAACAGTTCTCGCTATGCTAGGGAGACTATTCTTATATTTTGTCAGAGTCTGTGATAAATTCCACAAAGATGCTCATCCTGCTGGCAGAGACAGTTACAGATAAAAGACTGCCCACGTTGCCTGTAAATCAGTGGATAGGGTGATTTCTTCCCTACCCTAATTAGTTTTGCGTAATTTGGCATATTGCTTCCTGAAATAATGATTTAATCTAATTAGGATTTTTTTTCAAGATATCTTTTAAATGAATTAATTAAGGACTTTATCTCCAAAGCCCAGAAAATATTATCATTGAGAATAATGCTGGCACCTTACTTGAGAATATAATTTTATTTTTCCCTGTTAACTGACTCACCTATGCATAGCTATGTGATTAGGTGAAAAATATTGCTTGATTTGCCACCTTCCTGGTAATCCTTCCTAGTCAAGGTTTGCAGTCCAACAGCTTGTGGAAATGGGGTGTAGTCTTCCCATTCTTGTTAGGATATCTATGTACACTAATGATATCCATATGCAAATGATAGAATTAATGATTATATGATATTACTGATAAAATCATTGTTGTAGGGGAAAAATAGAGTAATAAATTACATTTTCTAATCTATAATGATGTGTTATTAACTGGGCTAGGCTGGGCATTTTTATTGTGGTTTTTTTTCATTTCTTGGTTTTCCAGTAGACTCATTATGTGGCTTGCAATGACCAAATAATTTTTCATAACTTGAATGTATCATCTGTCAATCATAAATCTTTTCTACCTATTTAGGGGAAACTCACTGGCAGAATGAAGAATGATGCCTTGCTGGACTCACTGGACAATATGTATTTAGTAACTGCTGCCTGTTGTTCAAAAAACCTTCACTGATATGCCAAGGTCAGATTCATCTGACTGGATGAAGGACTAGAGAAGAGTTAATGGTTTTTAAAAATTATTATATGAAGTGTAAAGTCTCTTTTACTTAGCTATTTGGTCACAGGTGAAAGTTGAATGTACCTGCCTGTATACAAAGAGTTTATTCCAGATCCAAACCTCAGCAGATTCAATGGAGGAAAAAATTACTTTTGACAAACTTCAAATTATGATAAGGAATTGAAGAGGAATTCACTTTAGAAGTTCAGACTGTTTGATTTTTTGCCAGGGAACTGAAGAGGTTAATTGTCTTGAGCAAAAGGCCTACTTCAGCAAATTAAGGAATATATACTCCATTTCAATAAAAGAATTTTGGGTTTAATTGATTATTGCAGGATCCTTGAATTAAAGATATATGAAAAGAGGAAATGTTACTGGTGATACTTCTAACACTGACTGTAGATTCCAACTGTAAAGCAGAAAACTGTCTTATGTGAGTAATTTCAGGAGGTGCAGGGATTGTGTCCCCAGAGGAGACTCAAGATGAGTTTCAGAAAGTGTAGGAAAATGGAACACTTATGGTATCCATAAACTCTGAGTTTCTGTTCCTACACTGGTGGCATCAAAGTATTCGTTTGTAACAGAACAAGTGAATGACAACAGTGGATGCCCCTGGAGATGCAGATGAAAATCAGGGCACCATTTTCATTTGTGATTATCCTGTTTGCTTTGGCCAGAACTGTAAGAAGGCCCAATTACAGACTTACAGTCTGCAACACTGTTCCATTTTACAATGTCATGTTCAATTGCAGTAAGTATGAGGTCTAGTAATGTTAAAATCTCTGAGAATTTATTAATCTAAATGGTGAAACTGTCTCTGAGTTCGACAATAAATTTGTATTGTGACTATCCTGATGTGAAGACTGGGATTCATCTTTAAAATTATCGTAGAATTCTTTCTTCGAAGTGTACTATTAGTTGCATTTTTCAGTAATTTTCAGTCATTACTCTGAAAGGCATGATTTGCACTTAGCTGTTTTCTGAGTATATTTCTAAATATTTGCTATAAATTTATTTTTAGAATTGATATTTTTCCAGATGAAGTTAAGTCTCTGAGCCAATGATTAAATGTAAAAAAAACCATGAAGATTAATAAATAGGAAAATAAATAACTTTATTAACATAACTACAAAACCATTAAGAGATTTTTAGATTCTACCCTGACAGTAAGATATATTCCAGTGAAAGACAAAATTAATTAGTAAATTTTTGTTGGGACTAATCTAATGCACACCAATAAATGATGAACTGGTTTTTGGAAATTGCTGACACCAAAAGCATCTAGTAGAGTACAGTGGAGCAACACTGACTCAGAATCTGAGCTACTACATTAGTGTAATGAACATAGAGTGGCAGGAGAGTAAAACCAGAAAAAAGATGCTTTCATCAAGCAGAAAACTGAAAAACACCCTTTACACACTGAATCACACTGCCAGTTCATCCTTGAGTACATGCTGTGCTTAATGTTCACTCACAGATTTTTTTAGTACTGCGCTGTCAGCTAAAGATGGTTTTGTTAGGGAGAATGAAGTGCAGTCATTGCAAGAATACACCAAGTTATTAATCCCTTTACTATTCCTACCAAATTTATATCATAAATCTTACTTTCTTGATAAATAGAAGTCATGATAATACCACATATCTCTGCTGAAAGCCATGTCTAATATCTAGCCGTGATGAAAATGAACAACAAAAAAACCTCAAAGACCATTGATTGCCACTGAAACTGTCTTGCCTAATCCAAAATTTTCAGCACAAAGTACAGAAAACTTGCTGTATGAGAAGTATAATCCAGAGGGCAGAAACCTCCTGAATTTTCTTTCTCATACCTCATCGACTCCAATTTCCTGGGTATGATGCTTTCCCTTTCTATTGGGTGTGTGAGCCTCTGCATGTTCATGGACCATCCCCCCAGCAGCATATTTCTTATCTCTGTTACATCCATTTTCTTAAAGGTCCCTGAAGATGAATTTTATTTCAGTCTGGAGTAGGTTCAGAGATGTCACAGTGGGACCAGGGTGACCTGAAGGGTGAGACCTAGGACTGCAGCCCTGTGCCTGCACAAACTCCATTGTGATCAGCACGGGAGAATGTGCTTGTACATTTGAAGTCTCTTGGACCTGATTGGGAATCCAGAATGAAATCTAAAAGAGGTTTACTTCCATATACCACACAGTGGGTTTAATCACTGAAAAATAAGCTGAAATCTTTCAGTATAGTACATAGTAGACACTTCTGTTAACAGTGAGCAGTAGCCAAACTGTCCTCAGGAAAAATCTGCTGCTGAAATTTTAGTATTGGGTTTATCCTTTTTATAACACAAATCTGCCCACATATTTGAATAAATTGATTTTCATGCTGCTGGCTGCCTTTGCTAAAACTTATGATAGTTGCTTGTCAGTGGAAACAATTGTTTTAAATTAACTTTGGAGTTTGTTTTCAAATCAGTAAATAGGGAAAATTAATCTGCAGAAAACATACATCTGCTATAGATCCGTTGATTCTACCTCATTTTAGTCCCTCATTTAAAGAGGCACAATCTAAGTATGCAACTAAATTTCCATGGTTACCAGACCTGTCAGAAGGCATTCATACACTTTCATATTAACAGATACTTGAATTTCAGGGAATATATTCTGAAGATCTCCATGAGAAACTAATTTCAGAAATCATATTAAATGAGAAAAATAGCTAGAGCTTTTCTTAATTACAAGCTGATTTTTATAAATAAGCTATGGATATAGTTGCTTTCAATTGTGGTTTTGTTTCATACTTCCTTAATGAAAAGCTATGTTATTAATTTTCTATATTTTTAATGATACTCAATCACTTTTTCTTGATTTACTTTGAAATGTGACATTTTTTTGGTAGTTTTGTAGAGGATTTGGAAACTGCTTTGATATTTTGTTAACACTGCTAATCATATAAGTTTCTTTCAGAGGTACATATTTTTAAAAATATATATCTAAATTTAGATTTCTAATTTCCATATAAACACTTAAATATTTATTCCATGACTCCATATCAAGATCTGATTCCTGAAAAGCTTAAAGTAGAGCTTATCAATACTTTGCCTGCTTCATCTCATTCTCTCACTCATTCAAGGATGTCCAAAATCCTGCAAGTCCTTTTCTGAGGAGGAAAATAGATGTCTTGATTGCTGGAAATAATACAATTTAACCGTTTCCTATATTTTAGACTTCTGGCTAAATATCTTAGATGTACAAAACCAATAATCCTCTTATTTAGCATGAGATATTTTTACTTAAGTCATGTCTGAGAAAAATCGTCAAGCAAAGGATGTACATGCTGAGCAATTGTCAGTCTGCTAACTTTATAACCTCTGTTTTCAGAAAGGTCTGACTTTTTGGGGAATGGCAATTGTATAAAGCTGTTTTATTTTGTATATAGTTGTTGGCACACTTTTAATACATACCAAATTGTTATTTCCTCCAT